>NC_133002.1:40285236-40585802 GCF_048564905.1 Vicugna pacos
TGGTTGTCACTTGCCACCCAGGCCGTCCTGGACAGGACATGGATCAGTGAGCGTTTCACAGAGCCTGGCAATCTTCCACCCAGCTTTTGCTCTATACTCGTGCAGATTCACGAAGGAGATGCATTTTATCTCCTTTTAGGTGAACACTGGCAGCCCTAATCTTTATATTGCAGGATGACTGACAGTGTGGACGTCCACTCCCGGTAGAGGAGTGACTGCCCCTTCCTTGGTGTGTTTCTGCACTGAGAACACAACACGACTTTACCTCCACACCCAATAAGCCAGCCCCAGCCCCAGCCACCTCAGTCTTGAACAGCATCGCCAGGGGGACATTAACAGTCTGGCCCAGGTTCTTTTTCACAGTCTCTTCTCCAGCTCTTGGGAAGACCAGACCTCAGAGTCTCACCTACTGTGAGGGTTGCCTGCATAAGACCATACATCTTCCTAAGTATTAAAAAATGGCTTTCTGGCACAGGGCAGTCTACCTCCATCCCTAGTGCAAGAAGCATTTCTCTCCCAGTCTTCAAGGTACCACTTTGCTTACACAGATAACCTTTCCCTGCATCTCCTGGATTCATTTGGTTCCCTGGCTGTCTCCACCATCTCCATAGCTACAGGAGTGTTTTCTTTGTGTTTTCACATCTATGAGACACATGGAGGGGATTTGTCCTCAAATAAAAGGCTACCTTCTCTGGGGGTGAATTCATTTCTGGAAATAGAGACCTGCTTGAAGATTTGAAAATACAGGCTCCCTCCTGCTCTTAGCTTATGCCTTTCCTGTTGAAATCTCAAGGATCTTAGGACTTTGAGCCAGCATTTAATCTCGTAGTATCTTGTGTTTTCCTTCTGGTATAGGTTGAATTGCCTTCCCTAAGAGTCATATGTTGAAGTCCCAACTCCTAATACCTCAGAACGTGACTGTGCTGTGAGACTAGGTCTTTAAAGAGATGATTAAGTGAAAGCGAGGTCATGTGGGTGTGTTTTACCCCAATACGATTGTTGTCCTCATGAGAAGAGGCGATCAGGACACAGACACACCCAGAGGGAGGAGCATGGGAAGCTACAGGAAGAAGACAGCCATCTACAAGCCCAGGAGAGAGGCCTCAGAAAGAACCAACTCTGCCAACACCTTGATCTTGGACTTCTGGCCTCCAGAATTGTGAGAAGGCAAATTTCCATTGTTTAAGCCACCCAGTCTGTGGTGTTTGGTTTTGGCAGCCCAAGCAGACTAATATACCCTCCCCCTTAGCAGTCTTTGCAAGAAGCCATTCCTCTTTTAAGATGCAGTAAGCTTGGGACCTGCCACATACTCCTCTGCCCGTGGGCCGTGAGGACTGGGTTGGAGAGTCTAGGAGAGAGCTCACCATGTCTGTACCCGTTCTCTGTGTGCGAGGACATCTTCATCAAGTGTGTAGCTTCAGGAGGGACACGGAAGGGCAGTGAGGACAGAAGGGGACACCATCTAGCTGGCCAAAAACGTTGCTTCCACGGGGAGGGAAATAGCTCAGTGGTAGGTAGAGCGCATGCTTAGCATGCACAAGGTCCTGGGTTCAACCCCTAGTACCTCCATTAAAAAAAAAAATTGGTTTCTACTCTGGCTGTGGGTGAGGCAGAAATAGCCGTCTCTTTCTCATCTGCAAGGCAGGACACCGAATCAGACACTTTAAAGCTGCCCTGTCCAGTGTGGTTGCCACCAGCCACTTGTGGCTATCGGGTCCTTGAAATGTGGTTTGTCTGAATTGAGCTGTGCAGTGAATGTCAAATACATAAAGACTTAGTTGGAAAAAAATGCAAAAATCTTTTAAATAATTTTTACAGAGATTACATATTAAATATATTTTGGATAGACTGGGTTCAATATATTGATAAAATTAATATCACCTGTTTGTTTTTCCTTTTTAAAGTGGCTACTAGAAAATTTGACGTTACATATGTGGCTTGTATTGTATTTCTAGTGGACGGTGCTGCTATAAAGAGGACCTGGGCCCTCCGCCCAGCTGCTCACCAGCTCTCCCTTGTTTAATAAGCAGTCACAGCATATTTAGGGCATAGAGTCAAGATGAGACTTGGCCCCTGTTGCAGGGACACCCTGGGGAATGCCTGGCTTGTGTCTTATCCTCACTTACTGATGACCTCTAAGCCCCGACCTTTCTACTTTTGTCCTTTTACACTGCCTTGATCATTAGCTACTTTCAGACCCCTGACCCCTGCTCCATGGCCGGGCAGTGCTCTTACCTCTTTCTCCCTTGGCTCGGGGATTCCAAGGACAGACTTCTGCTTCCTTCTCCCCAGCCTCTCCTGAGCCCACGGCTGCCCCACCTGCCCATGGACTTCACCCCTGGGGGTCTGAACACAGGTTGCCTACTGCTCATTGAGCTCTTGTTCAGAGCACATGACCTGGGCCTCAGCCCTTGAGATCAGGAGGGAAGGGCCAGGAAGAAAGAAGCCCTTTCCCTTGAGGGAACTCTTGTCTATTTGGAACTCATCCCAAGCACCAAGCAATGCAGGGTCCAGCCTCCCCGACCAGACTCTGTTGAGTCACCTCCTGCCCTTGTGTATGAAGGTCTGCCAAGCTGTTGTCCAACACAGATAACTCAGCTTTCATGTGATCCATTTCTGAGGCCTGGGGGAGATGTTGCAAACACTGGGAATGTGTGAATTGAGGAAATCGAATTAATTAAGAAATAGAAATCTGGAAAATGTGGAAATAGCCGACAAAGGGAAGCCAGCCTCTTCCCAGTGATGGCCACTCTGGGGAGCCATGAGGATGAGGGAGGGATGGCATCCCTTCAGACTCCTGTCTGTGACTCTCCAATCCCCAGACACACTGCTCCGAGGCTCTGGGTCAGACTGTCTCAATGCTCCACCCTCCTCAACATGCCTTCCTGTTCCTGCCTTTATACCTTCGCTCACACCGTTCCCTGCTCCCGGGACACCTTGCCATACCATGTCTGCTCATTCCAATACACAAGTCCTCCCCTTCAGTCTAAGTTCAAATACTACTTCTCCTTGAAGCATTTTCTGATTAATAATCAGAAACAATTGTCCTTTTGGGGGACACTTTGTTTCTGATCCCCTGGTATCCCTTCCTTTCAGCCTTATATCATGGATTTTGCTCTCTACTTCTCTTCCTAGACTGGGGGGCTCCTGTAGACAGGATTGTGCTCTGTCCCTATCTCTGTCCCCCATAGGGTCAAGCACACTGGCCTGTATTTTCATTATAAATAGTTACCTGTATTATAGCCATTCCTGCTCCATTATCTGCGTACATACCTTTTTGCTCATAAGCTATGTCTCCACTGAGTGCCTACCAGGTACAAGCTACTGGGGTTGCAAAGATAAGCCAGCCACAGTCCCAGTCCTTCAGGAGCGCTCAGACTAGAGCTACAGACAAGTAGGTGCCAGCATTATCATAAAGGGGCTGGCAGATGTGTCCAGGGATGGGGGTGGAACGAAAGGCAGAGATCAGTTCTGCTCCTCAGCAGAATCAGCTCAGAGCAGGTCTTGAAGGATAAGCAGAGTTGTGGGAGGGTTGGATTCTCAGGGGAGGAACTGAAGGTGGTCTGCAGGGTGGGGCAGACCACTCCACGTAGTTGGAGAAAAGGTGAGGGCTTGTACTTTATCCACTTGTATCCCAATCCTTGCTGCGGAGCAGATGTGGAGAAAAGGTTTTTGAACTGGCTATCTGACCGACTGAATGAATGAACTCGGAGATCTTTGTGGGTGGGAACCAGAATGACTCATTTAACTCTTCGTTAGTTCAAGATGATGTCTTGGGGTTCACAATAGCTTGGCTTGATTTTTCCATATGTGCCTGGTCCTAGAATCACCTGTGTTGCTTGTTTTCTTTCTTTCTTATTTTTTTGAGGCGGGGAAGGGGAAGTAATTAGATTTATTTTAATGGAGGTACTGGGAATTGAACCCAGGACCTCGTGCGTTCTAAGCAGGCACTCTACCACTGAGCTATACCCTCCCCCCTGGTTTGTTCATTATATGTGAGTTTCTTGGGTCCCTCTCCTAAGGACACATGTTCAGTGGATCTGGTTTGGGATCTGGAATCTCTTTCACAAGTGTTCTAGGAAATCCTTATGACTGGTGTTGGGCCGCACCCCGTGGGCCTGAAAGCCTTGTAGTTGCTCAACCTTGAGACCAAAGAAAGAGCCCAGATACAGCAGAAGAGACATCAGTGGTTTATTAGACAGGGAATCTGACACAAAGGGTCCTAGAGCGACACCTCACCCCGTGCGGCAGATGGCAGGCGGGACACCACAGTGGTTTTCCCTGCTCTGGGGAGATGGGGCTACTGTTTACGGGGGAACTGACAACAGGTGGGCTCTTGAGTTACCAGGGACTAGTTAAGCCCTACAATTAAGAGGATTGGATAGTCATGTGCGTGAAGCCGAGGATGGTCAAGCCGGGGGAGATATAGAGAGCAAGAGAGCATCTCAAGTGGCCCGACCGTAACATCAGGCAAGTTTGAGAGACTGCTACCAGCAGAAAGGTAAGAATGACCTGGGTGCTTATTTAAAATATACCATCCTAGAACCCACCCAGACCTCTTAGAGAATCTTCAGGGCAGGATCTGGTACATTTAACAAGTCCCCAGATGTCTCACTCTCACATGTGATGGGGGATGCACTGCTTTAGCCCAGTGGGTCTCAACCCTGCCTGCTTAACAGAATCACCTGGGAGCTTTAAAACTGTCTGGGGCAGAACCCCATTATCTGTTCTTAAAGGCTTTCTGGATAATCCTGGTGTATACTTTGGGTGGGGAACATCTGATGATGGCCCTCTATAGCTGGGATTCTCAGCACCCTTCTCCCATCTAACTGTGCATTGGAGTCACCCCAGGGGGCTGGCGGTGCTGGTGGTTATGCTTTCAATACTCAACGCCCCACCAAAACCAATTAAATCAGAACCCAAACTGGGGAGAAGGAGAGGGGAGAGGCTGGGCCTGGTTATTTAAAAACAATCTTCCTAGGGGTTTCTAACAGGTAGAGGGGTGAGGCCCCTGGAACTTGGCTGTATGCAGACGGGAGGGCAGCAGTGCCGAAGCTTTCACAGCCGACGCGGTCATAAACCTCCAGAGGTACGCGGACGAACAGCCTTTGCCCCTGCCTCCGCTCCGAGAGTCAGGATTTAGCACACCTGCCAGGTCCAATAAACCTGTGTTTCTGCTTTTAAAAACAGCTGCATGAGCCCCCTCTGTCAGAGACCCTCTCGAGGCCACCATTTCATTATTTATTCAGTATTTTCATAACGGATCCATCAGCCCAAGTGTAAAAGTGCCAAAGAGAAAACTTTTGTTTTTAATGATTATGCACCTCTTTGGCTTTGTTACCATAATTTCTGGGGGAACAACAATTACCTTGTGTCTGGCTGGTCTTCCTCTGAGTGTGGAGGCCTTCCAGTCGGTTTAGAGGGACCATCAGTCTCCGGGACCATTGCCGACTGCATGCTAATATTCCGATCCTGCCTGGGGTTGGGGACCTCAGGCGGAATGCCGGGTTCAGGAATCTGCTCCTCTGTGCATGTGTGCGCTCGGTGAATCTCTGCTGAGCACCTTCAATGTGCTGGGCTCTCTGATGGGGGCCAGAGATTAAGTGTGACAAATGCCACTTTGGAGGTAGGGACAAAAACTAAAGAACTGAAAAGAGAGTGATTCATTCTGGGGTGTGTATGTGTGTCAGCCTGGGAAGCCTTCTCCAAGGAAGTGATGTTTGCCCTGGGTTTTGAAGTATAAATAGGAGTCTTGCTGAAAAGAGAGCATAAACTTAGGGCTGTCGTCAACCTGGTCAAATGATTCGAATCATCCTGAAAAGTCCAGGCTGTACTCCAGACCATCAGATAAGAACCTCTGGGGGTGAGACCCAGGCATCAGGACTTTTTAAAGCCCCCCAGGTGATTTCAAAGTGCAGCCAAGGTTGGAAACCATGTATTAAGGGGATGAAGGGAGAGACTGTCTAGAAAAAAAAAAATTCACATAGCCTTGAACCTTCCAAAGGTGGTCAGTCTATACACTTCTCTCCAGCCCTTCCCAACTGTTCCAGAGAAATGAAAAGGCGGGGGGTGGGGGTGGGAGGGTGAGGGGTTGGTTTGGAAGCAAACAGACGATGTGCTGACTGCTATACCATAGCTGTGTGACTGTTGTTCATTTATTTATGCAGTTGATGATTCGGCAAGTCTATTGTGTCTCTGTTGTACTGGGTGCTGGGAAGCCAGCAGTGAATCAGATCAAGCTCTTGCCCTGGGGGAGCTCACCGCCTCCTGGGGAGATGGGCAGATACATTTCTAATGCAGTGTCAGAAGTGGGGGCAGGGAGCTCGGGGAGCCCCCACTAGGGGTACCTAGTGCAGTCTCCTGAGGTTAGGGAGAGTTTCCCAGAGGAAATGACCTAAGGAGATATCTGAAAGACCTGGCCAGGCAAAGGGGAGGAGGGAAGAGATGGAGGCACAAGCTGGGGAAACTGCGTGTGCGAAAGGCCAGAGGCAAGTGTGATTATGGTACCTTCAAGGGACTTGCAAGTATTCACTCTGGGTGGAGTATGAAATGGGACGTGGGAGAGGGATAAGAGAGAAGCTGAAAAAACAGGCAGGGGCCAGATCATAAGAGGCCTTGTTAGCTGAGGTGTGGAGGCTGTGCTTTATCCTATGAGGCGTGTTTATTTGTGCAGTGTGATTAGATTGCAGGAGCGTTACAGGAATCTTTGTGAGAGATGACAGACAGAGGTCTGAGCTCTGGTGGTGTCAGTGCAGAGAGAGAGAAGCAGACAGAGTCAGGAGAGGTTGACTCCCTCTGTACAGCACTCTCCTCGCTGGTTGTCTGTCCTGTGCAATCTAGATGCCTTGGTCTCCTCAACTCAGGGAGTCCGCCTGGCTGTCCTCGGGTCCCTCTCTCTGCACTGCAGCCTGAACACTACTCAGGGATCACTGTCCTTTGTTAACAACGTCCAGCGTCTTGCAAACTTTTATTTTTGGTCTGTTTTTTGGTTGCTTCAGGTGGGAAGTAAATCCAGTCTCTACTAGTCCATCTTGACTTGAAGGAAACAAAAGTCCTTCAGTTTATTTATTTATTTGTTTGTTTGTTTTGGGGGGGTAGGTAATTAGGTTTATATATATATTATTACTATTTTTTAGCTAGAGGTACTGGGGATTGAACCCATGACCTTGTGCATGCTAAGCATGTGCTCAGCCACTGAGCTATATCCTCCCCCCTAGTTTTATTTTTTTAATCCAAGAATTATTTAAGAAAGACAAGATCCTTCTGTTTTCTGTTGTTAATTTTTGCTTAATTACTATATTAACATTATTTTTGTGACTGGAAAATGTTTTCTGTTTTTACTATTTGAGATTTAAAAGCATAGAACCTGAGGCCTCAAATCACAAAACAAAAATCAACTTTTGTGATTTGAATTTTAAAAAGACATGTTTGACTTTTAGAGCATTAGATGTACTTTATGGGTTGTTAGTTGGTCTTCTCAGTCCTTACCTTTTATCCCCTTGGCCTGTCATGGATGGAGAGACATCATCTAAATTTCACCGCAAATGCATTTCTCTATTTTCCTTTGTATTTCCATGAGTTTTCAATTCATATTCATGATGCTTTGGTATTCGGTGCATAAATACCTTTTTGTGACCACACCCTTTGTCATTATAAAATATCCTTCTTTATTGCATTTATTTATTTGTTTTGCTCTCCATCCAACTTGTTAGATATTATGATTTTGATTTCTACTTTCTTTTTGGGGGCATATAGCTAATAATCATTGCTTTCAATTTAACCTTGGTCTCTAATTTTGATCATCATGATTCACTTTCAGATACTAAAAAGTCCAATCTAACTTCACACTCGGTGGGTGGTGCCCCTTCCATCCCCTTTGCTATTCTGACGCTATACTTTCTGTTATTTCGGTGATCACCCCCTCATTTCTAGTCTTCAGCTGATACAGGATGATGGGGGTGATGTTTCCTGCACTGGTTTGGTATCTTTTAATGAATTTTGCATGACTATTTTGAATCGTTTGTTCTTTCTTTTTTATCAAAGAATAGTTGATGTACAATATTATATGTTTCCGGTGTACAACATGGTGATTCATAATTTTAAAGGTTATACTTCATTTATAGTTATTATAAAATATTGGCTATATTCCCTGTGCTGTACAATATATCCTTGTAGCTTATTACTTTTATACACAGTAGTTTTAACCTCTTAAATTACCTACCCCTAAATTGCCTCTCCTCTCTCCCCCTCCCCACTGGTAACCATTAGTTTGTTCTCTATATCTGTGAGTCTGTTTCTTTTTTATTATATTCACTAGTTTGTTCTATACTTTTAGACTCCACATATATAAGTGATATACAGTATCTGTCTTTCTCTATCTGACTTATTTCGCTGAGCATAATGGCCTCCAAGTCCATCCATGTTGTTGCAAATGGCGAAATTTCATTCTTTTTTAGAGCTAAGTAGTATTCTGTTGTGTATATGTACCACATCTTCTCATCCATTTATCTCTTGATGGACACTTTGGTTGCTTCCATATCTTGGTTACTGTAAATAATGCTGCTATGAACATTGGGGTGCATGTATCTTTTTGTTTTCATTTTTTGGGGGGACATATACCCAGGAGTGGAATTGCTGGGTCATATGGTAAGTTGGTAACTCTATTTTTAATTTTTTTGAGGAACCTCCATCCTGTTTTCCATAGTGGCTGAACTAATTTACATTCCCATCAACAGTGTACGAGGGTTCCCTTTTCTCCACGTCCTTGCCAGCATTTGTTATTTATGTTCTGCTAGATGTTAGCCATTCTAACAGGTGTGAGGTGATATCTCGTTGTGGTTTTGATATGCATTCCCCTGACGATTAACGATATCAAGCCTGTTGGTTCATGTGTCTGTTGGTCACCTGTATGTCTTCTTTGGAAAAAGCATTGTTATTTAAAATATGGGAATATATGTTATCCGTCATTTTCTGCTTTTCGTCTTAAACTGAAAAATTGAGACAACAGGAAATTTCCATTCTACATCCTATTAGGGCTGTAGAGCAAAGCAAATTGGTGCTTCCAGCCCTGTCCAAGGCAGGAGGATATTAGATACTAATGTTTAGTACTGGTTATCTAGACAGAAATAACCCAGGAATGTAGAAAGAAAACAGAGTAATTTGACATAGTCTGTGCATGATGTGTGTCAGGAACTGTCCTCCGTGCTGTGAGGATGCATTGATGAAAGGCATGGTCCTGTCCTCAGAGCCATGCACGTGTAGAACCAGCCATCATACAATTCTGGTGTGCACCACTGCCTGAGAGCAAGTGGAACACAACAGGGACCAGAGAAGGGAGGTAGGACTGGGGTGGAGGGTGGGGTTGGACAGGGTGGTTCAGGTTAGGAATGGCAGAGATGGCTAACTGTCCGTGAGACGTGGGTGCTCCCCATTTCACAGGGTAAAGCATTATTTCTTCCTTGTATCCCGAAGTGGCCTCACCATTGCTCTTGCTAATGAAATGGGAAGTACTTCCAGTCTGGAGCTCTTTTTTTTTTAAAGGAAGTACTGGCGATTGAACCCAGGACCTCATGCATGCTAAGCACATGCTCTACCACTGAGCTATACCCACCCCCCTGGTCTGGAGCTTTTAAGCATGAGTATGGCTTGTCTCCTTGCTTCTTTCTTGGCTGAGGCAGAACCACCAGACAGCAGGAGCCTGGGTTCCTGAAATCATCCCAAGGAGGAAAGGCACCTACCAACCAAGAACTCTTAGCTTGGTCTTTTCCTTGAGGGAGAAATAAACTATTGTGATAAGTCACTGACAGTTTGGGATTGGTAAGAGTTAGAGGTACCCTAATTAATCTGGAAGACTTCATGGAGCAAGTTGCATTGAACTGGGTCTTGAATAGCATGTAGGATTTGACACCAAATCTGCCAGGGTCTTGCTCTGGGACTTTCCAGCCTCCAGAACTGTGAGAAATAAATTTCTGTTGTTTAAGCCACCCATTCTATGGCATTTTTGTTATAGCAGCCCGAATGGACTAAGAGGATTTTTTAACCTTATTCTACAGATAGTGAAACTGAGGCTTAGCCCACGATCAAGGTCAAAATAGTTAATTGGATGTTTCCTGGGAAAACTTGGCTTCGAGTCATGGTTCAGGAAAAAAAAAATTGTCTTCGATTTGTCATTTTGGGGTTCAGAGAATCAGCTTGGTTTTTTCTTGTTTGGGGTTCAAAATTTAGTTTGAATCCTTGGCTCTAAGATTCTCTGGTTCTTCATAAATATTTAAATAAGTTAAAAGCCATACTTAAAATATTTCTTTTTATTAATTAATTTTTTTAATGGAGGTACTGGGGATTGAACCTAGGACCTTGTGCATGCTAAGCAAGCACTCTAATACTAAACTATACCCTCCCCCCCAAAACCATAAAATTGATGTCACAGATATACTTGGGCATCCAGAGTGAGTGAGCTTTTACTTCGGCCCGTGGTTCTGGGAGGGTGATGGCTGGTGCCCACTGAGATGAATGATGGCCATGGGGTGTCAAAGGGGAGCGATGACTAACATTAAAGTGGGTCTGTGTAAACAAAAATGAATTTCATGTGGACCCATTTTTATCAGGCAGTTTTCCGTGTAGGGTGATGTTCTGCAGACACATGCAGACTGGGCACCGTCTCTCCCAGCCTCCCAGCTGGTGCTGTATCTTCTCTGCTCTTTCCAGTCCCAGGGCGAGGGCTGTGCCAGGCAGCGCTTCCCGGCCAGCCCACTTAGGCACCTCCAATGGTCTGACTCAGAAAGCAGGGAGAAACCGTGAGCCAGAGCCAGGCACAGGCCTGGGCAAAACGTGTGAAGCCGAGTGTTTATAACAGTGAGAAACTGGAAATCACCCAAATGCCCAACGGTCAGAGGGGCAAGGGGGGGCGAAAGCATTCCAGCACCTACGCCGTGCCTCATTGTGTGGAATCGCCAGGCTACCAATCTCTATTTTACGGACGTAAAACATGGTTTGGGGTGGGAGGTGGGGGGTCTTTCCAAAAGGCAGTCAAGCACTCTTGTCTAGGGCAGATTTGGCTAGAACACATCCCTAAAGGGGATCGCCCTGATGCCTTCACAGGCCAGGCCTGTGCTGAGAAATTCACAGGGTAGTTTATTTAATCTTCAACAACCTCTAGAGAAGTTGATATTAACATTCCCAGTTTAGGAGAAATGGAGGCTTTTTATTTTTGTTTTTAAAGAAGACACTGAGGCTCAAAGATAAGAAATGATTTTCTTAACCTCACGTGTGAAGTGAGAGAGCCAGAATTCAAACTTAAATTTTGTAAAACTCCAGACCCTGGGCTCTGGTGTCAGACTGTATTGGGTCATATCCTCCACTTACGAGTTGTGTATACCTAAGGGAAATTATTGTCTCTTTCATCCTTGGTGAAATGGGGGTGATAAAAATTCTTGCCTTTCTGGGCTGTTGGGAGGAAAAAGGGAGTTAAAACATGCGTACCAGGCACACTCAATAAATGTTGGCTGTTGTTATTTTTATCATTTATTATTCCTACCACTTCTCTAAGACACGTACATGGCTCCCGGGATAATGTTTACACGGAGGGAAACAGACCAGGATTGAATGCTTCCTTGTCTTAGAAGCCTTGGGCCGATTTGATCACAACAGCCTTTGCGTATTCCAAACATGGAGAAGTGTCTGGAATAAAACTCCCAAACAGGACAGAGGAGACTCTGTTTACCCAGGCCAAGATTGACTTCTGGAGCAGCGCAAAGGTGAGACGAGGGTGCCTGCTGATGAGGTGACTGGGGCACACAGGTCTCATGTCATCTCTAAGAAATGAAAGGGAAGCCAGACTTGAAAGGACCTGGTGGGTCTCCAGCTGGAGCTCTGCCAGTGGTTTACCATCAAGCCTCATTTTTATCTGTCCATTGGCTTGTGCCTTTTATGATTGGTTCGATGAGGTCCTACTGAGAGGGAGGGGAATGGACTGGATGTTTGAACCTTGTGACCTTTTTCCTCCACTTCCCTAAGGCTTTGGAATAATAACCCATTTCATGTCATGGTGGGTTCAGATGGCAGGTTATAGAGGTATCGTGGAGGGAGCAATCAGCGTGTCCACAGCTTGACCGTGGTAGAAGGCTGTAACTCTGTTGCAAAGCCTGGAGCCTTCCAACCTAGTCAGGGCGTTCCTGCCTTCTCCCAACTCCTCCACAATTTCCGGCCGCAGGGAGTCAGGATCTGTGTAGACACTGCAGGTGTGCGCCAGCGTCGTTTTTCTCCCCTCTGGGCGCTCAGAAGACTCCATTTCAGTTGGGCGGGGCCGCGTGGCTCTGGCCGATGGGCTGTGAGAGGAAAGGACACGGGTCCTCCCCCGGGCAGAAGGGCTGCAGTATCCCGGGCAGGTGCGCCTCCTCCTGCTGTCTCTTCCAGCTCTGGGGTGTTACCCCGCGGTACCGCTCCGGGGTAGAGCAGCCTCCTGCAGCCTGGGCCCCTGTGCCTGAATGGGGCAGAGCGCTGCCTCTCCTCACCCTCATGGGACGGGAACACAAGCGAGAGAGAAACGTGCGTTGTGTGATGCCACTGAGGTTCCGGGGCTGTTTCCCCAGCCTAACCCAGGCCGCTCAGCCAATACAGGGTGCCCATGCCTCTGGGTTGCTGCTTTGTGTCTCCACCATGTGTCAGACCTGGTGTTTGGCCTTGCCCTTTGCTTGCTAGGGAAGCCCCCCCCCCCTTTTTTCTTTTAAAAATTATTTTTAAAAAATTTTCTTAAGGTAACACGTGTACCTGGTTAAAAAATTAAAATTGTGCAGTATGACACCCTGCCCCTGAATCCAACTCTCCAGAGTCCAACTCCATAAACTCTTTAAGTCTTCCTTTTGGCATTTTATGCTGTATTTCTAAATAATCTGTTTATAATGCTATTTCTTTTTTTCCTCCAGTTTTATTGTGCTATAACTGACATTTATCATTGTGTACATTTAGGTGTACAAGGTAATGATTTGACTTACATAGATTATGAAATATACTCTTGAGGAAAATTTTTTTCTGAGTTATCTATTAACCTCCTGCTAAAACAGATTTTTCTCTTTCCCCAACCTGGCAACGCCCCCCCCCCCCATTCACTTCTACTCTCTTCATCCTCCTAATCTAGTTATATTGTGATTTTTGGTTGAGCCAATATCCGGTGTTTGCCTAATCGTGACTATATAAGTATTGTCTATGGCTGAGTCACATGCGGTGCAATGATTACCTTTTATTCCTTATACAATATAGTAGAAACCCCCATTTTCTATTCCCAGGAACACAGAAGATTCCATTTCCCAGCCTCCTTTGTGGTTCAGCTTGGGACCATGTGACTAAGTTCTGGCCAATGGAAATGCATGTGGAAGTGATACAGCCCTTTGGGTCCAAGGTCTCCTCCACACGCTTGTTCCAGGTGGCTGGACTGAAGGGCACTGACATGGTGGAGGTGCCAGATGCAAGGGGGCTGGGCTCCTGAGTCACCCCTTGGGGGAAAGCCACCAAGCATTAGCCTGTGACATGGATGAGATATAGACCTTTCTGTGTTAAGCCACTGAGATTTTAAGATGTCTTTTGGGACAGCTATCATTAATACCTAATACTTTCAGCCTTTAAAGAAAATTATTCTCCAGTTTGCTTAAGATCCTTTTAATCATCTTAATTCGTCCTCAGACTCTCCCACAGAATTACAGATCTCTCAGTAAAGTCAAACAGCCAGCCTCTTCAGTGCTTTCTGCCCTTTCCCCACAACTAATCCCCGTGCCTCGTTGGTGGGACTTCAGGTTTTTCTCTGCCTGACAGGGAGGCAGGAGGCTACTTGGAAGCGGGGATAGGTTATGTTTAAGGAAAGGCGGTCTCACTTAATGGTTAAGAGCTTAAGCTTTTCAAATTTAGCAGCTGTACGACTTAGGGCAATTTTCTTAACCTTTCTGAGACTCAGCATCCTTGTCTGAAAAATGAGGATAATAATAACCCAACTTGGTAGGACTGTTGTGAGGATTAAATAAGATGATTCTTGTCAAGTGCTCTCAGCACAATTTCTGGCACAGAGCAGGTGCTGATAATTACTAGTTGTTATTATTATTATTAAGATGAAAAAGCTTTGGGGAATGACTATACTTCCAGGAAATTCAACCTGGGAGTGAGTTTTCAGCTTTGCTTTGGACTATAGGCAACTCTATTCCCAAACTCTAGAGACCAGCGGAAGAAGGACCAACTTGGAGAGGTCTGTCCCAGCGTGGGACAGCAGCAGCCTCCCTATGGACTGGGACCACATGCCGGGACCCTTCCTTTAGCTCCTCAGTGTGGGCTGGGCTGGCCTGAGCTGGGGCTTCCCGAAGGTCCTTGTTTCCCCCACGTCAACTATTCCCTCCCTCCACCCTTGGGTTAGGAGGTGGTGCTTCTCAATCTCCTTCCTTCCCTTAGAGAGGAGACAGGTGCCAATTAACTCAATAACACATGTTTATTGAGTACCTACTGCATGCCAGGCACTGTGCTAGACAATGGAGTATAAGAGTTAGTAAATAGACTTTGCCCTTTAAAGAGTTTGTAATTAAGTGGGAGAGGCAGATGGTGAACACGTGGAAGTCTAGTTATACACTGCAGGCCAGGCTGGAAAGGAAAACATTGCATCCTAGGAGTATCCAGGGTGATCACCTTCAGCCGGGGGTCAGCAGGGAACCCCATGCAGGGTCTAACAGCCCATAAGCAGGAATTTGGATTTTATTTTGGTTGGAAAGCAGTGGAGACCCTGACTGGTTTAGAGCAGGGGACTGGTGTGATCAGGGTTGTGTTTTAGAGAGGTCATTTTGATTGTCAGCCACTGGCTCTGTGCTTCCGTCATCATGGGAAACCACGGTGGGAGATGCAGAGAGGGTAAAGGAAGGACCACGAGGGAGGAGGTGACCTTAGCAATGTGACTGGGGCTGATTTCAGTGGCTCCATCTTTTGGTCCCCTCCTGGAGAGTGGGTGTCACCATGGCAACATAAGTGGACAGACGTTTCAGGCTTATTTCTAAGTATCAACCGTCATCCGTGCAGCTCTGTGTCAAGGCAAATACAAATGTCTTCCCTGGCAAACGTCTTCTCCCCACACACCTGGGAGAGGCAGTTCTAATTCTGATGCTTAGCTGGTTTCTATTCATAGGAGAACCATGTTGGGTGAGGGCAAGCAATCATTAGGCCTTGAAACTCCTTTCCCACTTAATGCCCAGGAGAATGTTTGCATCAGACTGAACCAAACCGAACACGGTCCTGGGATCAACAGAGCCGGAAGTTGCGAAGCCAAAGGCCCCTGTGCGCTGGTTCCAGTCCTCTGTGATCGGAGTGGCACACACGTACTGTCAGGAAGAAACACGTTCCCAGTCCACCTCGCAGCCCCTGCAGAGTGCATGTCCCCGCCTTGGAGTTTTCATTTCGCCTTGAACACACTTGTGGCATTTATCACATTTTATTCACCTGTTGGTTCATTCACCAAGTATGAAGCATCCAATGGTCAGGTGTCGTGCCGGGTGCTGGGGACAGAGTGTTGAATGTGACGAGGCCCGTTTGCGTGGACTCAGAATGGTGATGGGGATAGATGGCCAGTAGCCCAGTTGATGAAGAGCTGAGTCAGATCCCTGAACACGGTACTAGGTTCTCAAAGAAGCCGAGATTAGGCGCGAGTGGTGGCCTGGAGGCAGGGCGGGTCTTCCCTCCTTTGATTAGTAGTGCAAGCCTCTTGCTATTTTTTTTTGGCTATGTCTCCTTCATTCCCTCATCAGGGCCTTTCGACTTGCTGTTCCCTCTCTGGAAAGTTCTCCTGCCCTTTCCCAGGGCAGCCTCCTTTGGCTCATTTTGGTCTCAGCTCAAAAGTCACCTCCTCAGAGAGGGCCCCTGTGACCGCCCTAACCGAAGGAGTCTTTATTTATGCCTTTCATGGATGAGCTCCCTCAGCCCACTAGAACAGCAAGCTCTCCTGAGGACAGGGTCTTTGATTTGTGGGCCTTTGGTTTCAGCCCATGGTTTGGTTGGGAAAACAGAAGACACTCTATGGATTCCATGTGTGAAGGGTTTTAATCCATGGAATTAGAGACTCAAACAATTGTTGGGAGGGTGGTGGGAGTTAAGATCTGGGGAGCCACTGGTGGGGAGGGGGAGAGTGGCAGTTCTTAAGAGCTCACCAGGAGGCCACTGTGAATTTTGAGAAATACTGGATTTGGTTATCAACTTTTAGTCTGCTGCAACAAGGAAAGTAGTTTTCAAGAGACTGCCCAGAAGCAGCTGTGAATCTTAAAGGACCTCCAGAAGGCTGCTGCTGGCCAGCTCACTCACCTACAGGAAGTAATTTGCTGGCACTTACCTGGACGTTGCTGCAAACTTCATGTCCACCATTTTGAATGCCTCGTGTTGACAGCCTCCAACCCAGAAACATACAGGGGAGGAGATTCTGGGAAATGTGGTTCTTGGCTTTCCCTTTGTAGAGCAGACTACAGAAGGGGATGGCGATGATGCCAGGTTGAAAACATACAGTCCAGCCTGCTTTTGTATCACCAGTGTCTAGAATAGTACTTGAACTTGACACATGACAGGTGCTGAGGTGGTAGTTGAATGTTTGAAAGAATAATCCCTGATCCTTGGTGGGGCCAAGATTTGAACCCTCAAATGTCTGACTCCAAAGCCCATGCAGTCCCATTTCAATATCAGCTGAACACGCAATGACCTTGACCCTGGAGCCCAGGCCGGAACTGCTGACCAATGAGTCCCAGACAGGGTCTGTGCTACAGATACGCCCACAGAGCTATGCATATTAGGGTCAGGAGCAGTGCCAGAGAGCCCAGGGAGTTTTTGATGGGGTAGGCTGAAGAAGGGGCCTCTAAACCCTCTGTAGTCATTCCTCAGAAGCTTCCTGGAGGCGGTGGCATTGTTGAGTGCATTGGATTGAGAAGTTCTCTGGCTGGTCCAGGGTGGCCATCCCTGACGGCAGAGGACACAGCATATTCCCTTGAGGGCCTGGGCATTTGGCCAGGAATAACTCTCCTGGTGTTAAAAAGGGATGAGGGAGTCTCTTGCTTTATCTTGTAAATTGTGAATTTTGCACACTCTCCTATAATATGTATGATTGCTTTGTTATGAAAGTAAGGCTGTTCTGCCCCATTTTTGAGTAACACTGGTGCTCCAGGAGATGTGTTGGATTTAGTCGGTGGATAGGGGTGGGAACCATAGGTATAACGGGCCCCCAAACCAGCTACTGGGGAGCCTGGTGCAAAATAAAAATATGGGGTCCCTTCTTCAAAAATTGGAATTTCAAGACAGCAACCGCAGAGCCTTCAACCAAACATGGGGGCCCTTCTGAGCAAGCTCTGTGTGACTGGTAACAAAGAACCACAAACTAAGTGGCTTAAAACATGTAAATAATTTTCGTATAGTTCTGGAGGCTGGAAGCCTGAAATGGGTCTCAGTGAGCTGAAATCAAGTTGTTGGCAGGCCCACACATCCTCCCGAGGCTCTGGGGGTGGGTGGGTTTCCTTGCCTCGTCCAGCTGGCACAGGCCACCTGCAGGCCTTGGCTTGTGGCCCCTTCCTCTCATCACTTCAACCACTGCTTCCATTGTCACATCTCCTCCCTCCTCTGCTGTCAAATTTTCACTACCCTCTTTTAAGAAGATTGCATTTAGGGTCCACCCTGGTGTATACAGGATAATCTCAAAATTCTTAATCATGTCTGCCAAGTCCCTTAGGCCATAGATGGTAACATTCACACGTTCCAGGGATTAGGACCTGGTTAGCTTTGGGGGCTATTATTCTGCTGACCACATGTGCCCTTAGAGTGGGCCCTTCCAGGCTCGCAGCTGAATCCTCTGGTTTGAAGGAGGTAGACTTTGAGGCTCAGAGCAGAAGGCGAGTGTGACAGACATATGAAGGAGTAGGGACAGGCTACCTCCCTTACCCGGAGCCTCCATGCTGGCCCCAGTGGGAGGGGGCTGTGTCTGGTGGCCCTAGGGATCCAGAGATTCATGGCCTCTGTGTTGCCCCCTGATTAGGGTTGCCAGATTTAGTGAAGAGAATTACAGTTTACCCAAGATAGTTTATCTGGCTACCCTGTCCCTGATTCTTAGAGCCACACCAGGCTGCCTGCCTCCAAGGGCTATGCCCAGCCTTAGCCTCCTGGGCCTCAGTCAGACCCCCATCATCCTCCTCCCAGTGGAGTTTCAGGTGGGCAGCCAGAATGAGAGAACTGGACCTGAGGGTCCACAGGGAGAGAGCCCCAAGGTGGTTGGAGAAGATGCCTGGGTTTGCTAATCTTAAGGAAAGCAGCCCTTCCTTACAGGGCGGGCAGAGCATTTCCTAGGTGATTGCTAACTATCCCCCCGGACACTGCCCCCTACACACACACAAAGACGTTGTGTCCCAGCCCTGGAGGGCCTTGGGCCTTGAGTCTTTGTGTGGCCTTCCCGAGTCACAGGCAGCTCTGTAGAACAGGATGCAGGGCTCATGCGATAAACACCACGTTTCACTTCCGCTGCAAACACTGCACATCTGAGAAACTAATTTCCTCTTCTAGGCACATCCTTCCCAGCTGTGCAGGTCCTCGGCTGGCTGGACTTAATAAAACAGAAGTGGTCAGGATTTGGAAGAAGAAGATAAAACCTTACGTCACCTGAGGTCTTCCTATGTGCCAAGTACAACAATAAAGCAAGTGAGCGGATAAGCTTAGCATTTTCCCATCGATGAGATTTACGAAGAAAATGGAAAGAACTGTACTGTTTGGGGAAGGTGTTGTTTGAGCTGAGGCCTGAATAGCCTGCAGAAGCCTGACATGCAAAGATCTGAAGAAAGAACATTCCAAGCAGAATGAAATCAGTAAATGCTGACACTACTATTAATATTAAAAAAAAAAAAAAGAATAAAGAGGAGGGGGCAGAGGGCATAGCTCTAGTGGTAGAGTGCATGCTTAACATGGACAAGGTCCTGGGTTCAATCCCCAGTACCTCCTCTAAAAAAATAAATAAACCTAATTACCTCCATACCCAGAAACAAACAAACAAAAAATAATACAATAATAAATAAAGTTTTTTTTTTTTTAAAAAGAAGTGGTCAGGGCAATAGGCTAGTGGAGTTAATGGCCCCCCCCACCCCGTATTACACTTTAGCCAGAATGTCCCGGTGCTCGGCGAGGACATGGATCTGCCCACGTTTACTTGCCTGAGATGGACCACAGAGAGACCAAATGGCTCTTGCTCTCCTATTCACAGTGTTCCATAGCATCCAAAATCCGGTGTTGACTGTAAGAAGCATTGTTACTTTGAAGTACCGACAAATGCTGCCAACTTTGTTATACTGTTAATTGTAATGTACACCCCAATTTCAGAATTGTGAAACTGAAAAGATGGACATCTTAGAATCGATGAGATGTGGTATTAGGTTTATTGCCAGCTCAATGCTAGTGGAATGGAGCCATGGAATAAATAATTGTAACAAGGACAGTGATTTACTTATTAATTACTGATCATGTATGTGTTTATCTGTAACTTTACTTAGCCATGCGGCATTGATCCTGACCCAGGTTCTTGGATTCTGTAATCAATAGAAATTGATAGGAGGCCAGATGAGAAATTCAGACAAGGCTTTATTGGGACTTGTGCTGCAACACAAGGGAGCAAGAATGAGAAATAGGTGCCCTTGCTCACTCCCTGAGTGGGGGCAAGCTGGTCCCTTAAATGGGGTCAGGATCGAGCCTGAGGGATGGCCTAAGTGGTCAGCTCATCTCCTCGGTGGTGCTGTGTGCAGGGACCATGCTCAGTCCCCTGCTTTTGCTCCCAATACCTCTAACGGGGCAGTTGCGTATTTGGTCTTTTTGTATCTTGTTGTTCCTAATTTGCCCCAATTGTGCGTGTATGCAGTTATTTTCAGTCCCTTACTGTGAAGTTTGTGTGTGTATTCTGTTGCGGGAGGAGACATTTGTCCAGGTGCAAGCACTGCAGGAAAGGGTCCCAGGTTCCAGTCTTAGCATCACCTTTCTCCTTGACACTTAAGAAAATACTGGTTTCAAATCAAGTGTGCCTGTGGTGGGAGAGCTACTGAGGCCCCCATCTCACGTGTGGGAATTACTGAGACTCCAGTTTCTCTTCGGGACCTCCTGCTCTGATTTCCTATTCCAGTGAATTCTCCTCTGCCCAGCCCCACCCCACTACCATGTAGCTAATTTCTACTTTTTAAAAAGATTGTGATAAAATACACATAAAAATTTACCATTCTAACCATTTTTCAAGTGTACAATTTAGTGGCATTTAGGACATTGCCACTGAATTCTTGCTTTCGCTACATCTTCCCTCCAGTGCCAGGTTTCTGTTCTCTGCCCTGTGCGGAGTCTACAAAACAACCTAGAATTTTCCCCTTGATTCTCCAGATTAGCTGCCAATGCATGCTGTGGCATACAACAGATGATTACTAAGAACTTGAAGGAGTCAGAAGGGGTGTAGCCCAGCCCAGCGCAGCCCAGCCCGGCGCAGCCCAGCCCAGCCCAGCCCAGCATCACCTCTAATGTTCTCTTGTCTTCCAGCCTCTGGGAGACACTGGCCACCTGTTGGCCTTGAGTCTGACTCCTAAGGTGTTCCCGAGCTTTCTCTCCTCTCCTCTGTCTCAAGCCTTCCCACCGGCTCCTTGCTGGGCTGCCAAACTCCCGACTTCACCATACGGACCAATTTTGCTCTTTCTGCTCCCTGACTTCAATCCTACCATCCTGGAGTTTCCACCTTTCATAGGTGTTCTCTATACAAAGACCGCCTTTCCCCGAGAGAGCTTGCTTCCCCAGCCAGGGAGAAACCGCCCCCGTGTCCGAGCTCTGCCTTCTGATTGGTTGCTTTAGTCTCGGCCACGCTGCCATCTCTACCCTCGTAGGGCTCGGCTTCGGCAGTCAGGGCAGATGCATGCCAAGCCGAGGGTCACGCAGTAACCGTGATGCTCTGATAAGGAGGTACTCTGCGCCTTCAGGAGTGGAGAGGAGGCACCCTAACCCAGTTAAGGCCAGATGCTACAGGTTGTTATAGCTGAGTTCTGGTTCTTCCATCTGGTATTTGCTCCCTAATGTCTCTCTGGAAATCATACCTCCCCCTGCTCTTACTCCATTCGGTTGGGGGTGGGCTGACCCCACCCTCAGTCTCCAAGGATGGGCTCCTGCCCCAGGGCCATCTGGCCCATCAGAGCCTGGGTCTGGGTCAGGTAGGGAGCCCAACCCAGGCCCGTGAGAGTAACCCTGGGCCTTGTCCTGGAACTACGGCGTCAGAGACACCCTCATGCTGCTGGGGCTGCTCACTGGGAGGACGTGAGCCTGGAGATGCTGGTGGTCATTTGGTCACGCGTGGAGTGAGCCTGCTGGAGAATGAAGACAAGTTGGAGGAAAACCAGCATCAAGAGCGGGAGAGTGGTGACTGGATACCAGGTAGGAAAGCCAAAAACATCACTTTTCAGCACACTGCAGCTTGAGTGAGGCCATTAACAGCCATGGAAGCTGCAAAAGGGGGTGGCAACTGAGCCGGTCCTGGAGGATAAGTAGGAGTTTTCAGGCAGAGGAGGCGAGGAGCCCGTTCCAGGCAGAGTGGGAGCACGTGTGCGGGGTTGGGGGGAGGCAGGAGGCCAGAGATGTGGGTGGCAGCTGGAGGACGGCAAACCTTGAGTGTCAGCCTCAGCAGTTGAGACAGGGTCCTGGAGCCGGCCACCGTGCTGAAGTTTTTCTCCCCTGAGTTTGACTCCCTATCCTGCAGGTGAGTCTGGAACTGAGTCTGGGAGGTGTTAGGCAGAAGGTTTGCAGTGCAGTGACCCGCCCCCACCCCCACCCCGGGAGTGCCACACAGGTCATGAGGCTGAGCCCCTCCAGGGACATGGAAGAGAGGTTTGCCTTGTCAGCCAGGGGGCCAATAGGTCAGGCAATGAAGGGCCAAGGACCTGCCTTTGACCAGGCGCGTACTCAGTCCCAGGCCCCCTTATGTGTCTTTCCCGCTTAGTTTTCTGAGAGCTTGGAGGGTGATAAATTCCCGTGAGTAGGGGTAGCCTGGGGTTTTCAATCTGGCTTCACTTTGAATCCCCTAGGAGGCGATGGCTAAAACTGCAGGTGCCGCACCAGCACAGACCAATTAAAGTAGCATTTGAGGGCGGGGCCCTGACTTTGGTATGTTTCAAAGCCCTTTCAGGTGATTTCTTTTTAAATTGAAGTATAGTTGATTTACGATGTTGTTAGTTTCTGGTGTACAGCATAGTGACTTAGTTATGCATATATATTCTTTCCTATTATGTTCCCAACTATATTGCAAGGTGCTGAATATAGTTCCCTGTGCTATACAGTAGGACCTTGTTGTTTGTCTATTTTATACATAGTAGTTAGTATTTGCAAATCCTGAACTCCCAATTTACCCCTCCACCTGCTTTCCCTTTTGGTAGCCATAAGTCTGTTTCTGTTTTATAAATTCATTTGTGTCATTTTTTTAAGATTCCACATATCAGTGATATCATATGACATTTGTCTTTCTCTGACTTCACTTAATATGATAATTAGGTCTGCTGAAATGGCATCATTTCATTCTCTTTTTATGGATGAATAGTATTCCATCATATAAATATACCACAACTTCTTTATCCAGACATCTGTCGATGGATATTTAGGTTGCTTCTATTTCTTGGCTGTTGTAATTAGTGCTGCAATGAACATTGTGGTGCATGTATCTTTTCGAATTGGAGTTTTCTCTGGATATACACTCAGGGGTGGGATTGCTGGATCATATGGTAACTCTCTCTTTAGTTTTTTTAAGGAATCTCCATAGTGTTTTCCATAGTGGCTGCACCAAATTACAGGAGGGTTCCCTTTTCTCCACACCCTCTCCAGCATTTATTGTTTATGGACTGATGTGAGGTGATACCTCATTGTGGTTTGATTTGCGTTTCTCTAATAATTAGTGATAATAAGTATCTTTTCCTGTGCCCATTGGCCATCTGTATGTCTTCACTGGAGAAATGCTTGTTTAGGTCTTATGCCCACTTTTGGACTGAGTTGCTTTTGTTATTGAGTGGTATGAGCTGTTTGTATATTCCTTTTCAGGTGATTTTTGTTTTTATTGAAGTATAGTCAGTTACAATGTGTCAATTTCTCGTGTACAGCATAATGTTTCAGTCATATTTATATATATATATATTCATTTTCATATTCTGTTTCATTATACATTGTTACAAGATATGGAATAGTTCCCTGTGTTACACAGAAGAAACTTGTTTTTTAATCTATTTTATATATTGCAGTTAATATTAGTGATTCTCCAACTCCCAATTTATCCCTTCAGGTGATTTTAATGGACATCAGGGTTAAGGGGCATTGGCCGAGGGCAGTGGTTCTCAATCATCTGGTGAGATTAAGGGAATGTGAAGAGAGTAGGGGCAAGAAATAATACTTCCTGGGCCTCATGGATGGACTAGGCCCTGTGCTGGGTACTTAGCAGCCAGTGTCTTGTTTATTCCTCCAATAGCTTTGTGGGGGTATCATCCCCATTTTACAGAGGTGTGCTCACTGAGGCTTGGAGCAGTGCAGCAAACTGCCAAGGCCAAACAGCCAGTCTGCAGAGGAGCTGGGTTTTGAACCCAGGAGGCCTCTGTGACTCTGCACACACCTGGTCCCTCCTGCCTGCTGCCGACGGGCCTGCCGTCCTGAGTGATTGTCCGTTCCATTTGGGCAGGCCCCACCTTGACTGGAGCCACGCTGGGGTGCCGTTCTGTAAGTGACGGTCCCAGTCCTTGTGAACCAGGAAATAGGAGGAGGAGGAGGCTGTGCCTGGAAGCTGGGTACCTACATCCTCCCCTGGCAATACTGAAGAGCCTGGGCCGAGTCACGCCTCTCTCTGGGTGACAGTATTAGTCAGGGTTCTCCAGAGAAGCAGAAGCAATAGGGTGTATGTGTATAAAGTGATTTACTCTAAGGAGTTGACTCATGTGATCATGGAGGCTGACTGGTCCTAAGATCTGCAGGTGAGCCAGTGAGTCTGGAGAAACAAGAGAACTGATGGTATGTTTCCATCCTGAGCCTGAAGTCCAGAGAGCAATAGTGTAGTTTCATTCAGGAAGCTGGCAGCCTTGGTGTTTCAGTTTGACTCCAAAGTCAGGAAAAAGCCAGTGTCCCAGTTTGATGGCAATCAGGCAGGAAGGATCCTTCCTCACTCACGAAGTGTCAGCCTTTTTGTTCTATTAGGGGCCTTCGAGTGATGGGACGAGGCCCACCCACATTGAGGAAGGCAATCTGCTTGACTCTGTCCACATAGTCAAGTGTTATTCTCATTTAAAAACACCCTCACAGAACACCCAGAATAATGTTTGACCAAAATCTAGGTACCTGGGCGCCCAGGCAAATCGACATCTAAAATGAACAGTTATAGTCACTTAGTGAAAAGCAGAGGGGTTGGTAGGCCGGCAGTAGGTCAGCACCCAGGCCGAGGGATGAGCGTGTCACTTACCTCTCCCGGCCGGGCACACGCAGTCCTCAGGGAGGCCATGGAGTTACTTTCCACAGCTGTAAGCTGTTTGAGCTTCCTGCTGACCATGGCTGGTCTCACTGGCACCACTCACCTCCTTCTACCCTGTGCTCCACTTGGCCTGTTCTGTTGGGCCCCAGGACTGGAGGGAAATGAGACCAGACAAAACTGGCCAGTCGAGGAGATAAGTGATGGTCTCTGCTTGCTCCTGGCTTCCCTTCCTGGCTGAGTGTGGCTGGGAGACAGCGTGGGAGCCGGGGCTGATTCTGCCTTCAGAGCTTCCTGGCCAGAGAAGGGTCTCGCCCTGCACATGGGCTCTAACCCTGGCCAGGAACAATGGCTGGGGGCCCAGTGTGTCCAGAGAGCTGAAGGATACCTGTGGTCCTGCTCTGAGGAGGCCAGGTCCTGCCCGGGGAATTGTCTGGAGGGTAGTCTCTGCTGTACAGGGTGACATGGGTAGGGGGGGTTAAGGACCCCTCTGGCTGCTTCTCTGTAGGGTGTCCCAGCTTGCCTACCCCGCACAGCCATCCCCGAGCCTTAGGTTCTGACTCTAGAGCTGGCTGTTTCTTGCCTCTTGCTGTAATTACTGTCTTTCTGTAGCTTTTCTGCTTGTTTATAAGTGACAGTTTGACATTCAAACTTTCTAAGGAAAGAGACTCTTGTCACACAGCTCTGTGTGCCTTTATGCTTGTCCCACACTCTCGGTGGGTTTGCTATAGTTGGGTTTCTTCAGGATGAGGAGAGGAGGACTGGGTTGTGGGGCTGCCCTTCCAGATAGGAGGCGCTTCTGTGACCTGTGGAGGGGGAGCTGTGAAAGGCCTTGGGGTCCCTGTGAGGGGGCAGGCTGGTCTCTAGGGAAGCAGAGGGCCCCTTGGAAAGACCGCCTCCCTGGAAGCTGCAGCCTAGGGTAGGGGTAGGTGCAGAGGGCACACACGTGGAGGGGAGACACGGAGGCCCCTGGGGAAGGAGTGGTTCTAACAGTCCTAACACCACACACACGAGAGTGTTCCTACACCTGCTGGGGTGCATGTGATTCCCACGTGAGACACTGCTGTGCCGCTGCCTCAGGAGAGCTGGTGTTACACCTTAAATGGCTTTCACAGGAAAAAAGAGAAGAGGTGGGGAGTAACAATATATAAAAACAATTTTTGTAGAGGTATCGTCATGCCTGGGGTCTGAGCAAGTGGGGTGTTGGGGGACTTCACAGAGGCATTGATTGGTGTGCTTGGTGGCTGAGGAGGTGGGGCTGTGCAAGGACAGTGGGTGTGGTTGGCAGCTTGGTTGCATCGAGCAAATAAATTAATTTTTTAATTAATTTAATTTTAATAAATGAGGCTCATGGGAGCCCAGTTTCTTTTTTGAGGGGGTGGGAGGAGGAGGTAATTCAGTTGGCTTGCTTGATTGACTTTTAAATGGAGGTACTGGGGATTGAACCCAGGACCTCATGCATGCTAAGCCCACACTCTGCCACTGAGCTATACCTTCCCCCTGCAGATTTCTTAACAGAGAAGTGATTTCTCTAGTGCAAACATGGAAGAGCTAGAAAGAACTCTGAGGTGCTGGATAGGTATGACCTCACTGACATATGCACATTTATACACACAATAAAACCATGAATTGTATATATATCTGCAGATATATGTAAATATATCCAGTTATAGGTGTTTGTACACATACTTATATACATGTACACACTTCTTAGTTTCTAGAGGGCCTGGAAGCAATAACATTCTTGTAGTGATGAACACTCCAAGCTCCCAAATTTCAGTTTCTAATCATCATTTTCCACTGAATGTGGAATGTGGTTCCAATATAAATCACAGCTTCTTGGAGAGAAGTGGCTGCTTCCCGAGATGGAGCAGGGAAGAGACAAGATGTGTCTGGAACACTGTGTGCCAGAAAGGAAGGAAGTGCTCGAAGAGTGATGAGGGCTTATAAATAGGATATAGTTATGGGATCAGCTAGAAGGGGGTCTTATTGATCAAATCTGGGGGATTTGAGCATTGACATTAATGATGATAGTACTGGATACAACTCAATATAGGAATCCATGAGACTATATTGACATGAGCAAATTAATAGGAGAGAAGGGTAGGCACTTTCTTGCAAGAAACTGCCAGTTAATAAATAGAGAAGGAATGCTGGAAAGAGGAAAAATCCATATTAGGCAACCATCACAGGGGTGGTTGATTCAGGCTGGTGTTGTCAATGATGCTAGAACTGGGAGGTGAATTTTTGAAGAACAGGATATTGGTGTAATGTTGGAATGTATCTCCAGCGAAATATTTATAAGTTACAAAGGGGAAAATGGTGACCTTCTGGTAGAAAAACCTGGTAGACACCAGCCTTAGCAGATGATCAAAATTAACCTCACCAGTGCCAGGTAGGTTGACATCACGGGCCTCCTTAGGTCAGTGAAGCCTCGTTTCTGTGCTATTTCTGCCAAGAATGCATGGCCTGAGTCTCATCATGAGGAAACTGCAGCCAGCCTCAGATTGGAAGTGCTTTACGAAATGAAAGACTTACAGAGTTAAAGATACAGCTGTCAAAGAAAGACACAAAAGACAGGGAAACAGAGTGGAAATGTTGCAGTTTGAAGGCAAATGGAGAGACAGGACAACTAAATGCAAGGTTTATTCCTAGGCTGGATCCTGGACCAGAATGGAAAAAGAAACATTGGGACGGCTGGCAAAATGTGAATGGGGTGTGGATTGGATGGTGCCACTGTTGACTTCCCGATCTGGAAAGTTATGTCAGAGAGTGTCCTTGTTTTTAGGAGACATACTCTGGAGTATTTAGAGATACTGAGAGATTGTACCTGCAGCTTGCCCTCAAATGCTTCAGAAAAAACCCAACGATTGTGGATATTGCATGTGTGTAAGGAAAGATTGTGTGCGCAAAGCGTGCAATGAAGCAAATGTGGGAAAACATTAACAGTTGGGAAACCTGAGTAAGAGGAATACGGCAGTTCTTTTTCTTTTTCTTACAACTTTTCTGTGAATCTGAAATTGTTTCAAAATTGTTTTTTAAAAGATAAACCCACTCATGGCCTGACCAATCCACAGGGAACTGTGTAAAGTTTCAGAGCATTTCTTCCTGGTTTATGTGAACTTTTATGTACTTGAAGTCTTGTTCTATATACAATTTTATAGCCTACTGTATCATTTAACATGGTAACATAAACATTTCCCTGTGTGTTTATTATAAAGGCTCCATAAACACTGTTTTTAATGGCCACATAATGCCCCACTGAGAGGTTGTATCAAAACTTACTGTTCTAACTGTTGTTGGACAGTATTCAGATTTCCTTTTTAAAAAACTATAAATCATACTGCAATGACTATCTTCGATAATAAGGCATTTTGCATTTGTCTGAGGGTAGATTTCTAGAAATGGAGTGATGAAAGGTTGTGAGTGTCTTAAAATGATCGCTACATATACTATGTTGCTTTTCAAAAGCACTTCGTCATGTAATCATTCCCCGCAGCAAGGAGTGAACTCCAGTCTCAGCAGACCCTCCCCAGCGTTGAAAAATTCTTTATTCTTCTGCTAGGTGAAGAGTGATGACTTATTGTTTCATTGTGTATTGCTCTGACTTCCAGAGAGGTTGCAACTTTTTCTAGTGGTTTGTTCTTCATTGCTGCCACCGTACTTTGGCTCTTCTAGACTGGATGCTTCTCCAAGGACTGGGTCCAGGTGACTTTTGTATCTAGTGCAGAGCCCTCCTCTTAGGACTGCTAACCCCCAGTGCACATGTCTTGCTCTTTCTGGAACCACATGACTTCAAAGTTGCTCACGTGCCTGGTTACCTTCTCAGGGACTGTTCAGGGAGCCATGACTTCTGGCTCAGCCTGAGCCATTTCCCAACTAGTTCTGGTTTGTTCTACCTCCAGGCCTGTGAGCAACTCTCACCCACGTTCATTTCATTAGACTTTTCCCTTCCTTTATCATTTAAAAATTAAAAAAAAATTTTTTAAAATTGAAGTATAGCTAATTTACAAGGTTGTGTTAGTTTTGGGTGTATAGCAAAGTGTTTCAGTTATAATATATAATATATATATTCTTTTTCAGATTCTTTTCCATTATAGGCTATTACAAGATATTGAATATAGTTCCCTGTGCTATGCAGTAGGACCTTGTTGTTCATCTATTTTATATATGGTAGTATGTAGATGTTTGTCATTTTTGAAAAATAAAAATAGGATTATTGATTTTTTTCTCCTGATTATAAAAACGTATGTAATCACTATAAAAATTCAGATATTACAGAAAGGTATAAAAAAAAAAAGACCACCCCCTCCAGAGTCATATAATCCAGAGCTCTCTGGCATTAACATTGGGAATTTCCTAACAGATTTTTTTCTATGTGTATAGGTATAAATTAATTTTTATAAAAATGGGCTCAATTTTTAACATTTGACTCTCTTAAAAAAAGCTTTTAAAGTTTATTTTTAAAAGTTGGCAGTAGATCTCAGATTTTCATATACAGGTTGCATTCGGTACATTTTTGAGTAACAAAAGCCTGAACCTGGCCACGCATCTGTTAACTTTTGTGTTAAAAACAAATTTCTGTTTGTAACGCACAACATTCCTGAACCATTGCAGAGACTTTGCTTGGACCTTGTGTGTGGCGTGTGTGTGTATTTAAAAAAACATGGTCTAACAAATACAAAGACATGTTCTGAGAAAGTAAGAAAGTTGGGAAGAAATCTTCAGGTCCTACCTAGTCCTTCAACCCCTTAGGGAGAACCTACTGTATAGCACAGGCAACTATAGTCAGTTTATTGTAATCAGCTGTAATGGAAAAGAATCGGAGAGATATAAATGTATGTACATGTGTAACTGAATTGCTTTGCTGTACACCTGAAACTAACATTGTAAATCAACTACACTTCAACTGAAAAAATAAAAAAACTTTAGGGATCAGCCTCCGATCACCACTGTGCCATATTGATTACCAGTCCACTTACCTAACTAAGCATCTGCATATGCCTTCAACTATCCTTCTCATTTGTAAAATTGTTAATTTTTTACTGCCGTTGTAGGCTTTGATTCATTTTAACATGGCAACATACTCACCAATCATTACCGATAACAGGCTTTTCAGTTTGCTCAAGATCACAAATTGTAAGTGAAACAGAGCAGCATTTCCAGCTGACAAATGAATCCGCAGGGCACATGATGTCTCTGAAAGACAGCTTGTGACTCTCAAACTAGAGAACTGTAGCAGTGAGGAAACTGTTGACAAAGGATAACCAGGGAGCTATTTATCTCAATACAGGCTGGAATCTGTACTTAAGAAAGTGGATGATTATATTTGAAGTAGTACAAATTGTAACCAGTAAGAATGTTGTCTCAGAGCTCACGGTAGAATTCAAGTCAGTCGGATGAGAAGGAAAGGATAGTGGAAGCTCATTCATTTAAGAAATTGTTCTAATGGTCAGGACAAAGGTGGCAACTTCTGTTTGAGACATTACAGGTCTAATCGGTCCTTAACTTGTAATGCTGACTTACAAAGGACATTGATAAGGATAAAAGTTCTGTGTGCTTTAGGCTTTGGATAGCTGGATCTCCAAAACAAAAGAACTGAAATTCAAATTCATATTACCATAAATAAACACATTAATTTGGGGCACATATAGAAGCTTAAGGTTTTAAGGAAATTCAGGTAAGTAATTTGAACAAGCTCTTTTGAAAACTGGAGAAGAAGAAGAAGAAAAAAATCCCTGTAAATAAATAAGACAACTTGAGAAAATAGACCGGTAGTATTTATTAAATCTAACACCACAAGTGTCAAAATCTGTGAAACAGGATATAATGGATATGTTTACCAAAAGTTAAAGACTGATGAATGCTTGTGGAATATAAAAATATTCCTTAAAATGTAGATAGATTTGTTTCGCCTCATTCCTGTGCGAAGATATTTAATAATCTTTTCCTAAGTATACTCTGGGGTGACTCTGCAGGTCGCAGGGCAGGCCTTGTGTGTAAGCCCAGAACTGGCTCTTGGGAGCCCCTGGACTGGCGCTGGGGGCTCCACGCTGATGGAGGCTCAGACGGGGGCGGGAGCTGCGGGAGCCCCGGTGACCCCAGTGAATGGCTCTCCCCACAACCGTTCTGTGCAGTTTCTTTCTTCATTTCCGTGGAAAAGAGTCCAACTCGGGACTTCATGGTTCTTTGTTTCTCCTTTCCCTGGAGTTGATTTTCCTCCAATTAGGGGAATGAAAATCACTATTTCTAGAAAGCGAGAAAAGCAAAGAGGAGAAAAACCCAAAGCACCCATGCCCCGCAGCAGCTGCCCACCGTTTCATTCTGATGGCTGCTTTCTAGCCTGCAGGGAGACCGTCCCATGACTGGCTTACCCGCGTCCCTGTGGTTGGCATGTCATTGGTGTGTTCCACTTTTCTATACAGTGCTTTCCGTGCACAGAGATTGTAATGGCGATCTGGATTGTTTACTTACGTATATTCTTAGAAGTGGAATTCTTAGGAGAGGAGTCTTCTTAGACATCAAATTACTGGGTTAAGATTTTTGAGACCTTGAACCAAATGCTGCACGGCTTCGTTTTCCCATTTAAAAAATACGAACTTAATTTTTCAGAAGTGCAACTACTGGGCAAAACAAGAAGAGGTTATGCTTTGTGTTTTTTGTAATTTTAACATGAGTGGAAAAATTATAACCTGAATAGTGATGCTGCTTATGATATTTGAGTCACCTGCCTACACTTGTAGCTGGTTTTCTTTTTTTTTCCCCAGTGGAGGTACTGGGGGTTGAACCTAGGACCTCATGCATGCTAGGCATACACGCTACCACTTGAGCTATACCCTCACCCCCTTCAGCTGTTGATTCACGGTGTGATATACACATATACACACACACTAGGTAGATTTAGTTTGCTTATATTTCGAATGTCTAATATTAGGTTGAATTCTATGAAATAACATTTTCACAGATCAAAAACCGTTCCATGTCCACAATTTTACATGGTTCATTTTCATACTGAATATTGTCCAGTTTCTTAATCCCAATTTATTTCTTCTCAGTCTATGCAAGCATCTCACTGCCACGTGTCCAGGCCTTCACATGTTGAAATATTGTTTTGTTACATTCCTTTTTTCACTTAAGTTACAGGTAGAACATTCTTTCCAGTGTGTGTGTAAGTGGGTCATTTTTATCACTGAGTTTCATTTAAGAAAGGCAAAGGAGGCATTAAAGACGTTTATGAGAAGGGAGCATTGGGACCGATAGGGCTGAGAAATTCCAGGTTAGATGTTTGCCTTCTGAAGGTTGGACCCATAACATCGTATTCTATACAAGCATGCTGCTTGGAAGAACTTTAGCGCTAGTTACCATGTTTCCTTACAGTTGGCGAGTTGGGCTCCCCCCTGAGTTCCTTAAGGGTGTCTTAATAGCAGGAGAGGAAAACCAACATCCAGAACGTCGATCTACCATGTGCCCATAGCAAGAGACATCTTTTCCTCTAATCATCGCAGCAACTCCATGAGTAATGTGGGACTAGCCAAAGCTTGCAGATGAGGAAACAGGTATAGAGGAGGGGTAAGGATTCTTGCCCACGACTACATGGCAAATAACAGAGCAGGAATCTGAACTAAGTTCTATGGAATTTTAAGGCAGAGTTGCCAGATAAAATATAAGATGCTCAGTTAAGTTTGAATTTCAGATAAACTGTGCATCTTAATGTTAGCGTCTAAGGATGCCCCCAATATTGCGTGGGACACGCTTACGCTAAAAGAGGACTTGCCTGAGTTTCAGAATCAACTGGTTGTCCTGCACCATTATTCAGTCTGGCAGCCTTGGTCTCTACCCGCTCTGACACTTCCCTTGCTTTTCTTTCTCGGAATGTTGCTCCCTAGATTTTTATTCCAAAAATGCCTCTCAGGCCCCAGTATGAGTCACCGGACAGGCAGCAAGAACTAAGAGAGAGTCTTTCATCAGAGGTTACAAGGCCCTGGGGCCTGGCCCTGATCGTGGGAAAGACACACCTTCTGGAACAGTTTTCTCATCGATGAGTTGGAGAGTTGAACTTCACCATCTCAAGGGTCAGAGAATATTTACTGGGCTCTGACCACGAGCCAGGCACTGTTCTGGGCTCTTGGGCCACCTGGACAAACAAAACCTGACACAGTTCCCTGTCCCTGGAGAGCTAACATTCCAACGGGGGAGAGACAGACAGTAACAGTAGTACCGGTGCTGGGTGGCAGAGGGACAGGCCCTGTGCTGGGGACTTCATGAGCATGGGCTGTCTTGTGTCCCTTTTGTGTCACCCCATCGACACCCGGGGCGTAGCCTGGTGCTGGTGCACTGTGGGATCAGGGGCAGATCCAGGTTCTATGGGGCCTGGGACTCTCTTTAAGAAAAGTGTATAACATCACTAGAACCTTTCCAGGTTCCTAGGCTGAAACTTCATTAATATCACTTTAAAGACGGCTCTGGCATCAGTCAGTGAAAGTTGAATGAACAAACAACCCTGTAAGATAGGTTCTTCACTGATGTCCGTGGATACTGAGGTTCAGAGAGGTGTGGGGATTTACCTAAGTTCATGCAGCCAGCAAGTGGCAGAGCTGATGGTGATGTGGTTCAGTAGGCTGAGAACGTGGAAAGTGCCTATGCTTTGGATCAAAAAAGGCCTGGATTTAAATTTCACCCCGGTGTGGACTTGCTGGGTAACTTTGGCCAAGTGTCTTAACCTCTCTGTGCCTTTGTGGCCTCATCAGTAGAATGGAGAAAGCAATACTACTCCTGTAGGGCAGCTGGAGAGGATCGATTGATGCTCATCTGGAGGAAGGATCATTCCCTGCTCCCAGTCTTCCTCACCCAAGGAAAATCCTCTAGCGTTCCCGGGAGCACTCAGGGCTGCCTTGGGATTTTGGAACCCACACACTAAGGACGAGTGGGGTGGGACTGGCACAGACAACCAAGAAGCACATTTTGGGGTTGATTCATCTTTAGCCTCCTTCCTGGAGGGTTCAGCCTGCCTGGCTTCTCTCCGGGAGCCCCTGTTGGTGTGGGCAGGAGAGGGAAGCACGGGAAAGACCAGAGGTTCCTGCCAATGCTGGCTGCGTCCGATCCGGGTATTTAGAGAAAAACCCAGGACAAATGCCCATTAACAGTTCCTTTGCGTCTCACACAGGAGGGGAACTGGAGGGGCAAGGAAGGGGAAATTACCATTGGTGAGCCCCCTACCACATGCCAGGGTTTTATGTACATTTCACAACAGCTATCATAATTTTATATGTATAAAAATATTTTTTAGTGTGCACTATGCTCAGGAGATTATCTGTATTAACTCATTTAAGCCTTACAACAACCCATTAAGTTGATAACCCATTTTTTGGATGAGGAAAACTGAGGCACAGAGAAGTTAAGTAACTTATTCTAGTTCACACACCTAATAAACAGTGGGGAAACAGGGTTTTAAACCCAGGTGATTTGGCTCCACAGTCCACTTGGGGCAGCCCTTATATAAAGCAGGTACTCCATGCCCCTTGGACAGATTGAGAAAACTGAGGCTTGCTTGAGGCCAAGCCTAGATCACACAGTAAGCAGCAGAGTTAGATTTCAAACCCAGTGCTACCTGACTCCAAAACCCATGCATTTTCTGTTCCACCAAGATTTCTGCCAGTCCAGGGCAGGGCTTGAACCTGTGTCCCTCTGCTCTTGTGGGATGTCTGGGGACCCATTTCCCGAGATGCTCAAAGTTAAATCCTGGTGTCACCTTGACCCCAGCCCTAAATTCCTCTACCCTAAGTGTTGCAGCTCCCAATTCAGTAGAAATCAGGCCAGGTAATATCAGAGGCAGAATGTCCCTCACTCCATGTTAAGATTCTGAGGATGGGAAGGAAGTAAAACAGGGAATGGTCCCACAGCCTCCAGTGGTCCTAATTGTCAGGGCTGTGTCCCCTTTGCTGCCATCTGCTCTGTCCTGCCTGGAGGAGGTGCTCATAGATGCTGAGTGAATGAGATGAGGAGGACCGGGTCTTCCCAATGCTTTCTGTCTGTGACAATGTTTGAACTGGTGGCTGGTGCCCCGGAGAACACAGACCTGGGTTTGAGTCCCTGTCTACGTAGCACTGTCTGGTTTGGTGACACTGCACATGGTACTCTCTGAACCTTAGTTTAATAACAGTTCCTACTTGAAAGGGCCATTTTGAGAATTAAATGAAATGGCACGTGAAGAGTCCACCGTGCACCGGTCTTAGCATCTAGGAGACGCTCAATACATATTTCCTCCTCCCCTTCCCAAGCCCTGAGGGGCTCTCCTTTCTTGCTCTTCTGCCCCTTTTTCTTCTTGTAAAAAAAAAAAAACTGTGGCAAAATATATATAGCATATGTATACATTTTAACCACTTTAAAACACACAACTCAGTGCCATGAAGTGCCTGTACTTGGTTGTGCCGCCGTCACCCCCATGCATCCCCAGAACTTTTTCATCTTCTCACACCGAAACTCTGGACCCCTTAACACATTGATCGTCCTTTGTGGATTGGGTGTCCCTGAGGAAACACAACTGTCACCCAGATTTGGGTGCTGTGGTGACCAAAGGATTAAACAGTAACTCCCCATCCCCCACTGGGGGTTTGAAATCTAACCCTTGGCCCTTGGTGAGCCCTGTTCTACTTTCTGTCTTAATGAATTTGCCTATTCTAGGTACCTCCTAAGTGGAATTGTACAGTATTTATCCTTTTGCGTCTGGCTTATTTCACATAGCATCATGTTTTCCAAGTGATCTATGTCGTAGCCTGTGTCAGAATTTCCTTCCTTTTTAAGGCTGAATACTATTCTGTAGTGTGTTGATGCCACGTTCTGTTTATCCATTCATCTGTCGATGGGCACTGGGTTGCTTCCATCTTTGGGCTATTGTGAAGAATGCTGCAGTAAACAGGGGTGTCCGAGTGTCCGTTTTAATCCCTGCTTTCAGTTCTTTGAGATACATACCCAGAATAGGATTGCTGGACCATATAGTAATTCTATGTTTAATTTTTTGATGCCCCTCCCTTCTTAAACACACACACACATACGCACTCCTACCTAGCTCTTACTGTTTGAACTTCATGCTAGGAAGTGTCCTTGATGTATTATTCCTCCTTGACCTGGTTCAGCTTGGGCAAGGGGAAAGTCAGGAAGCTTTGAGATTCCATTAGCCCCTGAGACCTGCCTCCCTCTCTCCAGGCCCTTCCTTGGGCCAGAGCTGGTCAGCTACTACATGACCCACAGCCATCTGGCTGGGACTGCTAAGCCAGTGGCTACCAGAGTGGCCACACGGGACCCAGTGAGGTCCCTCTCTGAGGGTGGAGGAAACAGGAATTTTTGTCTGACCCAGCTTGCTTATTGCTGTAACTCAGGACAGGATGGCGACCTCAGGGCATCTCTGAGCAGAGCCCCTCAAGCCTGACAGCATCACTCAGCAGTGATTTCTGCCCACCAGTTAGACTGAAAGGTGATTCTTCCATGAGACAGCCTGGCATCTGGGAAGAAACTTGGCCTTGGAGTCAGACACCTCACGGTGAATCCCTGCCCAGTCTCCTCCTTATGCCACTCCTTGGCAAGCTACTCCGCCTCCCTGAGCCTCAGTTTCCACATTTATCAAATGGGAATAATAATAGTCCCTACCTCAACAGGCTGTTGTGTGCACACAGGGCGACGATGCTCGGGCAGTGCTTGGCCCTGTGGAGGGGTCGCGGTTACCCTCCTGGGTGACAGCTCAGGAAGCTGGCAGGGGGCCTGCTGCAGGCCAAAGACCCCCGCCCACGTCCTGGGCACTGCTCTCTGCCCCTCTCATCCCATGTCTGATCTTTCCAGCTCGAAAATGGCTCTTCAAGATATTTGAACAAGAAATAAAACATCTTCTGGGAAATTGGCAGCTGGCTTGCCTCTGGAACACTCCTGCGTCGCAGCTGAGCTGTCAGGCTTGGCCCAAGAATAACAGCTCCTCCGTGGCGGCTTGGCAGGCCTCTCTGGGCCTCTGGAAGGCATTCCTGCTGCTCCTCAGGTGTTCTGTAGCTCCTGATGCTTGCTCAAGCCTGGCCAGCGCACGCGTGTGTGTGTGTGTGTGTGTGTGTGTTTTAGGGGCAGTGGCTTACCCTGTGTGTGTGTTTTAGGGGCAGTGGCTTACCCGTCTCTCTGTTTTTCCTTTTTTGTCTCCTTTTGATCTGTGAGGGAGGCACAAATCTCTCTCGGAGGGTATTTTAACTATAATACATTTACTGAAAAAGACTGAGGGTGGGGGTAGCAGCTGAGGGAGAGTTAACACTCCAGACAGTTCCCTAGACTAGCTTGTGCTTCTCAAACCGGGGTGTGTTCGCCCATCACCTGGGGGTCCTGAACCAGGCGCACTGGGATTCAGCGTGTCCAGGGCGGGGCCTGAGGTTCTCCATTCCTGGCCCGTGGTACCCGTGGGGCTGGTCTGAGGTCCAGTCTGTGAGCAGCTGCGCCAGACCTGCTCGTTCTTCAAAGTTCTGCGGCCCCTGCGGTTTTCCACGGGCTGCTGGCCTCTGCCTTGTGCTCAGGCTCACACCACACCCGTGGCTCGCTCTTTCTTCCTTTCTTTTTTTTTCTCCAAATTTCATTCCTTCCTCTCAACCTTTCCCTCATGCTATGATGCAGCCTGATTCAGGTTTCTGTAGTAACGACCTCCCCAAAGCCCGCCCCTGGCCCACAGCTGAGTTTCCAAACTCAATTACTTTCTGAGAAATAAGGCTTTTTAATTTAAGGCTAATAAGAGCAATAGTCACCCATCACAGGAAACTTGGGAATTAACTGAAAAGTGTATGGCTGCAAATGAAAAGTTACCCAGAATCCTGTGGCTCCAAGGGAACTATCAATGAGGTGTGTGTGTTTTGTTTATTTCTTTGTTTGAGATAATTTGGTTTTCTTATTTATTTTTAATGGCGGTACTGGGGATTGAACCCAGGACCTCATGCATGCTAGGCATGTGCTCTATCACTGGAGCTATACCCTCCCCCCTCGATGAGGTTTTGAATTCATTCCTTCCAGACCATTTTTTGTCTTGGTATCTCAATATTTTAAAAATTTAATTGAAATAATACAAAAGAAACAGCTATGAGCATTGCTATAGACTGTGGTCCTGTTTTATGCCTGGTTCTTTGAAAACATAAAAATGACAAAACATCCCATGGATACTAATAATTGCTAATGTTTATTGAGTCCTTAATATGTGAGGCCATGGGGTAAATGCTTGCTCATTGTCTCAGTTGAATAAGCCATTGTTTGTTTAACTGGTCTCCTGTATAAATAATGCTGTGATGAACATCTCTGTACATGCATCTTAATCTAGCTTTCTGAGTATTTCTTTATAGGCCAGGAGTTGGCAAACTTTTGGTAAAGGGCCAGAGAATAAATATTTTAGGTTTGGTGGGCCAGTCTGTGCCATAACTACTCAACTGTCCGCTGCAGTGCAAAAAGCAGCCATGAACGCTATAAACAAAAGAGTGTGAATGTGTTCTAATGAAATTTTATTTACAAAAACAGGTGGCTGGTCGGATCTGGTCCATGGGCCATCATTTGCCAACCCAGTTTAAGACTAGAATCAGTCAAAGATTGGCCAGTTTTTTCAATGAAAGACAGACAGAAAATAGATTTAGGAGGCTGTCCCGAATCTAATCTTTTCCTTCTTCTCCTCCCTTATCCTTTTTCCTTCTTTCTTTTTCCTCCTTTTTCTTCTTCCAACCTCTTAAGAACGTGAAAACCATTCTTAGTTTGTAGACCATACAAAAACAGGCCTTTGGTGACCTCTGGACCAGAGAGTTGATTCCTGATTCAGACAGTGTGAACATCGAGCAATCTCTTGATTAATTGTGGCCTGGGCACTTTCCAGAATGGTGGCTGTTCCAATTTAAACACCCTCGTTGGCCGCGCAGGAACATGACCATCCTATTCTACCCTCACTGCTTCGAGAAGTTTCTTCTACTCTATCTTTGCTAATTCAATAGATGGGAATATCACATTCCAATTCACATTTGCTTTGACTACTTAAAAGGTTGAGCATTTTTCCTCTTATCCATTTGCGTTTCCCAGTCTGCAATTTTTTTTTTGGTGTTCTTTGTCTCCTTATTTGGAATCTTACTGTTTTTCTTTATAATTTTTGCATGACTTTTTGACAAAGGATTTTCAGTCTTGTCCTTTTGCCACAGTTACTTCCCCTCAGTGTTTTCTTTTGGCTTTTAATTGTATTGATAATTATTTTGATGACTAGAAGTACTTAACTTGTATTTTTTCCCTTTGTCAATTCTCTTTTCCTTTTTGAAACTTTCCCTTTTGGTTTTCTGAATGTCGGCTACCCCAACTTTGCCCTCAGCCTCCTGACAGCCCATAAACAGCTCAGGAATGCTGTGGGGAAAATGTGTAAATTATAAATGCTTTCAGCTGAGCCTCACAGAAAATGTGATCAACAGTAGTTTAAGCCAATGGTTCTTGAACGTTAGCACATACCAAAGTCACGGGGTTGCGATGGGATTGGGAAAACTCAGATTTCAGGACCCACCGATCAAGTTTCTTATAGGTCTGGGTTGGGGCCTAAGAATGTGCATTTCTTTCCTTTTTGTTTTTAATTGAAGTACAGTCAACTACAGTGTGTCAATCTCTGTACAGCACCGTGTCCCAGTCGTGCATATACATACACATATTCGTTTTCATACTTTTCCCATTAGAGGTTATTACAAGATACTGAACGCAGTTCCCTGTGCTATACAAAAGAATCTTTTTTGGGATCTATTTTTATCTAAATGTCCATCGACAGATGACAGGATGTGCATTTCTAACGCATTTCCCACATGGTGCCGACCCTACTGGCCTGGGGACACACTTTAAGAACCATTGGCTTAACCGCTTAAAAGATTCATTTACCCCATAGAACAAAAAGTCCAGAAGAGGGCAGTCCCAGGGTTGGTTTCAGGCCATTACTTACTGTGTTTACTTTCTAGTAGCCTTTTCCTCAGAGTTGCAAGATGGCTGCCATAGCTCCAGGCAGTTCATACTTATGCCAGCATTCCCAAACAGGAAGAAAGGGGAAGATGGGAAAAAACTTTTCCTTTTGGCAGTGTTGGGCATATTGCCATTTTGCCCATCTGTAGGCAAAAATCTAGCAAGAAGAGAAGATGAGTTTCGGGTAGGAGATAGTCTCTGTTTTAAGTGCTTTCCTTCAATGGGTGGAAAAGTGGATAGTTCAGGCCCTTTGGACCCTCAGCTGCAGGCCTAGTGATCTGAGCTCTGTCTGGATGTCTTTAAGGATCCAAAGTTCAGTCAGCTTGGTCTCCACACTGGTTTTGATCTTGGCTTCACTGGAGTAATTGGACTTCTGCCTTGTTTCTGATACAAAGGCTGAACTGGGCCCTTGTTCTGGTATTTGGATGCTTTCTTGCCTGAATTCCTTGCTAAATAATTGGCCTGGCTCTCTCTAAGTCGGGAACCCTGCTTGCTTCTGCCAGTTCTTCCCCTGGTCAGGAGTCCTGGCCCCCGTTTCAGTCTTGTGCTGTGGAGCCTTCTCGCTGTTAACAGGCATCCCAAGTACCGTCTGCCTGGATTCCTTGAGACACCCCTCAGCTTGCCTGTCAAAGCCTCTGAGAGTAGGGGACCCAAGCCTCGAAAGGCTTGCTTAGATGAATTGGCTGCGACATCTTCCCTGTTGATCCAACTTCCTCTTACCGTCTACAGCTGGTGTTTGAATGATTCCCAGCCTTCCTTGGAGGGCCAGGGCTGGCTCCACCAGCACCATCAATAGTGGAAATTGAGAGCAGGGGTGGGCTAAGGCAGTGTCTGTAAGAAAGTGCCAAGGTCCTGATGAAGGGGAGAATGAGGTAAGCCTGGAGGTAGGTCTAACTCCAGAGGGGTCAAAAGTGGCTTATCTGTTAGGACCCAAACTGGTTTGAGATACCTCGTTGGGAAGTCCAGGGGTCAGGCTGGCTTCAAGCATGGCTCGTTGCTTGAGTTTAGATGGTGTCACTGGAATCCAGTCATTCCCATCTGACAGTTTGGTTTCCTCTGGGTTCACTTATTTCTTTAACTGGCTCTGCCGTCATGTCACAGGATGGCTGCCAGCAGGCCTGGGAGCCACATCCTTCCCTCTGTCTTTCCAGAGGAAGAAGAGAAAATCCACTTCCCCGAGAGTACAAAATCCAGCACTGAGCTTTGTTAGCCCTGAATGGCCTGATTTGGGTCACTGTCCTTTCCTGAAAGCAACCACCAGGGTCAGCGAAATGTGACGCATGGGTTAATTAAGGGTTGGGTCACAGAATTCAACCCTAGAATTGGGGGTAGAATCAATTCCACCCAAACACATGGCTAAAAATGAGGCACAAATGCTCTTAAGGGAATTTCAGGGGGCACTGAAGTGGGAGAAGGAGGGAGTGGATGTGGGGAGGCAAACTACAAAGGTTTATTCCAGTTGGAGGTTGAACTTGGGGGGGGGGTCACAGCTGAAGACATAAGGTGATGCCAGGGTCTTAAAATCAGGAGAAAACATGCAAGGATTAAAGGATAGAGAGGAAGAGGGGCTTGATCTCCAGGGATGGGATGTGTGACTGGGTCAGGCTGCTTAAAGGGCCAGGAACAGGTGGGCACCTGGCTGTGGTCCTCTCTCTGGTGTCTGCTTTAGCTTAGTCTCAGGTCCAGTTCCAGGTCAGCAAGTTCTGCATCTCAGCACCTCTCAGGCTGCCCATCCTGCTGCAGTGAACGCTTCCAGGCCTGGGCTGAGAGTGACATTTTCTCACTTAACACATGATCCAGACAGTATGCTTATTCTTTTGGCACTAAAAACGCCAGGGAGAACATTCATTGCCATTCGGACAATGCCGCCATCAAAGGTCCTTTGGGTTTACTGGCCTTGTCTTTCTGTGCAACTCAAATAGAATTTGTTGGCCCCATGTGATATATTTCCATTTTAGTGTAGTCCCAGAAAAAAGTTTATGGCCACAGATGCCTCCGAATGCTTTCTATCATCAGAAGACAAAACTAACATACAGCTCGTGTTCTTTCCCCATGGGGCTGAATAGCGTATCCAAGTAATAAATAGGGATTCCCTCAGGTGCCCGGCTAATCTGTATTCTCTCTGCTACCTTCATGGTCTTGGTGCCTTTTTTTGTCCCTAATTATCATAGTCACCACTGTGTTTAGTCTTGGGAGCCTCCTAAATCCTTTTGGAGTCAATCAGAGAAAATTCAAGGGAGTAAATAAATAACATGTGATTTGTTTTCCCTTGTGTATTGGTTTTCTCAGCATGGAAGAGAAAAATGTATAGTTCAGACATAAACTTTGTCTGATTAAGATCAAATGAGGTTCTCTTATTTGGCCTTTTTTTCTCTTTGCTTCCCCTTCTGCCTTCTCCCTCCTTCCCCCTCCTCCCCTCCCTCCCGCTTCTCCTTCCATTGTGAAAGAGTGTTTGATCCTTTTCCTGAAGGGGTAGGAGAAATGTTGGGATCTCAGAAGTGGCTGGTGGAACATGCCCGCTTCTTAACTTCCTCTGGGGTGGAAATTCATTTAAAAGTTGCAGTTTCCGAAGTGGCTGCCAAAGCCACAGCTTTGCCGGGGGGAGGAGGGGCACTCAAGGTCTCAAAGGACCAGCTGGAGCCAGGCAGCGGGGGTGGGAAGCGGGCACGCCTCACAGAGACCATCTTTTGAAAGTGTCTCCAAGGTGTAAAAGGAAGCGTCCATCTGAGCTGATAGGAGTCCAGACCCCCGACTGCAGCCTTGACTGGGTCTTAGCTTCTGTCTTGTCACTGTCTCTACTAAAACCCACGAAAGTTTCCTGTTTCCTTCTTCACTAAACTCAGCCTCCTCTTCTGACTCTTCCGAATCTAGGTGCATCCTACCAAGACTACCTTCATCGCTATCACCACTCAACCCAAATCTTTGTCTTAGTTCTCTTACCTCCCAAGACACACAGAGTTTATGTCATCAGCTTTGAGCAGAAAATCTGCACCTGAGTTCTCGGTCTACTTCTTAGCACTCTGGTCTTGGGCAAGTCATGTAACCATTCTGAACCTTGGATTCCCTTTAGGAAAGGGAACTAGTGGATATTTACTGAGTCCTGGAAGCTCTGCCTCCATTTCCACCCATACTATCTCTTTGGTAGCCACACCCTAATTTTCCTTGGAGAACATCCCTGCCCCCCTTTTGGTCTGTGAACCTCTGGGTGCAGTTATGTCTGTTCCCAGCTTCAGGAGTGGAACCTGTGATCCAGTCCAAAGCTGAGCAGTGTGTCACAAGCCTTCATGTTCCTTGATTGCTTCCTAGTTGGGCAAGGTGACCTAAGCTGGTCCAACCAGAGTGAATCTCAGGACTTCTGCTGGGAATGCGAGACACAGGACACTTGCTCTTTTTGACTGAATTTGAATCTATCTGGATGGGTATGATTGCAGCAGCCTGAGCCTGAGAATCAAGCCTGAAAATGAACCACCTCGAGGGACGGAGCTGAGCTGGGGAGAAAGAAACCAGGTCCCAGTTCGTGTTGGAGGACCCTTTCCCCTTCTGGAGTGGCTTCCTCCTCCCTAATCACTGTCCAAATCCTTCCTGACATTTCTTCTCTTTCCTCTTTTACCTCCCTCTCTTCCTTCCTCCCTCTCTTCCTCCCTCCCTTTCTCCCTTCCTCACTCCCACCTTTCTCCCTTTCTTCTTTTCTTTTGACTTGCAAAAAAATCTTGGTGAAATACATATAACATGGAATTGATCATCTTTTTTAAAAAAATTATTTACTTTTTTAGAGGAGGTACTGGGAATTGAACCCAGGACCTTGTGTATGCTAAACATACACTCTACCACTTGAACTATACCTTCCCCAAAATTGATCATCTTAAACATTTTGAAGTGTATGGTTCAGTAGTGTTAAATACATTCATGTTGTTGTACAGCCAATCTCCAGAACTTTTTCATCTTGCTGATCGGAAACTCTGTACCCATTTCCTGGTCTCCCTGGCCCCTGGCAACCACCAACCTGCTTTCTGTCGCTACGTGTTGGGCTACTCTCGTATATAGTACCTCATGTAAGTGGAACTATACGATATTTGTCTTTTTATGTCACTTAATACAGTGTTTTCAAGGTTCATCCGTGTTGCTATGTGTCAGAATTCTCTTCCTTTTTTTTTTAATTGAAGTACAGTCAATTACAATGTGTCAATTTCTGGTGTACAGCACAATGTCCCAGTCATGCATATATATATATATATATATATATTCATTTTCATATTTTTTCCATTAAAGGTTATTACAAGATATTGAACATAGTTCCCTGTGCTATACAAAAGAAACTTTAAAAAAAACTATTTTTATATATAGAGGCTTACACTTGTAAATCTCAAACTCCCAGATTAATCCCTTCCTTTTTAAGGCTGAATAATATTCTACTCTCTGGCTGTATACTACATTTTGTTTATCCATTCATCTGTCAATGGACATTTGAGTTGTTTCCACGGTTTTAGCTGCTGTGATAGTGCTGCTGTGAACACGGGCGTACAAATACCTCTTCTGAGGCCAGGCTTTCAGTTCTTTGAGTGTTTACCCAGAAGTGGGATTGCTGCATCATATGGGGGTTCTAGTTTTACTTTCTTGAAGAACTGTCATAATTTCCACAGTGGGTGCACCATTTTACATTCCCACCCACAAAGCTTTGCAGGGTTCCAGTTGCTCCACATCCTTGCCAACACCCTTCCCAGTCTTTTGGGCCAGCACAGAGTTACTTCTTTTGGGACACTGATCACTGACCCCTGCAGCCCTCATTGGTACCCACCACCCAGAATACCAGGGATGCCACACAACTCAACTCCGGTTATATGTGGGCCGCTGTGGTTTCACGTACACGTTTGAGGTCTTTGCCAGTAGAGTGAGAGCTTCCTTGAGGTTGGGCCTCTGTGAACCCCTGGTGTCAGCATGGGGCTTAGCACCCACAGGTGCAGAATCATTTCCTGTTTGATGTCTTTTGGGGTCTATTTTTTGCAGAGATTTTGTTTTTCAAGCATTTAGTAGTGTCTGGCACACAGAAGACAGTGTGGGGTTTAGGTTTCAGTCCCCGTGCTGCCCTGGATAGCTGTGTGACCTTGGCAAGTCCCCCATGTTCTCTCAGCTTCTGTTTCTTCAGCTCTAACATGAGGCTGGTTACTCCCCACACAGGCCTGTGTATTTATTGAAATAACTGGTGTAGGGGCCCCAGGGCTATGGGAGTCCCTCTCCTGCCTTACTAATGCTGGTGGAGGCAAGTGAGATACAGAGATCATTGATACACTGGGTTTTGGAATTTGGGGATAATCGGCATTCCTAGACAATCCCTAAATTTGTTTCAGCCAGTGGTACTGACCCAGAGCCCTCCCCCACCAAAGGGGACCTAAGCTGCTAGTAAATTAAGTAAGTCAGCCAAATTTTATCTTGACATGACAACTGATACATCCAAACCCAACTCAAGTCCCACTGCAAATATCACCTCCTCCGGGAAGCCTTCCTTGATCCCACAGCACTTGGTCACATCTCCATGTTGCTTGATTGGCTTATTTCCTTGATGACAAGTATCAGCCAGCATACTCTTATGTGTTGAAGCCAGCACATAGTAGACGCTTCTTAGTGAATGCTGAATGAATGAACAACCAAATGACTAACTTTTTTTAAAAATATATTTTTATTGAAGTATAGTCAGTTTACAATGTTGTGTTAATTTCTGGTGTACAGCACAATACTTCAGTCATATAGGAACATACATATATTCGTTTTCATATTCTTTTTCACCGTAAGTTACTACAAGATATTGAAAATGGTTCCCTGTGCTATACAGTATAAACTTGTTGTTTATCTACTTTATATAAGTAGTTTGTATCTGCAAATCTCAAACTCCCAATTTATCCCTTGCTACTCCTTTCCCCTTCCCTGGCCGAATGACTAAGTTTTTATCCAAGACAGGGAGGTTAAAGGGAGCCACAGCGGACTCCCTGGATAATAAAGGAGCTCTGATTTCTCCATTCAAATTCGAGCTCCCAAGATTACATAGCATAGCCAGTGGGCACCTGGGCTTGCTTTTAGATCTGGGTTCAATTCTTGACTCTGCCACCTACTAGCTGAGTGGCTTTAAGCGAATTACTTAAGCCAGTTAGCTCTCGCTATGGCTTTGCTCTGGGGCAGCGCCCCTCAGAGCCTCCACCGTCCCTGCCTGGCCCTTTGGGACCGGCCTCTTCTCCAGGCGGCCTGCCATTTACACATCTGAGAAGTATGCAGGCCCATGGAAACACACACCCTCCAATCTGCCCGCTCCTCACGCAGGGGATTAAAATGTGTCTCATCTTCCCAGTTTGGAATGCTGAGTATTTGGTGTAGGATTCAGCTCCCCCCCACCTTTTTTTACGAGGCTTTAAGAAAACCCAAATTAAACCCTGATTTGTTTTTAAAGATCAAAATTCTTAATCTTTCAACATTTGGCTCATTTTCCTCACAGGGATCCGAAAGCAACATTAAACAGATGCCGTTTCTCGGCACACTGTGCTTTTTCTCTGCTGTGTATTCGAGGGTGTGGACAAAGCTCTTGAGATTTCCCGTACGGCTTCAGCTTGCTGGGTGACCTTGGCCAAGCCTCCTTACTTCTCTGGCCTTCAGTCGTCATTTGTGGAATGAGGGGGCTGAGCATCAAGGCCTGGGTACTCCTTGAGGGATCACTTAAAACTCCTGTATTTCAAATGGAGGCTCAGAGAGGGAAAGGGACTTACTGAAGGGCGCACAGCTATTTAACGGGCAGAACCAGCTCAGGGGTTTGGTTTCAAGACATGTCCTCTACCTCCCTAGAAACTCCATTGTCTCTGAGAAAGAAATAAGGGGCCATGAACGATTCCTGTATCATTTTCAAGCCCTCTTCCTTCATGGGTACAGTTCAGTAGACTTCAGGATGTGGTTGGTGCTTCCAGGGCTATTAAAAATGAGGAAGGAAGAAAACTCCAGAAATGGGGAAATCAGGATGTGCTGATGCTATTCTGTGCTTCATCATTAGATGTACCAAAAAGAAAAATGTTCGGTTGAAACCAAAACGGTGTGAAAACCAGCAGCTGTGGTGATGTTCCCCCAGCCTTGGATAAATAACCGCTCGATACACTAACATACGGATCCAGTTTGCCTCGAACTGAAGGATTTCTGAGACATCGGCCTTTCAGTGCTAAAACCTGGAAAGTCCCAGGCAAACAAGGACGACTTGGATGGATTGGTCACTCTACTGGCTGGCTAGTCAGCAGAGAGAAAGTCCTTATGCAGGGAGCTTTGGCTGGTCTGAGTGATGATTCTGCCACTTAATATGCCATGCAGCTTTTTTGTTTGCTTTTATTAAAGTACAGTTAGTTTACAATGTGTGAATTTCTGGTGTGCAGCATAGTGATTTGGTTATACAAATATATATATATTCCTTTTCATATTCTTTTTCATTATAAGCTATTACAAGATATTGAATATAGTTCCCTGTGCTATACAATAGAAATCTGTTGTTTATCTATTTTATAGATAGTAGTTATTATCTGCAAATCGTGAACTCCCAATTTATCCCTCTGCAGTGCCCTGCCATTGGTAACCATAAGCTTGTTCTCTATGTCTGTCTGTTTCTGTTTTGTAATTAAGTTCATTTGTGTCTTTTTTTTTATTCCACATATAAGTTAGATCATATGGGATTTTTCTTTCTTTTTCTGGCTTCAATAAGTATGACAATCTGCAGGTCCATTCATGTTGCTGCAAACGGCATTATTACGGCTGAGTAGTATTCCATTATGTGTTTATATATCTTCTTTATCCAGGCATCTGTTGATGGGCAGTTAGGCTGCTTCCATGTCTTGGCTATTGTAAACAGTGCCATGCAGCTTTGACAGGGCCAAGCCCTCTAAACCTCAGTATTCTCATTCAGCAGTTGGGTTTAAGTGAAATCATTAATTTTAAATACCTATTTCAGTAACTGGCACAGAGTAATCACCCACTAAATGTTAAGTCTCTTCCTTCTGGAAAAAAAAAAGCTCAGTTTTTTTTTTCCCTTGGTAATTTTTGTTTTCCTTTTTGGTGTTATTGAGGTATAATTGACAAAATTTGTAAGAAGTTTAAAGTGTACATCAAAAAAAAGTGTCCATCGTGGTGTTATGATATAGTATACATTGTGAAAGGACTCCATCATTAATGAATACATCCATCATCTCACATGTTTATCTTTTTTTGTGTGAGAAAGTTTTTTTCTTTTTTAAATTCCAAGAAGAAGAGGTGCAGGTGATGTGTCTGAGGGAAGATTTGATTAAATTACGCAGTATTTTCGCTGGGGTTGGGTATATTTGGGTACATTACCATGCGTCTTGTTGAATTCTTAGGCAAAGCAACCATCTTGTCCTTTTTTTCTCTCTTAAAACATTTAGGGAAGTCATGGATCAGCTTTGGGGTATAAGAGGGAGCAGCGAGGTCCTGCCCTGCCCTAAGCAGCTTGATTGGTACAGTGAAAAGAGAACAGTCATTGGCCTGAGACCTAGGTTAACATCCCAGCTCTGCCACAATTTGGCTGCCATGATTGTTCTCACCTGTAACACCTGTTCCACCTGGAAGTGACCATCTGCCCCTGGCAAGGTTTTCACGTGGCCTCTATGAGAGTCGGTGCTTGGTGTCTCCTGGGAGCTTGTGGATATTTGATTCCTGTCCGTCTGGGTTCCTATCTGTCTGGGTTCCTCTCTGGAGTCCTCAGAGGGTCTCAAGGTCTTCCCTGTGCCATTTGAGACTGAGTTCAAACCCAGTTTGGAGAGTGTGTGTTGGCTGGGACAGGAAGCCAACTCTCAGAGTAGAGAACAGATGATCTCCCCTCGGACACCTGGAAATAAAGCCCAAACCCTTGGCTCCAGAGCCTTGGAACAACCACACTGCTCTGTTGGCCACTGGGCCTTGGGTTTCGGTCAGTCTTAGCCAGAAAAGAGCAAAAGGTCCTGGTCAGAAGTCAGAGATCCAAAGGTCAGAGTCAGCCTCCCGACAGACCTCCCTGGCAGGTGTGTTCCGGGACTGGTTCACGTCTTACAGCTCTTTGTCTGCCTTTCTTCTCAAGCCTGCCGTTCAGAACCGCGGGTGTCCGCAGCCTCTCTGAAGGGCCAGGGGTTGCCCCTCTGGCATCTTCTCTGTCCCCCACCAGCTTTAAGAGGCAGCAGGGTAGCTTAATAAATGGTTCCTCAGTGGCCCTGGCCCCATTAATGTAGCCATTCCACTATGGCTGGACACCGAGGTGGCTTCCTTTGTCAGTAACACTGGGGTGAACACTGCAGACAGGTCCAAGGAACCCTTCAGAGAGGTTGTCAACGAGGAAGCCATGCTCCCTCTACAGATGAGATTTCCTGAGAAGGAAAGCTGAGAATTTCAAAACGTTTGTTTTTGGTGGGGAAGGTAAAAGTTTCTTTCTTTCTTTCTTATTTTCTTTTTATTTAACAGAGGTACTGGGGATCGAACCTAGGACTTTGTGCGTGCTAAGCACGAGCTCTACCATTGAGCTATACCCTCCCCCAACTTTGAAAACATTTTGAAGGAAGTCTTCCTGAAATACACCCCATCCTTCCCTGCGTTAGCAAACAGAGCCTATGGATGAGACCCTTTCTCCTGCATCAGGATCAGTATGAGAGCCCTCAGTTCCCACCCTAGAGTGCTGTCATTGCTGGTGCCTTTGAGAGGAAAGCTACTCCTGGAGTCAGGGGCTGGGAAACAAGCAAAAATCTCCTGACTTCTCTCGAGGCGCGGCAGTGGTGACACGCCTTACGTGCTTCCACAGGAGACAGAAATAAACGTCAGCGCTGACTGGGTGTCGGCACCCCCACCTAGACCGGAGAGGGAGAGTCTGTGATGCTGGCATCTTCTCTAGTCATTTTGGTTGTTATATTTTCAGCTTAGTAAATTCGGTTTATTCTCTTTGGTTCTTTTCCCAAGCCTGCCATGTCACTGTTTACAATGTCTAGTTTTTTGCCAATTTTTTTCAAGTTTGGCTTTTACCTCTTTGAACATAGTGGGCAGAGTTATTTTACAATCCTATCTGATTAATGCCAGGCTCCAGGCTCCCTGTTGGTTTGTATCTTGTCTTTTTTCCTACCAGTTTTTACCCCTGGTATCTTGTCTCCTGTACTTGGTTATCTTTGAGTGTAGACTATGGTGTTGGAAAAATTATTTGTGGAAATAATTTCAGGCCTAGGATGATACTGTCTTCCTCTTAGGAGGATTTTAAATTTCTCTTGCAGGTGCCTGGGGGCTCTAGAGTCTGAGATAAACTTGATCTAAGTTTGGGGCTTGATTCCTGGGTTCTTCAAATGTCTTGAAGAAGGTGATGGTCCTTGCAAAGGATACTGGTCCACCCTTAGTCAGGGGACGTTGGATAAAGTGGGCTTTGTGAATTTTTCTACTTTTCCCCCCTGCACTTTCTACAATTTCTACCTACTGATCACAGAACACCGTTTTAAATTAGAACAAATCATCATGCAAACAGAAATAATGAGAGCGATCTCGTAAGTCTTGGAGTTTGCCCGATTCTGGAGGAGAGCCCAGTTATCTGTCAGTAGACAGACGTGGTGAATTAGCACTGGCCTGGAGAAGGCAAAGTTGCTAAAGGAAGTCCATACCTACTGAAACCTAGAACAGAAACCACAGAGATTGCAGCCTCCTGCTTCCACTTGGTGACCTCAGGGCCTCCACCAAATGACCTGTGTACATAACTCTCCTCCCCTTCCCTCCCCTCCCCACGACGTCCCACAAGTAGCAGGCATCACTACTCAATCACAGCCGTTAATTTTGATCTTCCACATTTTCATGAAAACTTCAAATAGCCAGATGCTATGCAGTACTTTGAATGGACCACACTTTGCTTGATCGTTCCCCTAATGCTGGATATCCAGGCTGTTTCCATTTCCCCCTTCTTACAAAATACTTACAATGAGCATCTTTGTGCTGAGCTCTCTGCCAGCATTTTGAATGATTTCTTTGGGGGTCAGTTCCTGAAAGTGAATCAAAGGACATAAACATGTGTCAGGTTTTTGATCTATGTTGCCAAATTACTTTCTAGAAAGTGTATTCCAATTAACACACCCACTGGGAGCAGACAAGAGAGCCTGCTATATTCCTTGCTGCCACTAGATATATAATTAAAATAATTTGGGGGCCTAAGTTGGTAAATGAAAAATGATAGCCCTTTATTATTTAATTTGCATCCCTTGCATTATCTCTTTAATGCAGTTCTCCTTCTGGTGAAATTTTTTATGCAGTTAGCACCTCTTTGACAGAAGCAGCCTTTAAAATGGGGCCAATTACTCCAGTGCCTAAGAGCTTTCTCTTTTGAACATTTATTTAAAAAATGTGTGCATTGCATAATATGCTGCTCCCTGTTGAGTCCTTCACAGCATCTTTCCTGGGTACAAGCTACTTCCTCTCCAGAAGCAAGGGGTAAAATCCCAAGGCAAGGAGAATACACCTGAAACCAGAAGACGGAATCAGACCAGTGTAATATGATTCCATTATGTTTCTGAAAAGTCTTAGGTGCATTTTAAAAAGCACCTGGAACGACATGGCTCAAACCACTGACGGTGGTTTTCTATGTGGGTTAGGATTTTGTGGGAAGTTGATACTTTTACCAGACAGATTTTGTAGCTTTTTTTTTTTACCATGAGCAAGTATTACTTTTATAATCAGATGAAATAATAAAGGCACTTCTATTTTGGAGAAAATAAGCAACTGGTTATGGATGAAAACACTGCCATCCTGCCTTGATATTCCTGTGTCCCTCTTCTTCCATCTCCCTTTGTAAACGTATGTAAATATAGAAAGATACTTATATTTAAAATTTTAATATGTTGTATTGTAAGTTTATAATATGTGTGTGCATATATAAATATATATATATATATATTTATTTTTAACCTGAGTCTAGAAAAAGAGCCTCTGGTGACATTGATGCTTCTACTCCGTGCAGCTCCGGGGTGGGATGGGAGCCGTGACAATGGTATCTGTCACCACCACTGCCGCACATGGCAGATCAGAGCTGTTGTGTGTATCCAACTGGTCTCTGATTTTGACAACAGTTTTTGGATGCGATGGAGAGAGAAAGCCAGTATGTATGGAAGGCTAGTTACCCCCTCAGGACAAGAATTTACTTGGTCAGCAGAGCACAGAGCAAGCTGTGGGGTTAGGATTCAGATCCACATCTCCCTGGCAACAAAGACGGCCAGCGTGCCTCCTGCACGGGCAAAGGAGAAGTGGAGCCTGGCCCTTCTGGTTATGAAGCCCAGAGACACAATCCGGTCACTTCCTGTAGCAGCAGGGACGCTGTAGGTTACACGTGGGGGTGGGGCTCATGAGCCCCCCCACAAGAGCCATGCCGTGGGGAAAGCAGAGCTGGAGGGGGTTTCCTAACAAAGGTGCCTCTAGAGATCCAGCTATAGGATTGCATGGGACTGAGGACACCAGCTACTCTCCACGTGTGTCCTCCTCCACGTGGCTGCTCTCCACTAGCCCCCTCGCCCTCTACTCCACTGGGTCTGAAAATATAGCCTTTGGAGGGAGGCGTTGCCTTCACCATTCACCCTTTGCCCAGGTCAGGGAGCCCTTAACTAGCCCCAGGCCATGCCCAGAGTGCCCACACTGGGTCACTCTCCTGCCAGTGGCGGCAGGAAGCCCAGATGTCCAGCCCATCTAGTCTCCTGTCCCTGTCCTGGTGCCTGTCCAGGAGTCTGCTCCGGATGACCGTGGCTGGCACTCCTCTTTGGCCCTTTGCAGGAAGTGTGGAGACAACACAGCCATCCTGTGACTGTGAGAATGAAACTCAGACTTTAAGGATGACAGGAACGTAGACTGAGTCTGGGTCCTTGGTGACAACCTGGAACAGCAGACGCTATTTTTCTCTGGACATTCTATGTGGGGAAAAATGACCCTGAATGTGCTGAAGCCTGTGTTAGCTGAGGTTTTTGCTACTTACAGCCAAGTGGGTGGAATCCTGACAGATGAGGGAGGGGCATGCCCCCATCCCAAACCTTTAAAAGGGGCAAGTGGGGTCAGGACCCCTGTGATACAAAGTCTCAGCCTCCACTGCACCCCAGGAGCACACACTGCTTAGGGGTAGGGAAGCTTCTTTCTAAGCCTCTTGCTGCCTTGGACACTTGGGGTGGGAAGGAGCAGGCCAGGGCAGCCTGGGAAAGTGGGAAAGCCGCTGGTGTGTCACCAGAAGGTTCTGGGGTGGAGCCCTGGCTAGGTCTGCGCTTAAGGCAGGGTAGACCCCGCAGGCTCGTTCAAGGGCCCCAGCTGTGGGGGAGGGGAGGGCATGGAATGGTCACTGGCCCATTAGGACAGAAGTTCAGAAGAGTGTGACTGCAACCTTTGTATCAGAGAAGGCTTCCTGAAGGAGGGGGCCTTGAAGGAGGCGCCTGGTTTGTTTAGGGAGGAGACCGCAGCAGCAGGGAGGACTACAAGCCTTTCCGGGTGACATCTCCTTACTTGGCTCGTGCAAGTCCCTGCTGGACTGTCTTTGCCCGCATCTGTCTCCTCTCCTCTCCAGTTGTCTGTTTTCCTACCAGCTAGCCAGTGAGCTCTGGGAGGGGAGTGGCTGGTCTTTATCTCAGAAGTCTGGCGAGAGGCACTCCTTGAATCACGACTGGGGAAAGGACTGCAGGAAATATGAGACCCTAGGTGCAGGGTGGGTGTCTCCAGGCCAGAAGGAGGCAATGAGCTGATTGTCTGGGGGTGCAGCCCATGCAGAGGGGGCTGGGAAGGCAGGTTGGAAAAGGAGGTCTTCAAACTGTGCTTCCTGATGACACTTCAGGGCAATTCCAGGTCTTTCTCCCGAGAAGACCAGGGGTATTTTCTTCTCCTTGCAGCACCGGCATTGATGTGCAAGAGTGCACTTCCCACCAACCACAGGCCCCCTGCACTTGGCTTTGAGCTGGAGAACCTGGAATGAATTAGCTGAGCGCATAGTGCCTCTGATTTCCTGGGAGCTCATCTCGTCACCTGGGATGCCAGGGACACATTAAGCTTGCTCCTTGATCTCTGTGACTCTGAGGGGTGCCCGTGCTGGAGTGCAGTGAGGCATGGCCTGGATGCAGGAGGCCTGGGTTCCTGTCCTGACTCTGCCACCAACCAACCAGTGGCTTTGGACTGGTCTCTGCCTTTTCTGGGGCCCAGTTTCCTTACTGGGTTTGAGTGACCTGCCGCCTGTGACAATCTAACTCTAGTGCCCTTGGGATTCCTAATCCTGGCCCCCAGATCATGGGGCCCCGAGGCCACAGGAGGAGGCTGCCAGCTTACGTGGGAGCTCCCGACATTCCTATTTCCCAAGATGGCGAAGAGGATGGCAGTGTTAATAATAGCTGGCACTTCCCGAACACAGGCAGTGGGCTGAGGGCCATACGTGCATCATCTCACTTAATTGCTGCACAACCCCTATGATTAATCCAGCTCCAGGCTGTCTGGACACATAAGGGACTCCACTATTTGTAGCATTATGAAGTGCCATCTCCCCACTTTTGGCTGAGTGGGATGGCTTTACAGTGATGGAGGAATAAAGGTCAGGTTTCTTTAAGAAGCAAGATGGTGAAGGAGAATGAGTTCACATGGAGGGAGGGGCCCCAAGTGAGTGAGATGGGAACTGGGAAGAGGGGCTGGAGGACATAGTGTGGAGGGGGGTGGAGTGGGAGGGGAGTTCTGGAATTGCTGGGTATCTGGGGTCAGGGCATAGTCCCCAGGTTCCTCCCGACCTGGGCCCCCAGGGAGATGACCAAGGCCAGGAGAACCAGGTCAGGTTTGAGCTCTTCTCCAGGCTGGCATCAGTAGCCCCAGACTCTGCTGGGGAAACCGCTGGATTCTGAAGTCAGCCTTTAGGACTGATTTTGGGCCCAGCTTGTGGGCGAGCTGTAATTATGTCCATTATACCTGTCTTGAATGATTCACAGATGACAGGGGCTTACGTAGGAGCAATGTTCCTCTTAATTTTTTTTTTAATTTACATTTTCCGGTGAGTCACTGGAGTAAAGAGTACAGTCTCATTGACGAGAGAAGAAAAAGTGGGGAGAGGGAAAAAAAGAAAATGTCATCAGGTTCATTGGAGACAAAATTGTCTAAACCATGTCCATGTGATTCTGACTCTGGGTTCATGTCTTCTGGGTTCAAACCTACTGCCTACTCTCTGAGCTTCTTGACTCTCCCACCTCCTGGAAGTGGGGGCCTTCCCTGTAGCCCCAGGAAGGTTAATGGACATACAACCTGATGTTGGAAAGTTTGTGCTTAGGGCCAGAAGGTTCTGGGTTCAAATCTCTGCTCTGACCCCAATGCTTGCTGTGTGACCCTGAGCCATTTCTTTAACCTCTCTGAGCCTCCATTTTTCTCATCTGCAAATTGGGGCCAAAAAAAAAAAAACAGTGCCAGCTTTGCAGATTGCTGGGAGGATGACATGAAATTATATACATAAAGCCCTTGACATATAATAATGAGAATAACAGCAAATATTTATCATTGCTTATAATGCAACAAACACTTTACATGTGTTGTCTCCATCCTTACAATGATCCTCTGGGTGAGCTCTCTTGCCTTCAGTTTACAGGGGAGAAAGTTGAGCTCAGAGAGGTTTAATGATTTGACCAAGGTCACACAGCTAGTGAAGGGCAGAGCTTGGGAGACTAGAGCTCAGGTCTAGTTGACTGTTTGTTTAAATGGGGATCTTGGGGATTAAACCCAGGACCTTGTGCATGCTAAGCCTGCGCTCTACCACTGAGCTGTACCCCTGCACCCCTCCAGGTCTAGCTGACTTTAAAGCCTACTGTAGAAAAGTAGCCTTAACCCCTCAACCCAAACTCTACTTACTCCCGGAGGAAATAGCCTCGTCCTTCTGGTTGCTCAAAGCAAACCTGGAATTCGAGCCCCCCCACTTCTCTCTTCCCAGTAGTAGCCCCACCAGCCTCTCAGATAACCCTATCAGAAACTTGGGGTCATCTTTGGCCCTTCTGCTCTCTTGACTGCCATGTCAGACTTGGTGGCACCATCCAAGCCCCAGCCACATCTCTTCAACATAGATCTGTTCCTGCCGCATCTTCCTCCTGCCCTCCTGCTGAGTTCTTGCCACATCTCCACCCCCGCAGTGTAGCCAGTTTCAGCTGCCCCCTAGTTGGTCTCTTCCTGGCTCCCCCTGTTTGCCAGGCTTAGCCCGGCACTGACTCCTCATGTCACGCTGGACAGTGCTCCCTTCCCTCTGGTCCGCTTTCCCCAGCTGTAGAATGAGCCCTGCCAGGGTGACCTCCCTTTCATGCCCATAATGAAGACAGATCAAAGCTAAGCTCCCACAGGGGAGCAGGGGCCTAGGGCTTGGGTGTGCTCCCTCCTCTGCTGTGTCCTGGGGCTCCCTGGGGCATGGTGAGCACCACTGGGCTGGACGACCTTCAAGGGTCTCTCTCTGGGGCCAGATGCTTGTATCCTGAGGCCTCCCCTCTGGGTTCTAAGACAGGGGTGGGTGCTGGGTCTCTGGCCCCTGCCGGCTGGGTGTCTGCGGGGCTGGCGGTTCAGGATCTCCCCCCAACACCCCCTTTGGGGCAGAGAGGAAGTCCTGGGGGAGGGCTGCGTGTCAGTGGGTCAGCCGGCAGCCCATGTGAGCCCCAGCCTGTTAGTCATCCTGCTGAGGCCAGGGCTGTCCGCTCAGCTCACAGGGACAGCCACCCTTCCTCCCGCCAAAGCCCACGCCGGGGCCTGTCTGCCCTGTTGGAGGGAGGTGTTTCCCCACTGGCTCACCCAGAGCCTCCTGGCCACTTCCTGTTGACCTCCGGCTGTTGGGCTGTAAGGGGGGTTCCCTCCCTCCGCTTTCCCAGAGGAAATCTGGCATGTCCGCTCCACAAAACGCGCCAGGCTCTGCAGGCCCGGAACCTCACACCAGAAGAGGAGAGGAGGGCGAGCCCGAGGGGAGGCCAGAAGTTCCAGGACAGGCTGCCCAGTCTTCCAAAAAGCAAGCTTTGCTCTGAGGCCCACGGCAGGGTCCCTAGGGCCCTAGGGAGGACACATGAGATGTGACTGCTTCTGGTTCAGAGGAGGTGGCACATCTGATGGGAAATGCAGTGTGACTGAGAACAGAGGCGCCTGGGCATTCAGTTCCTCCAGCGAGAGTCACGCTGCCCGAGACCCCCGCAGGTGCGAGGGGCAGAGCGGGGAACACGTCTTCCTCTGTCTAGGAGTTTACAGTCCTCTTGAGGAAACAAAAACCATCATCCCGTGATGCATGCTTTATTGGGGATGTCAATTCACGGGAGTCTAAACAGGAACCGTTTTTATTTCTCCACGTTGTTTTCCATTATGCTAGGTTGAAGCCCCCTTTCCTGTCCCTTGAAATATTTGGGGTAGATTCCGTAGCTTCCTGGTCCCCCTTGGGGAGTGGTAGTGTTCAGCAGCTGGACAGGCCTGGCCTCCCCTTCCGGGCGTGAAGGTACCAGGTTCTTGGCTCCTTTTGTTCTTTGCTTTGGGCCTTGGCCCAGTTCTGGGACAATTAAATCCTTTATGTGACCCAGGATAAGATGAAGTTCAGGGACCTGTATGAGGGATCAGGAAAGGCTTCTGGGCAACCTCTCCCACCCCAGGCTGGACTCGGATGCCCTCAGGGGACAGTGCTTGGCTTCCCTGATAATGTTCTCCCCTTGGACAAGTTTCCTAAGAGCTCTGAGTCATTACGAACTTGAGGCCGGAGGCCCTCCGAGTCCCCGGTGCCCATCAGGCATGTCGAATGAAGGATCCTAGTTGAAGAATTTTGTTCTCCTGGGCCTTGGTGGATGGGGACCCTTGGGATCCTAGAAGACTTTCAATTTGGAAGAATTTCTCGAAGATGTGATGGCTCACTCTGAGGCAGGGACTGGCGGGCTGCGAGCTGGGCTCTGCTCAGCCATGTCCCTGGCCGGTCCCCAGCATCGTCTTCCTCCTGCTTGGCTGGAACCCCCTTCCTAAATATCTACTTCCTCTTCCACGAAAGCCCATCAGAGTGCTTCCCCTTAGACCCCAGCTCTCAATTCATGCAGCGCCTTCCACTCCCTCCAAGGTTATGCCTGTGGGACTCTGTCCTTCCCGATGACATTCTGATCACTGGTCTATTTATAACAATGACTCACCCTCCACCTAAACTTCTGCAGGAAGTGTTTGGCTTCGGAGTCGACTCCCCTGGAATGTAAAACAATTCATGCTTATAAATGATCACCCTTTCGTTTCCCTGAGATTGTGCACCCTTGGCCTCCTCTTGAGCTGTGGCCAGATCTCTTGGTGATCTCCCCACCCCCGCCCTGCCCCGGTGCCACCATCCTTTCTTGTTTATCAGAATTCCTGCCGATCCCACGACCTGCACAGCCAGGCAAGTTCCTCTTCACCATTAACCTTGAGACTGAGACTTCCTTGCTGTGCAGATGGGGAGGCCTCGGCTGGGTGATTTCCCTTTGTTTTCATAGTGTTGGCTTGTGAATGAGCCCCAGTTGGGGTAGCGGGAGGGAGTGGAGGAATCTGGGAGAGAGCCCGGAGCCACCACCCTTGACCTGAGACCGCCTTTTCTCTTGGGACCCCAGCCTTCAGTGGTGCGGTACCCACAGAGGCACCTAGTGCCCTGCTGCTCATGGCTGTGCTGACTTGCAAGTGACTCCTGGCAGGAGGGACAGTCATCAGTCAAGAAAGCATCTACCTCTTCTCCAGTGCCGGTCCAGGGCATCTCTACCTCTTCTCTGCCCCGGTCCTCTCACCATCACCTCTAGCAGGTGTCTGCTGACTCCTGTGGTGGTTCCACTTGCAGGGAGGCTAGCGGGGACAGTAGCAGGGGCAGGCGTTTGCAGTCAGGCTGGGGAGATGAGGTGGCCCCCCTCCCTCCAGTTTGTGGGGAGACACCCTTGTTGCTTCCATTGTAAAGAAAATATGGTGGGGGCCCTCCATGGGGTCCCTTGGTTTCCTGTCCATGTCCCCACCCATAAGCTTTCCACATCGTCGGCCCTTCCAGCCTCCAACCATTTCTTCTTGGGAGTAGAGGGGTCACCCTATCCCATGGCCCCTGCTCTGGAATCCTCCCCTCACCCCATCATGGTTCGTTGGTGACTGTCACTCAGTCCAGAGTTCACCTTTATCGAACAGTGAGCACCTGTGATCTCACCACCCAATTTAGGAAAAAGAATATAACTGTCACTTTAAAGTCCCTCTGATGCCCTCCTCTTCCCGTCCGCTCTGCTCCCTTCTCAGACATAACCATTATCCTGAATTGCGTGTATGATTTTCTGCCTTCTCTTTGTACTTACACCAAATATATTTGCATCCCTAAATAATAGGTGATTTCGTTTTGCTGTTTCTTTAAACTTCGTATAAATGGAAACATACAGTTCCTATTCTTTGGTGACCTGCTTTTTCTGTTGTTTAACGTTTCGTTCTGACATTATATGTATTCTAGAATTCATTTCTTTTTACTGATGGTTTTTATTTCACTATGTGGAGTCACCATACTTTATCCATCCTTTTGCTGGTAGATCACTTAGCCTTTCCCCTTCCTCACCCGCCTGACTTTGATTTCTCTTTTTCTTTTTCCCCCAGTTACAAATGGTGCTGCAGTGATCCACCCCCATCCACACGTGAGAGATGCAGATGTCCTCCAGCTGAAGACCACCGGGGCCACACTTGGCATGGGATTGCCGAGCTGTACGGTAAGAGCATCCTCGTTCTTTCTAGATGGTGCCAGTCTGCATTCCCATGCGCCGGGTATCCAAACTCCAGTTGTTCCTCCGTCTCAGCGGTGCTCGGTACGCCCAGACTTCAAAATATTTGTGCATTCAAAGGGTACGCAGTGCTGTCTTGTTATTTTCCTGGCTGCTGGTGCAGTTGAGCATGTTTTCAAATGTTTTCTGTGAATTGCCTGTTCTATCTTTCGCTTATTCCATTTGTTGATTTTTCTCCAGAGCTGATCTGTGGCGTTCTTTATAGATTTTGAATATGAATCTCTTGGTAGGCAAAGATCTTCTCCCAGGTTGTAGTCTACCTCTGTTCTGGGAGTCGTGGGGGTAGGGGAGGCTTGGTAGTTTTTAAAAAATACAGTGAAGTATACACATCTTAATTGCTACAGTTTGCTGGATTTTGACAAATGTATGAAGCATGTAACCCACTCCTCTACCAGGTCGTAGAATATTTCCGTCACCCCAGGAAGGTCTTTTGTGCTCCTTCCCAGGCAACCACTGTTTTGACTTCTTTTACCATATTGTATTAATTTTGCCTGATTCAGAACTTCATGTAAATGAAATCATACAGTAAGTGTGTCTGGCTTCTTGCTCTGTATAATGTTTTTGAGATTCGTCCATGTTGTTGCATAGATTTCTTTTTTATTGCTGAGATTTCTACTGTACAAATATACTATAGCATGTGTATCCTTTCTCCCATTGATGGACAGTGTGAGTGTTTCCGTTTTTGGCTGCTATGAATAAAATGGCTATAAACATTTTTGCACTTATCTTATCTTTTGGTGGACGTATGTTTTCATCTCTCTGGGGCAAATACTTCAGAGTGGAATTGCTGGAACATAGGAAGGTGTATGTTTGACTTTATGAGAAAAGTTGTGTTTCACCTTTTAACTCTGTTAAGGGCATTGTCTGTCATCAGATTTAACAATCTTTTCCTTTGTGGTTTATGCTTGCTTTAAGAAATCTTTTTCTGAGATCATAAAGATTTTCCACTGTATTTCCTTTGGAAGGTTTTAAACTTTGTATTTCACATTTGGGTCTTTAATTTGCCTGAAATTGATTTTTGTCTACCGTGTGAGATAAGACTCTATTTTTCTCCCCATCCCCCATTTGGGTAACCAATATTCCTAGTGCTAGTATTGGCTAGGGCATCACCCCCACCCCCAATTGTAGTGCTCTGTCATATATGAGATTTCCACATGAATTAAAAAAAATTTTTTTTACTCTATTACATTTTTTGGTTTGTTTTTGTTTTTGTTTTTGTTTTGGAGGGGCAAGTAATTAGGTATGTATGTATTTATGTTAATGGTGGTGCTGAACCCAGCACCTTGTGCATGCTAAGCATGCTCTCTGCCAGTGAGTTATCCCCATCCCCTACCTCCACATAGATTTAGACTTGTATCTGGGCTCTGTTCTGTGCCATTGGTTTATTTTACTATCTCTATGCCAAGACCACACTGTGCTAATTACTCTAATTCAAAGAATGTCTGGCTATCTGGGAGGATACGTCATCTACTTTGTTCTCCCAGATCAGCTTGTCTACACAGGGTCTTTGCTCTTTCCTAGAAACCTCAGGGTCAGTTTGTCAGATTACACGCATGTGTGCACATGTGCACATACACGCCCATGCTCACACACGCACAGAAATTTTGTTCGCATTTGCGTCATATTTATCGATTATTCTGCGGGGGGACTGCAGTCTTTACGACCTGAAGTCTTCCCATTCAAGAACATAGTTTATTTCTCTATTTTTTTGTTTTCTTAAGCTCTTTTAATAAAGTAATATATTTTTCTCTGTAAAGATCTTTGTGCATTTTCTGTTGGATTTATTTTAAGCATCTTAACATTTTTTGGTTATTGTAAATGGAATTTAAAAAATTACATTTTAAATCATTTGTTGCTGATGGTGGGAGCACAGTTGATTTTTGTACACCGATGGTTTAGCAAGCACTTTTCTGAACCCTTTTATTTGTTCCTATGGTTTGGCAGTCGCTCCTTTTTGCCTTGTCTATATGAACAATCCTATAATCTGCAGAGAGGGTTTCACTTCTTCCTCTCAGATCTTCACAGCTTTAATTTTTTTTCTTGCCTTGTGTATTGGCTAGGACCTCCAGAATAATGGTGAATAGAAGAGGAGGTAACGGTCAGCCTCGTCTTGATCCTACCTTTAAAAGAATGCTTATACTATTTGCCCACGAAGCCTGATGTTCATTCTAAAGTTTTTGTAGGTACACTTTAAATTATAGAGTTCCTTTCAACTCTTAGTTTGCTAAGAGTTAAAAAAAATTATGTCATAAATGGGTGTTGAATTTTTTCATAGGATTTTTCTGTCTATTGAATAATCATAGAATTTCCCTCTTTGATCTATTCTTGTGAATTATATACACAGTTTTGCCAGTGTGAAATCATCCTTTTATCCCGGGAATAAACCTAGTTGGTTTCTCTTTGTGGTTATTATTATTGTACATAATAATACTCAAATGGCAAACACTTTAAGATTTTTGCATTTATGTTGAACAGTGAGATTGTGCTGAAATTTTCCTTTCTTAGATTTTTCTTGTTTTCTTTTGGTATCAAGGTTATATTTACCTCATATGATAGTTGGGAGAACTTTCCTTCTTTTCCTGGTCTTTGGAGTGGTTTGCATGAGGCTGGATTACCTGTTCCTTAAATGTTGGGTAGAACTAACTTGTAAAATCACCTAGCCAGGTTTTGTGTGTTTGTGTATATGTGTAGATTTTTAAAACATAGATGCAATCTATTTAATGATTATTTGTGTGTTCAGATTTTCTATTTTGTATTCAGTCAGTTTTGATAAGTTTTTTTTTCCCCTGGGGAAATTTCCATTTCATCCAACTTTTTCAGTTTATTGGCCTAATCTCATTCATGGTATTCTCTTATTCTTAAATTCTCTACTGTATCTGTAGTTATGTCCCTCTTTCTAATGTTATTGATTTGTGCCTTTTAATATTTTGATTTATTGGTATTTTCAAAGAACCAAACCTGATTATCTCTTCTGTTGTTTCTTTGTATTGCATTTTGTTAATACCTGGTCCGTTAGTTATGATTCCTTTTATTTTCTTTGGATTTACTCTGTTGCACTTTATATAACACTTTGAATTTAGTGCTTAATCTATTAATTTTTCATTTTCTTCTTTCTAATATATGTTTTTATGGCCATGACCTCTAAGGGCTGCTTGTAATTGCATCCCAAACTTTGATATGTAAAATTTTCTCAGTTCTAAATGTTTTCTTTTTCATTTTGATTTCTTCTTTGATCCATTTAGAAGTGTATTTTTTACATTTCCCAAACATTAATTAAGTTGTCATGGTTTATTTAGATTCATGTGTAACTTTATCAGTTTATTTGCTCATCTTTGTTTATTGCTTTTCATTTCTTTTTAATTTTCTTCTCCCTGAAGTGCACCCTTAAGTTGTTCTTTCAGTATTGGTATATAATGGTAAACCCTCTTAGTGCTAGTTTGAACAAACTGTTTTTTCCCCTGTAACATAGAGCTGGGTATAGAATTCCTGGTTGAATTCTTTCTCTGAGTAATTTGAAGATACATTTCCATTGTCTCCTGGTGTCTATTGAAAAGTCTATTGCTAATCTACTTGTTTTTCCTTTTTTTGGTGGGGGGTAATTAGGTTTGTTTGTTTGTTTATTTATTTTTAATGGAGGTACTGGGAATTGAACCCAGGACCTTATGCATGCTAAATACACATTCTACCACTGAGCTATATTCTCCTCCTATTTTTTAAACAATCTGTGTTTTCTCTGTGGTTGTACTTTCATCAGGATGATATATCCTCCTTTGCCCTGGGCAGTCTTGGTTGACACTTGCTTCCCTTGCATAACTGTTAATAGCATCTCTTTCATTCTCAAAAATATCCTGTTTAGAATAATAAATTATGTGGCCACCCTAACTATAACATATATAGGTATAGTTAATTTTCACTTACCCTCTAAGGACTCATTATGCTTCCTGTATCTTAAAATCCATCAATTTTGGTGAGTGTTTAACCACTTTCTCTTTTTAAAAGGCCTACATTAAAAACCTTTAATTAAAAATTGTATCTTAAGAAAATAAATCATTAACTTAATATGTCCTTTTCTTCTCTAATTGTCTGACCTGCCAGTACCCATTAAAGCTGCCATGGCCACTATTATAACACACCAGATATTGTTACCAACTCCAGGTTTGTACTGCTCACCACATAACAGACCAATAAATTGAGAGACAAATTGTTGGAGCAAGGAACTTTATTTGGAAAGCCAGCAGACCAAGAAGATGGTAGACTAGTGTCCCAAAGAGCCAGCTTCTATGAGTTAGAATTCAGGGTTCTTTTATACTAAAATGGGTGGTTGGTTGCAGCAAACTTCTTGGTGCTAGAATCTTTTGTTCTTGCAACTGACCACGTAGGTCTGGTCACAGTATAAACCTCCAACAAGACAAATGTTGTTCTCTGTTCTACAACTTCTTGATCTCTATATGAACAGGAAAGATCGGAGCCTTGAGAATGGGCTATCATGTATATTTCAGGCTATAGGCAACACTCTTAAATTGTAGCAAAAGCCATAGAATACAAAGGTTGAAGTAAAAGAAACAGCTCCAACATGGAGTCAGACGTGTTCCTCCCTATTACGGTATTACAGATAATGGACCATTTTTGTGTCCTCAGTTCTCTGTGTGTGTGTTGCTTTTACTGTGTTATCATACATAACTGACTATATAAAACGTATACCAAAGAATGATGTGCCCAGCATTCAGGCTGGCAATTAGAACATTACCTAATACCTTATGTGTTCCCTTTGTGCCTCTGCTCCAGGGCCTCCTGCCCCGCTCCCCACAAAACCACTCTTCTGAATTTTGTGTTGATGATTCCATTGCTTTTCCGTATCGTTTTTACCGCACACATATGAATTTTAAGCATTTATTATTTCGTTTTGAATGCTTTTAAAGTTTATACAAGTGGAATCATAGTGTACACATTCTTCTGTGACTTGTTTTTTCCTTTTAAATGTTATGTTTTTGAAGTTAATCGGCGTTGATGAGTGGCCCTGTCGTTCATCATTTACACCGCAGGTTAGTCAAACAGTGGACTCACTGTTTGAATGTATCACAATATATAAATCTAACCTGCTCATTTTGGACACTTGTGATGTTTCCAGTTTTTGGTAATCATGTGTACCTCTTTACATTCCTACTTTCAGTATATGAGGTTTTTGCTTTTTTTTTTTTTTTCACTTACTCACTAACACTTGGTATTGTCAGCACTTTAAATTTTGCCAAACTGGTCATTGTGGACTGGTAAGGCACTCTGTGTGTATAAAATTTTAATTTAAGCATTGTGATTTTAATTTGCACTTTATTCCCAATTATATTGCGCATGTTCTCATGGCTATTAGACATCTGTCTTTCCTTGTCAGTGGAGTTCCTGTTTTTGCCTTTCATCTATTTTCTTTGGGGTTATTTTCCTAATTCTTGTTGGTCTATAAGCATTCTTTACACATTCTGGAAATTAATCCTTTGTAATATGTGTTGCAATTTTCATCTCCAAGTTGGTGGCTTGTTTTTATTTTTTTTCTCATTCTTTATGAAGTCTCTGGAAAACCAGAAGTTCTTAATTTATCTATTTTGTTGTTGTTTTTAAAGCAACGTGTTTTTTGTATACCTTATTGAAGAACCCCTTCTCTACTCTGAGGGCCTAAAATGATTATCCTATATTGTGTTGTAATTTTGGCTACAGTTTCATCATTCATATTGTGTTTAATCTAGCCTGAATTGATTTTTATGTAGGGCATGAAGGAGGAATTAATTTTTTTTTCAGTGTGGATAACCACTTGTGTCAGTATTATGTTATGGTCCATCCTTTTCCTAGTAATCTATAAGGTCTGTTCTTTAATAAATCCAGTTTCATATGCCTGTGTATGTTTCTGGGCTCTCTCTTCTGTTTCATTGGTCCATTTGTCTCCTCTCGCACCAATACAATACTATTTTGATTACTATAGCTTTATCTTGATATTTGGTAGGACACAACCTTCCCTCTTGTTCTTCTTCATGAATGACTCAGCTAAAAGTCTACAAAAGATAAATACTGGAGAGGGTGTAGAGAAAAGGGAACCCTCCTACACTGTTGGTGGGAATGTAGTTTATAGAAAACAGTATGGAGGTTCCTTAAAAAACTAAAAATAGAGTTACCATATGATCCAGTGATCCCACTCCTGGGCATATACCCAGAAAAGACAAAAACTCTAATTTAAAAAGACACATGTACCCCAATGTTCATAGCAGCACTATTACAGTAGTCAAGACATGGAAGCAACCTAAATGTCCATCAACAGATGACTGGATAAAGATGTGAGATACACACACACACACACACACACACACACACAGAGTGGACTATTACTCAGCCATAAAAAAGAAATGAAATAATGCCATTTGCAGCAACATGGATGGACCTAGAGATTCTCATACTAAGTGAAGTAAGTCAGACAAAGACAAATAGCATATATCACTTATATGTGGAATCTAAAAAAAAATGATACAAATGAACTTATTTACAAAACAGAAATAGACTCAGACATAGAAAACAAACTTATGGTTACCAAAGGGGAAAGGCAGGGAGGGATAGATTGGAAATTTGGGATTAACAGATATATACTATTATATATAAAATAGATAAACAACAAGGACCTACTGTAGAGCACAGGGAACTATATTCAATATCTTATAATAACCTATAATGAAAAAAGTCTGAAAAAGTATATATATGTATATATGTATTACTGAGTCACTTTACTATACACCTGAAACATCATGGGAGAGGAAGCTGGGAAGCTGGGAAGGGTGACCAGCAAGGAAAATGGAAACGCTCTGTGTGCTTCCATTGCCTCATCTGTGGCCCGTGTGCCACTTTTGATTTCCGTTCTATTCCTTTTTGTTGTTGTTGTTAAGTCTGAACTTAGGTAAGAGGCCAGTTGCTTTAGCTAAAAATGCTTGATTTTTGCTTCTTACTGTCAAAGAACAACAAACCTTGCCCCCACACAAGCCTTCCCTGGCTGTCTGGGAGCTGCACTCACCCTGGGTAGCATGGGGGTGGCTGTGGAGAGACCCCCAAGCTGGGAGTCCAGAGCCCTCAGTTCTTGGTCCAGCACCACCCCTGTGTGACCTGGGGCAACTCATTTGGCCTCTCTGGACTGTTTTATGATCTGAAACTTGAGAGGATGTTCTTTAAGGGACCTCTCCAGATATGACATCATAAAGTTTCAAAGTCAAGCAAGGTGTTAAAACGGGCTTAGGTGCTAGAATCCTGGTCCATGTGTGAGTGGCACCCTCTGCTCAGGCCGGATGACATAAGACTGCCTGATGATACAAACATGGGGGCTGGGGGGCTTGACATCATTGCCAGGCGTTTAGAATCAAGGGCCCTATCCCCTAGGATGTAGGTGACATCTTGTGGAGACCTCGAACAAAACTGAGGTTCTGTAGTCAGGAAGAACTGGAGACTGGCCTCATCGTGCTGTCCCAGATGAAAGGAGAGTGAAGTCGTTCTGTCTGTCTCACAGGCTTTGATGTGGCCATTATGAATGACCTTTCCAAAGACTTTCTAATAATGTAGCCAACTGCTTATGCTATCATGGTAGGGGACAATGCAGGACACAAATTTGTAGATCTAGAATAAATGAAGCCAAAAAGGCTGGATGTGGAACAGCGGGTGATTTCTTTCTCTCTGGAGAGGCAGCTTTGTTTTGCTCATGGCACTTTTTACATTTCCTGCAGTGAGACTATCTCATCTTCCAATGGCCAAGGAACTGTATTAAGATAATATTTTCAAGAGGATTTCATTTTGTGCTGTAGAGAACTGGGGGACCCAGTTGACCCCGTGTTCACATCTGGACCCACCAGGGACAGGGACGGGCTGGAAGGTGTCCAGGGAAGGGTGTTGGGATAAGAGGGGAGCTGCACAGCTGGCTGTGTGGGAAACAGCTGTCAAACAGAAGCTGTGTTGCTTAGAAAAATTAGAAAAATAAAGGAAGGGGTCACGGTCCTGCCCTGAAGCAGTCCCAGGGAAAAGGAATTAGACCCTGTCTGAGGGGATGCAGAGGCAGAAGCAGCATGACTGGGGGAAGCCCCAAGTTTGCAGGGACCCAGCTTTTGGCTTAAGAGAAGAAAGAATAGCCAGCTCTGTGAATTGTCCAAGCGGAGAGCCGGCAGCCTTGGGAGGTGGTGAGCCCTTCATCACTGGCAGGGTTGATAGAGGCTGCTGCCCCCTGTCAGGGACACAGTGGTGAGCTTCCCTGCAGTGCTGCGAGACTGGAGTGGAGGAGCTCGAAGTCCCCTTCCATTTATTAAGGGAGAAGGAAAAAGTTGAAAGTAGAGAAGTGATTCCCAACATGGTCAGAAGAGGTGCCTCCCAAGTGGGTTCAAGTCCCAGATCTACTACATATTGTCTGTACGATACTGGGTAACTTCACGTAGCTCTTTGCATCTCAGTTTTCTCATCTGTAAAATGGACGTAACAGCAGGGTAGCTGTGATCAGTGAAGGAGAAAGGGTATCAAGGGCTTGGTGCAGGGTCGTGTACACAGTAAGCACTCAATAAATGAGATGGATGAGGGCAGGTTATTTTTCAAGGCACCAGAGGCCCCAGGGCCTCCTGCAACTTGCTCAGCGCCCAAGTCACTCCCTTCCTCACATGGCAGCTGTGTCAGCATTCAGAATCGGCATCTGTTGGTCAAAAGTCATCTTTCTGTATTTGGTGGAACTAATTTTATCCCAGATTATTTCTGACAGAGTCAACATTCTTCCCTCTCCTGCCCGCCTCCGAATCCCCTCAAAGGTACACATTCTCCGGGCAGGCTGCTCACTTAGCTTGGTTTCCTTGGCCTCCCTCCCCGTGTCGGTGCCCAGAATGTAATAACGAACCCCGTCTCCCAGCCAGGAGCTGGGTGCCCAGGAATTCCGGCCCCGCTCGGCCAGGTCCCTTTGCCAGCGCATCTGTTTCTAATCAGCACAGTGCGGTGCATTTTTTCTGCCGAGCGTGCAGGCCCGGAGCCTGGGGACTGCGCTAATTGATTGCTAAATGGATCTTGTCATTTCCAAAAGAGGCCTCCAGACCTGCCCTTTGCTCTGCCTCTGCTCCCCACAGGCCAAAGAGCTTAAGAATTAACTCATCCGCTGCTTTCGGAGAGAGGCGGCGGCTATCTGGAACCTCGGTTATAGGAGTTCATCAGGAGCCTTAGAAAAGCCCCTGCTCTTTGTCAAGAGATTTTCGGCTTACAAAGCACCTCCATGAATACCATCCTGTTTTCAGCCTCCCAGCAGCTTGGGAGAGGGGTGGTGAGCCCAACTGCGTCGGACAGATGAGGAAATCAAGGCTCAGGGTGTGAGCTGAGTGGCCCCAGATCACACAGAGTTGGTGGTGGGGATGAGCCAGTCTTGAACCCGACTCCTGCTGGGTCTAGGTTCTTTCCCAAAGCTCAGCCTGTTAGAAGTGTCTGGCCAGGACTTGCCATTGAGGTTGCCAGGGAGAGAGGCGACAGCACAGGGTCTGCTGACGGCTGCCTGGGGCGTCAGGACGCCCAGAGGAGTGGTGGGGTTTGGCTGCCCTGTCATATGAGAGCGCCCGCGTGGGGCAGATGCTGCTCACATTCAGGGATGAAGGGCAGCTACCCCAGCCCCAGAGAGAGGCAGTCCTCCTTTCCTGGCAGTAGCGCCCTCTCATTCCAGCGTCCTTGCCCCAAGGGCCCTGGGCTTGCCCGGCGCCTGGAGGAGAATCCGTCACCGTTTGTGTCCTCATCTGTCTCCCTGGCTTGGAGGCGGGCATGGTTGTCCTGCCTCTAAATTTCCTCCTGAAACAGGGCCTGCTCATAGTAGGTGGTCAATACATCAATGTAGAACGAATGACTCATTCTGGACTTTTCCCTCTGATCTCATTCTCCTTGGGCTCTTGGCAGAGTTTATCAGTGAGAAGAAGATTAAAAGCTGCTCTCAGCAGAGCAGTTTAGCGCTCTGGTGCCTCTGTGCCTGACATAGCCCCTGAGCTTCAGTTTCCATACCTGCCGAGTGGCGATGATTCCATGTGTGTCCATCCCTGGCTGCGTGGAGGACCAGTCAAGATAATTCAAGTTTGAATGCTACACTCACGTGAATGGGTGCATGTGTGTGTGTGTGAGTGTTGTTTGTTTGTTTTAATCCTTAATAGATTCTGGCCTCCACTCTCCTCCAGAAGCTTCCTCACTGGCCCATACTGCTAGAAGGGCTTATTGTAGAATCGAGGTGCAAAGAAGTGCCATCAGTCGGTAAAAGGATGTCTGAGCCCTTAAGGTAAATCCTGGCTGAGACTAAGTGCTTCATGTGGCCAAAAACCAAAAAGGGATGTCCTCAGCCCCATGGTCCAGGTCCCTACCACCTCTGCCTTCTCTCCTGTATCCTCACTCTCTCCACTATATACGTTGAGACTCTGGTTACAAGATCAAAGAGAACTGCATTCAGCTCTGGGATCTCCATCTTCCTTGCTGTGTGACTTGGGGGAAATTATTTAACCTCTCTGATCTTACCATGTGTAAGATGGGGACAATAGCACATCTTACAGAACCCTTGAGAAGAATTACTGAAATAACGAAACTATGCTTCACAGTGGGTGGCACGTGTTAACTGCCCCCTCCCCACCCCTGAATGTGAGCTGTTCCTGTTGTGCTGGACTGAGCTTCCCATCCCCTGTCTTACCTCCCTCAGCCACTCAGACCTCTGCCATCTGGTCCCCCATGGACACTACTCTTGCCATGGCGTCCTGTGAGTCCAGATTGCAAAATCCAGAGGCCTCTTCATTCCAGCCCCCTAGGCCCTCTCTGCAGCGTTTGGCACTGTGGCTTACTCCTTCCTGAAAACTCTCCTCCCTTCACTTCTGGGATACAGTCTCCCCTTGGTTCTCCTCCTACTTCGCTGGCCTTTTCTGCTCTGTCTCTTTCACTAAGTCTTCTTTCTCGGCCACAGTCCTATAGCTTGCTCTTTTCTGGAGCCCCACGTGTGTGTTCTCTCAGTCTGCAGTCACCAGAGTTCATAGGCACAGAAAACCCAGTCCCTGCCCACGAGAGCTCCGAGTCTGGCAGTACCTTGCCAACTGCTGTTGAGGACCGATGGGGTGAAGCGCTGCGCTTAGGGCTTCTGCATATTATTCCACTTGACATTTGCAAGTAGCAGGAGGATCGGCGCTCAAACCCCATCCCCTCCTCCACGTTAGATGCTTGGGGTGGAAGCAGCAGATATTCCCTGGGTCCTCTCACTAGCAGTAAGCAAGGCTAGGCTGGGCTTTCCATGCCAAGGGCTGGGGATGGTGTGGGGTGAGCCTACCCATCAGGCTGTAAAGCCTCAAGCTCTGGGCTGGGCACAGAGAGAAAAGACGGGGGATTCAGAGTTGCCAAACTAGCGTCTGATCTGCCCGTTTCCTTGCTGTGTGACCCTGGGAATATCACTTTACCTCTCTGAGCTTCAGAGAGACCAGCGAGGCCCAGTAAATAAAAGTGCATATTTGTGAAAAATATACGACACCTGGCAAATTATTGTCGTTATTAAAGCACTTTAAAGCACATTATCCAGTTGGATCCTGACAGTGAAGGACTTTCTTGAGGGTCCATCTGAGCTGGGAATCCCACCTGGTCTTCTGACTTCAGTGGGGATACCATTCGCTCAGTTCCTCAAGGTGGGAGGTGTACCTGCTCATACCAGGCTCTTCACGTTTGCTATCCCATTGGCTTTGGGCAGAAATTCTGGCAACGGTACGATCCTGTCCATTTTATGAAAGAGAAAAATCGAGGCCCTGAGAAGTTAAGTGATGCGCCAGGGCCCCCACGAGCGGTGGTGGGAACCAGGTACTGCCCCTGAGGTGTGCTCCTTCCACCCAGGACCCGGCTGCTCAATCCTCCTGTGCACCAGCTGCCAACCCATCCCTGGTCTACTTTCCTGAATGCACCTGCCTCCCGGCAGCAGCATTAACTGTCCCAGCCCAGGGATTCATCACCAGACTTACACAATCAGGAGCTGTAAACAAATCAGTGTTTTGTGGCAACCTGTTTCCTAGAGCTTGCTCATCCCTGGGAGAACCGGGGGGAAAGTAGATGAAAGACATTTTGAAGCAGAGACTGGTCTGTGGGTCTTCCTTGGGGCTTTTCAGAGCCCCACATCCTTGCCTGTAAAACTCGTGTCGGGCACGATTTATTGAGCACACAAAGTGGATTTGTGTGAATTGCCTCACTTAATGCTGACACTGGCCTCTCATGGAAGGCGCCGTTTTTACCCTCATGTGACAGACACACTGAGGCTGGGGGTCTGTATAACTAGTAAGTGGTGGAGCCAGGATTTGAACCCAGGCAGTCGGGTTCCACAGCCTGAGCTCTAAAGCCCATGTCACGGGGGGCAGGGGGAGGATCGGCGGGCCTCTGGGGCACCTCACAACCCTGTGATTGGCTGGGCTTCATCTCTTTCCCCGCCTCCTCACTCTCCACTTGGCCTCCTTCCCTAGTTCTGGAACCTTCCTTCCCTCTCCACTTGGCGACGCTGCAGGAGATGCTGGCAGAGCCCAGGTGGCCACATCCACGCCTCGTCTGTGCCCTGTGTCTCTCTCAGTGTCCCGAGTTCCTCCTCAGCTGGCCTGCCTGGCCGTCCAAGGCAGAGTTGGCTGGGAGTTTATGTTAACATTTCAGTGATTTACTCTGCTCTCTGAAACTTCTCTTCCTTTGCCTCGCACTGTTTATTGAAATAGTTCATAGGATACTGTTAAAGACTAAAACAAAAGTCAATAGAGAAATATTTATGGGCACTGGTGGGACCCCTGCCATGTAATGATGGTTCACATTGTGCTTCAGAATGCTGGGGGTGGGAGGGGGAGCTGGAGCCAGGACGCACTTCTTGGCGAAGTCCTGCAGTTTTACACCCTGCTTCCCAAGGACTCAGTCTGATGATTCTTCCCCCTTTTGGAGAGCTGTTGATTTTCTGAGGCCGGGCCTCTCCCAGGCGAGGTAGCTTAGAGGCTGGTTCCAAAAGTCCTTCTCTAATTTATTCCTGCATACTCTGTATTTAGCGTAAAGTCTTCATCCTTTCTGGCATGTGAATGATGCTTCCCAGCTTCCAAAGGAGATGCCAGGTTTCCCTCTGCTAGATATTTCTGTCAGAAGCTGTGAAAAAGGATTAAAAATGTGTCCCGAATAGCTAACTATCTTCCCCAAACTCTGAACGGTGGGCTTCTCAAAGGAACTGCACTGATTATCATTTTTTTTCCTTCAGAGTGGTCCGGGGGGCCAGGATGGCAAGGTTCAGTGTACAGAGAGGTAGCCTAGAGCTCAGAGGCACCAAGTGGGCGCGGGGCCGAGGCTCAGCACCTGGTCTGAGTTGGGAGTGCAGGTCAAGGAGGGGAGGGGAGGCAGCGGAAGGGGAGCCTCAGGCCTGCAGGTGGTGTTATGAGGTTCAGACAGGTGAGCCCCACTGGGGCGGGAGTTGTGTCAAGGCCAGGTGGGATGTGAGCCCTGTGCTGGACTTCTGACAGCCATCCTGGTGGGGGCAGGGGGCCCAGCCAGGGCAGGTGACCACAGCCAGGGGCCAGGCCAGTGACCCAAGTTTGGTGATGGGAAACCCAGGTGGAGTGAAATGTGTGATTCAGAGACAAAACCAAGACAGCAAAGTCTTGGGGCTGCAGCTTTTAGGTCAAGGAAAGAGAGAGAATGGCTCTCTCCTGATCCATCATGACATTGTGTTCAGTCCTGAACAACGTGTTTTTTGGGGGTTTTGGGTTTTTTTTTGTATTTTTTGTATTTTTCAGTTTAAAGTTTTATTAGGTAGAACTGTTACAATTTGCACATATACAATATATTGCATATAAATACATATACACAATATGCTGCACATATTTATTTTAAATGTGCATATATGTACTGTTCATTGTTTTTAAGAATGTTTAGAGCTTTAGCTTTTTAAACTTACATAGTTATCAAAGGAATAAAGCCAACCACAGAATAAGAATTTATTCAAAAAGGTACATACACCCCCACTATCAAAAGCAACGTTATTTATAACCGTCAAGTTATGGAAGCATCCTAAATGCACATCAGTAGATGAATGGATAAAGAAGATGCAACAAATATATGCAATGGAATACAACTCACCCATAAGAAAGAGTATTTTACCATTTGCAGCCCTTCATTCACTGAACAACACATTTTTAATATTAAAATATTAATTTAATTTTAGGAATAAGTATTACATTCACATGGTTTAAATATAAAAATAAAATATACAACAGATACATGGTAGAAAGTGTCCCCACTCTCCTCCTTCACCTCCTCAGTCCCCTCTGTAACTATCGTTCATCGTTTCGCGAATATTTCCTGTCTTTGTTTTAAGCTTCTATAAGAAACTCTCTGTGCTGTTGATATCAATTTCCCCCTCTGTACCCTCAAGTTGGGATACTGTACATGTTCTTCTGCACTTGCTTCTTCCTCCTTTTTACAACTGGGCTTGTATATTAACATCATCATCTGCAGCGTCAGCTAACATTTTGCATCTGTGACCAGAACTAGGATAAGACGGTTCCTTGCAGGGTCTGAATCCCCACTGAATCTTCCCATCAATCTTACTTGGTAGGATTTTTATCCCTATTGCATAGCTGAGGAAATGAAAATGAGGAGAAGTTAAAGGATTTGGCCAACATTTCAGAGCAGCTGAGTGGCACATATATCTGTATATACACACAGTATGGAATATTACTCAGCCATAAAAAAGAATGAAATAATACCATTTGCAGCAACATGGATGGACCTAGAGATTATAATACTAACTGAAGTAAGTCAGACAAAGACAAATATCATATGATATCACTTATATGTGGAATCTAAAAAAAATGATACAAATGAACTTATTTACAAAACAGAAATAGACTCACAGACACAGAAAACAAACTTATAGTTACCAAAGGGGAAAGGTAGGGGGAGGGATAAATTAGGAGTTTGGGATCAACAGATACATACTACTATATATAAAATATATAAACAACAAGGACCTACTGTATGGCACAGGGTTATGTATCTTATAATAACCTATAATGGAAAAGAATCTGAAAAAGAATATATATAACTGAATAATTTTGCTGTATACCTAAAACTAATGCAACACTGTAAATCAACTATACTTCAGTAAAAAGTTGTTTTGAAAAAAATGAGAAAAAGAAAGGAAAATAGGAATCAAATAAACATTTACCATTTTAACTATTTTAAAGTGTATAGTTCCATGGTATTGAATACATTTACATTGTTGTATCGCCATCACCATTATCCATCACCATAACTCTTTTCATCTTATAAATCTGAGACTCTATATGTGTTAAACAATAACTCCCCATTCTCTGCTCCCCCCAGCCTCTGGCAACCACTGATATTTATGTAGTTTTGATATTAATTTTTTGGATCAGTTCTATGAGTTGCAGATATCTTCTCTCTGTAAATTACCTTTTTGCTCTCCTAAGAACAGAAGTTCTTAATTTTAACATAATTGAGATTATGAATGTTTTCTTTTATGACTTGTGCTCTTTGTGAGTGTGTTTAAGACTTTATTTTCTACCCTAACATCTTGAAGATATTATCCTATATCAGTTTCTAAAATTTTTGTCTCTGACATTTAGGCTTTTACTTCATCTGGAATTGATTTTTGTGTATGGTGTGAGGTAGGGGTCCAATTTTCACCCCCTAATCCCCAGTGAAGAATGGTCAGCTGTCCCAGTATCATTTATTGCAAAGCCAGCTCCTTCCCTCAGCTCTGTAGTCCATCTCAATTGTCCATATAAGCACAAGCTTATTTCTGGGCTCTCTCTTCTGTTCTGTTGGTCTTTTGGTCTATCCCTGAGCCAACAGCACACTGTCTTAATTACTAAATATTTAATTACTAAATATTTACAATAATCTTTATATTTCATCAACCAAATTCTCCCACATTGTGGGAAAAATTTTAAGAATGTCTTGATTATTCCTAGTCCTTTGCATTTCCATATAAAGTTTAGAATTAGCTCATCAAATTCCACAAAAGAAAAAAATGCAGCTGGGACTTTTAATGGGATTGCAATGAATCTATAAATCAAACTAAGGAGACTGTTGAGTTTGTCAGCCCACAAACAGTGCATTTTTGCTTTGATTGAAGTCTTTTAAAATGTAGCTTTATGGAAGTAAGACTGACATACAATAAACTGCACATATTTAAAGTGTACGATCTGATACGTTTTGACATGTGTATACACCCATGAAACCAACACTGCAAACAAGATTATGAACAAATCCATCAGCCCAGAGTTTTCTTCATTTCTATTGGTGATCCCTCCTCCGCAGCCCTTCCTGCCCTCCCCTCCATCGTGTTGAGCTGCTTTTTATGTGCTTGTTTTCCATCTGTAGATCTTCTTTGGTGAAGTGTCTGTTCAAGTCTTTTGCTCATTTTAAACTGGGTGATTTTCTTATTACTGAGTTTTGAGATTTCTTTATGTGCTGGATATAACTCCTTTATCAGATATTTGCTTTGCAAATTTTTCTCCCCTCCAGTCCATGGTTTGTTATTTCATTCTTCTCCTGTTTTGAAGAGCACAAGTTTTCATCTTAATGAAGTCCAGTGCAACAGTCTGCTTTTCTGAAATGTGCTTTTGTTGTCTCATCTAAGAAATCTTTGCCCAAGCCAAGGTTGCAGTGGTTTTCTCCTATGTCTTCTTTTTGTGGTTTTAGGACTTACATTCAAGTCTATGATTTATTTTGAGTTAAATTTTGTATAGGATGCAAGAGATGGATCAAACAAACATGGCATGTTTTTGCTCTTATTAAAGCTTTTAAAAATATCTTTTGATATAGATTTATTATACCCCAAAGAGACTGCACACCTTCTGTTAATTTTATTCTCGATAACTTAGTATTTCTTTGATGCTTTTGTAAATAGTATATTTTAAAACCATTTTTCTATACTTCGGGTGGCCTGAGTACAAAAATGTGAGTGCCTTTACATATGTTGATTTTGTATCTAGCAATATTGTCAAGCTTATTAATTTTAATAATTTATAGACCCTTTTGGACTTTGTGCCAAATTTGTATTTGCAAATTATGACAGTTTTGTTTTTCCTTTCCAATCCTTGTTTTTTCTTTATTCTTTTTTTTAATTGAAGTATAGTCGATTTACTCCTTTCCAATCCTTTTCTTTTTTTTCATTTTTTGCATAAAATTTATAACTGTTCTATTATCTAGGTGAATTGAACCTTTTACCATTACGAAGTGATCTTCTGTAGCTTTTGTAGTGTCTTTTAACTCAATGTCTCTTTTGTCTGATATTTCTAAAAGGACTGTGATAATTAGCACACTGTATGTAAACTTTCTTTAGCTAATGTTTCATGGTTTATCTTTTTCTGTCCTTCTGCATTCACCCTTAATGTATTCTTCTGTGTCTTTTGTAAATAGCACATGGTTGGACTTTTATTTTTAATGCATGTTCATTATCTTTTAACTGGAGTAATTACATAGTTAATAGAATAGATACCTTTGGATTTAAATTTACCATCTTTTGATTTCTGCTTGTCCTGCTTATTCCATAGTATTTTTTCTCTCCTTTCTTGCCTTCTGTTGGAATAATCATGTCTATAAAAAACTTAATTCCACTTTTAAAAAATCCTTTTTTTCCACTATTTTTATGATCATCCCGGAAGGTACAAAATGCATTCTTAACCTGTCAAACTCAAAAGTTAATCAAAACCTTAGCCTTCCTCCCAAGCAATACAAGAGTCTTAAATCAGTTTGACTCCATGAAGTCCCCCCTAGTATAGATGCTACAGTTACTGTGTACTTTTGTATTATTTGTGTGCATGTGTGTCGTTCAAACTGATGTAACAGTAGGAGTCTAGCCAATAAAATGGCAATTACACTAGCTATGTCAGGTATAAGATTTAACTGGGAAATTTGGTTATAGGATTCTTGGAAGGCCTGGAAGAGCAAAACTGGGGGCCACCACTGCTAGAGCCAGAAGAACGGCTTCTGTATCTCTGTCATCTTCTGATCTCATGGGGATGCTTCTCATTGTCAGAACCAACATTCAAATCCAGCTGGCGTGAGACTCTGAAAGATGTAGCTGCTAGGCTTCTAACCCTGCAGTACGAGGCCAGGATAAACCTAGTAACTGGAAATGCCCAGCACATCTCAAGGCGTTCCACTTACTGTTTTGCACATCCACGTTCATTTAGAATTATCCCGTATTTACTACTTTTCAGCTTTTTGTTCTGTTTGCAAACCTTCCAATCAGGATCATTTCCCTCCTGTGGACGTGGAGCCCAGAATCTTCTTCAGTGAGAAGCTGTGGGTAGTAAGTTTATTTGTCTAAGAATGTTCTCTTTCCCTCTCATTCTGGAATGATAGCTTTGCTGAAGATAGCATTGCATGCTAGACTGACGGTTACATTCTGTTCACCCATCAAAGATCCTTTCCACTGACTTCTAGCTTCCATTACAGCTGCTGGAGAAACCAGCTCTCAGGTCATACGTCTCCTCTTTGGCTCCTTTTAAGATCTTCCTTTTGTCTTCGGTGTGCTAAGTTTCCATGGGTTCCCTTTCAACTGTGTGCTTGGGATTTTCTAAGATCAGCAGATCTGGGTCTTGATGATTTACAACCGTTCTGAAACTTCCCAGTCATGCTTCCTTAGAAGGTTACCTCCTCCCCTGCCTTGGTGTCCCCAGGGCTGTCATAACACATCACTGCAGAATTGGCAGCTTAAAGCAACCTAAATGCATTCTCTCTCAGTTTTGGAGGCCAGAGGTCTGAAATCAAGGTGTTGACAGAGTCATGCTCTGCCTGGGGACTTGTAGGGGGCTTGTTTCCTTGGGGAGAAGAAGGGAGTTGCTCATTTTCCTGAAAATTCTTTTTGTGGGAATTCTCTGAGGCCTGAATTGAGGGTCCCTCCAGGAACGATTGGCTCCACAGAAAGGAGGTGCTATGGCTGTGAGTCTGTTTCTGTTTTCTAAATAGGTTCAGGTGTATCCTTTTCTTAGATTCCACATATAAATGATATCATATGGTATTTGCCTTTCCCTTTGACACTGACAACATTGTAAATCAACTATACATCAATTTAAAAAAATAATAATTTTTTTAAAAAAGGGAGGTGCTACCAAACTAGGACACTTTAAAAGCATCTACTTGGGGTTGCTTTTTGGTTTGCTTGCTTGTTTTACCCTCACAGCTGCCAGAATTCGGACGGCAGCCCTGTGTGTGGGCCGCTTGTGATTCCGAATCTCGGGGGACCTTGCCCCCATTACCTCTACCCAGGGTCAAGATGTCAGGCAGCAGAACGTTTTTCTTATTCCTCCTTAACTCTTGGGCCCCAGCTGTACGTGGGGTGACTTATTAGATTCCCCACCTTGGTGGGCCCTAGGCTTCATCTCCTGTCCCCGCACAATTGTCAGAGTAGGTCTCGGTCACCACAGATCAGCAGAGACGCTCGCCGGCTTTGATGCGTCTTCTCTGTGGGCGTCCCTGGTTACTGTTGGGTCTACAGATTTCTTCCCATCACCGGCTTCTGTTATCAATTTAATGTTTATCTGCCCAGATCTTTTTCTGTAACTTCATATACATGAATATGTATATATAACTTCTTATGTCTAATTTGTTAAATGTAAATGATAGACCGTACGTATTGTTTTGCAACCTGTTTTTTTTTAAAAAGAAGCAGTTTTAGAGATCACTCCTATCGATGTAATTTTCCTCTCTGCATTTTTTTTATTGTGGTATAATTGACAGATAACATTATATGAGTGTCAGGTGTACAACATAATGATTTAGTATTTGTACACGTTGGGAAGTGATCACCACAGTAGGTGTCTGTCACCGTACACAGTTACACATTTCTTTATATGTAATGAGAAATACAAAGATCTACTCTCTTAGCGACTCCCAAATATGTAATACAGTATAATTATAGTCCCCATGCTGTACATTACATCTCCTAGACTTATTTATTTTATAACTGGAATTTTGACTCTTTTGACCCCCTTCACCCATTTTGCCTGCCCCCTACCCACCTACCTCTGGCAACCACCAATCTGTTCTCTGTATCTATGAGTTCACTTTGTTTACTTTTAGACTCCACATATAAATAAGAGCATATGGTATTTGCCTTTCTCTGTCTGACTTACTTCACTTAGCATAATGCTCTCAAGGTCCATGCATGTTGTCACAAATGGAAAGATTTCCTTTTTATGGCTGAATGGTATTCCACTATGTATATATATCTTCTTTATCCATTCATGTATTGATGGAGCACGTAGGTTGTTTCCATATCTTGACTATTATAAATAATACTTTAGTGAGCACAGGGGTGCAGATATCTTTTGGGGTTAATGTCTTCATTTTCTTCAGATAAATACCAAGGAGTAGAATTGCTGGATCCTATGATAGTTATGTTTAACTTTTTGAGGAAGCTTCATACTGTCCTCATTTCTTTTTTAATGGTGCAGAGAATTCTTTGGAAAAGGTGAGGCCCTTATAGTCCATGTCATATTTCCTTTATTGATGGGCAGTTTGGCCGTTTCCAGTGTGGCCCGGCCTCCAGGAATGCTGCAGGGAGCATCGTTGTATGTACCCTCTCTGAGTCTGAGGTTGCCTTCTAGCCCTGCTTCGCCTTGTTCCCTTGTCTTCCTCCCCTTCCTTCACTAGCTCTGAGGCTGGTCAAATTTGCAATCACCTCCAGGGACAGAGGCTCTGGTGCTTCCTTCACAGACCAAAGTTTTGGTCACTTCTGGGCTTCAGAATCTCCCACTTTACAGAAGTTAATAAGCGAAGGTCTGGAGCCCTCTGTTGGGGTACAAGGTCCAGAGCCTGGCCCCTGACCCCTTCTCTGGCTGGATTCCCAAGGATGCCAGACCTTTTTTAAGGAGGGGACAGACTGCAATACCAGAGCTGGCCTATGTGATTCAGGCCAGCACAGCCAGCCACGTGACTGGGGGCTTCTCCCTGACTGTAGTTTACCCACATCACACCCCTCTCAGAGTATGTCCTTTCCGGCTCAAGTCTGATAAATTTCCTTTTCTCTCATAAAAGGAAATTGGAGTTGTCGCTTCCATTTTTAGCAGCTGAGGGGAGTTGGCTCACAGCGTCAGGGTGAGGGATGTGGGAGGGTAAGTCAGACACGAGACCCAGGACATTATCTCTCAGCAGCTGAGCCAGGAATGAGAGGGAGGCCCATATTCTTTAGAGAAGAACCTTCTACCAGTCAAGTAATTGGGACTGTTGGTGAGGAAATTGCCCAGAGGATGGGAGTATCTTCCAGGTGCTGTCAGCTAGGGTGGGTTGCCCGCCCCCTACATTCTCTGCAGGGGGATACCTCATTAATATATCGATGTCACAGGATCTGCTTCAGTGGGTAAAGCAGTGAACTCTGAGTTTAGAGATGTGAGCCTGACTCCATGTGACTCCAAGTAGCTTTCTCAACCTCCCCAAACCTCAGTTTTCACATCTATAAAATGGGGAGAGTAACACCTACCCCTAAGGGTTGCTGGAACAGTCAAATGTGATCACACAGGTTAAAATATTCAAAAACAAAAACAAAAACGAAAACAAAAACAAAAACAACCTAACAGTGTCTGTGTGTCACGTGATAGAACTAGAATCGAATTCATCTGTAACACAGCCAATATGAGGTAATGCTGGCAGGATGGGAGTCCCAGGGGACTGGTGAGAAATACTGTCCAAGGGAGGGAAGGGCCCTGGGTCCAGAGCTCTCGGTTTGTCCTGCTCCCTTTGTTCTAGTTCAGGGCTTACCAGGCAGCCTCTGGTGGCTAATGTGCTTTCCTGTTGACCTTGGTCTGGGCGTCAGGACAGGAGCCGTCTCCTGGAACCTCCTGGGTATTAGGCAAGTTCAAGTTCACACGTTGGTTATTATTCATCTTCACTCTGTACCACGTCTCATTAGCCTCTTTCCACTAGTGAGAAAACAGAAGCTGGAAGATGCTGGGGGCTCCCTGGGAAGTAGAAGGTCCAGGGTCTGTCTGACCCCAGCATCCCATAAACTCCACACCACGCTTCCTCCCAGCTGCAATGTCCTTGACGTTGGAAGGGCATGCCTCCCCTGTAGGCTTCTGAAAGAGCGGTGGAGACCTAACTCGGGGGTCTTGTTCCTCCCCTCCAACTCCTTCCAGCCGGAGCCCCACCTCCACCCTCTAGTGACTTGAGAAAAATCAAACTCCTGAATTTCCCCTTGAGCCAGTGTGACTCAGCGGCCCCCAAGGAGAGGCTCCACCTGTCACCCACAGACATTGCTTCACACAGGTAGTCTTTCTTAACAGCCATGAACCCCGCCAGCTGATGGGGTCAGGAGCCTGCCAACTCGGCCAGGCCTGGAGGGTGCACGGCAGCCAAGCCTGCTGCTGGGGTTGGTGTCGCTGTCCTACAAGTAGGTTGACCAACTTGTCCCCGCTTCCCCAGGAAAGCCCACAGTCCCGGGAAAGTCCAGATGGTTGTCCAGAGTGCAGTCTGCGTGGGTAGAGGTGGTGCACAGGCCGCGGGGGCAGCTGCACTTGCCCTGTGGGTTCACCCTCTGACCTTAATGCTCGCCGGTGACGGGCCCTGCCGCCCACTGGCTCCCAAGAGCCACTCACGGGCTCAGAACTTGCAACATCAGGCGAGTCAGGCTCAGCTTGCGCCCACATGGCAGGGTCCACAGGCTAAGGGAATAACTGGTTTAGGAAAAAGTGGGGCTGGAGTTTTCAGCTTTCTGTTCCTGTCCAGTGACTATCCACTCTGCCTCCTTAGCCAGTGCTCTGCCCACTTCTGCCTGGCCCTCCTGTCAGTATCCTCCTTTGGCACCAAGGGGTCACCTCTGGCCTGGCTCTTACGAGCGTGTCACTTTATGACGAGCACGTGCTCAGGGCTGGAGGGAACAGCGTGACCTTGGGCCTGCTCTTTCAGCCTCTAAGACTCAGGAGATGGATGCGTGGGGCATTGAGGGTCACTTGAACCACAGAATCTCAGGCTCCAGCCCAGACAGACTGAATCAGAATCTCCAGTTTCACAAGATCCCCGAATGGTCCACACACACAACAAGGCTTAAAGAGTACTGACCCAGATTGGTCCCTGGATCCTCAGATCATCACAGTGAGGCAGGTACAACTCTTACCACCATTAGGCAGAGCAAACAGAGAGGCTGAGTGAATTGTTAAGGCACACACAGCTGGTGAGGGGTGGAACCAGGACTCAGATGCTGGCATGTCTGACTCCAGAACTGGCATCTTCACCAACACCCAGCAAGGAGTGAGGTCGAAATGGTCCAGGAGCATCACCTCTGAGACACCCTGCCCATCCCTGAATCACACTCATCTTCATCCTCCCACTCCTTTCTCTCACCTTCCCTCTTTTTCTCTCTTCCTCCCTCCCTCCTTTCTTCTCTCCCACCCTCATTTCCTCCTTCCTTCCCCTTTTCCTTCCACACTCACTGAGCACTCCTCTGGGCCAGGCCCTGGTCTACAGGAGAAGGCCCTCCTTTCAAGGGGCGCACCTCAGTGATCCCTACACGTGGCTGAGCATCACAAGCCCTTGGGGCATCAACTTAAGTTTCTGACACCTGGTACCACCTCAGACTCTCTGGGTCAAACTCTTGTGGGGTGGGGCCTGGACTTGAATATTTTGAAACCACTCTTGAGACGTCTCTGATGCATGGACTAGCACTGTGTAAGGTGTGCGGGAGGCCCGGCCCGTGTTGGGGAGGGGCTGTCACAGGGCAGCTCAGTGGGCCCTGGGGAGCCATACGGCCAGCCTTTGCCAGTGAGCTTTGACCTCGGCCACGATCTCTCTGGACCTTCTCTCCTGGCCATGCAACAGCCCCATCTGTCTTAACCTTTCCCCCGATGCCTGCTGTTGTCCCTTGATCATCATTTTTACTTTCTCTGCACCCTTTCCTGGCATTTTTTCCAAATGCTAGAACCCCAAATGGATCTTGCATCTGCCAGCGTTTAAGACCAGAGCAAGTGGAGCCAATCCTGTGCCCGTCCAATAGGATGACACTTCCCACAGGGACTGGGCACATTGAGACCGTGTCGGGTAATACAGAGAACCCACAGGGCTCAGGATTGACCCAGCTCTGCCTCTAAGCTGTGAACCCAGGACTGACTACAAACCTCCCTGAGCCATCATTTTCTTTTCTTTTTCAAGTGGGGCCAATACCACCCCCCACTCCCCTCGAAGAAGCTGGACATCTCCATGTTTATCCGCCCACCCCTGCCCAGTGCCGGGTACATTGTAGGCGTGAAGCAAATGTGAGCTCCTTCCCTTCTGAAGAGCTACCCTTGCTCCCAGCCAGCTTCTTTCTGTCAGGCTGGCAGAACCTCTAATAACCTGGTTTTTAATGACATAATATCCAGCATTGGCACTTAGACAAAAGCCACATGGCTGCGGGCAGGCCCCTTCCTCTCTGAGCCTCCGCTTGTTCATCTGCAAAATGGGGATAGTCATCCCAGAAATGGCTGAATTTTTGTAAGACTTGGATGTAATGTCACTGAGTGACAGATGTCATCCCTATGTGACCCACCCTGGCCAGTTGGAGCCCTTCCCTGGGGACCACTGAGCTGGGTCCAGCCAGGAAGAGCCCTTTCTTCTCTGGGCAAAGCTGTAAAAGCCTGAGAGCCTAAAGGCTACTTAGAGGCCGTTTTCTTCCACCGTGTGGGAAACTGGGGCTGTGGTAAAAGATCAGGTCCACAAACTGAGAGATGGTCCTAGAAACAGAGAGAAGTCCTGAGTACATTTTTTTTAAGTTTCTTTTTTTAAAATAGCTTTCTGTTTTATTTATTATTTAATTATTATTTTTTTTTATTTTGGTGGGGGGAGGTAACTAGGTTTATTTATTTTTAGAGGAGGTACTGGGGCTTGAACCCAGGACCTCATGCATGCTAAGCAAGTGCTCTACCACTTGAGCTATACCCTCCCCTCTCAACCAAGTACATTTGAGTTCCTGGTTCCCATCACATGTGAGGCAAACTCTACCCCTGCCTTCTTACCCTTTGCCCTTGAGTCTTATTTTCCGGAAACTTTCCAGCATAGTTTCACTCTTTTGCCTAATCTAGGTCAAATCATGATTTTGTCTCTTGTACCCAAAGAGACTGCCTAATCAGGTTTGTGGTGTCAACCTTATTTTCAAGTGAGGAACCAGAGATGCAGAGAAACTCAGAAGTTGAGGCTTGCCTGAAGTCACTTGGGGAATAAAAGCAGAGCTGAGATTTGGATTTAGCTCCACCAGCCCCCAAAGCCCAGGCCCTTCCCTCTGGTCCACACTGTCTCCTGTGAGCCATGTCAGGCTCCCGGGAGAGGCACCTCCATTTCTTTCTGCGCCAGCAGGAGTCTGTCAGGAAAACAGAAATCACGCCAGGATTTCAACAGAGGAAATTTAATGTAAGGACTCGGTTACACAGAGCAGAAAGAGAAAGGAGGAAAACTGAGAGACTATATAGAACACAGCTCTTGGGGGTGGGTTTAGTTTAGTGGTAGAGCACATGCTTAGCAGGCACAAGGTCCTGGGTTCAATGCCCAGTACCGCCTCTAAAAAGAAAGGGAGGAAGGGAGGGAGGGAGGGAGGAAGGGAGGGGGCTGCTTGAAGCTGCCACACTCTTCCCTGTTTAGCTTTCTCAGCCTACCCACTCACTTTTCTTGTCTGATGCAGAAGGAAGATGGGATTTGGACTTTAGTCATACTTCGCTCCACCACTTCCTGACTGCAGGACACTGGCAAGCTACTCGCACTCCTCATGAAATATAAAAACCTTTTAATTCAACGGGTCCATTGACCTTGCCCCCACCCCAGCTGTCCTACCTGCCACCTCTACATCCACTACAAACTCACAGTGTATTGTTACAACTGTTGCTTTAAACAGTCACATGCATTTTAAGAAAGGGGAAGTAGTCTTTTATGTTTACCTGTAATCTGCCCATTCTTGAGTTCTTTGCTCCTTCCTGATAAATCTGAATTTCCATCTGCGACCATTTCCCTTCCATCTGAAGAACTCCCTTTAACATTTCTTTTGGGTGGGTCTACTGGTGAGGAATTCCCTTGCTTTTCATTGATCTGAAAATATCTTTGTTTCACTTCCATTTTTGAAAGTTATTTTCACTGGATATAAAATTCTGCATTGACAAGGATTTTTTCCCCCTACTGCTTTAAAGTGCCACCATCTCCTGGCCTCTGTTCTTTCTGATAAGAAGTCAGTGGTGTATATACATCACTGCTCCTAGGAAATATGTTTTTCCTCTGACTATTTTCAAATTTTTCTCTCTGTGTTTGTTTTTTGGTAGTTTGGCTGCATGTCTATAAGCGTCTGTCTATAGATTTGTTTGGGAGTTTGTATTTATTCTGCTTGGGGTTCCTGAAAATTCTTGGATGTATAAACGTATGTCTTTCACCAAACTGGGTGAAATCATTGGTAATTTCTTCACTCTTTCTTCAGATATATTTTTCTTCCCCGTCCTCTCTTCTTTTTCTCTTGATCTGCAATTTTTCATATGTTAGACCTTTTGATCCTGTCCCACAAGTCCAGGAGGCTCAGTTCTCTTTTCCTTCAGTCTTATTTGTTCTTCATATTGGACTTTCTGTTGATCTAGTTTCAAGTTCACTGACTCTTCCTTCTGTCATTTCCCGTCTGCTCACAAGCAGACTCCCAGTTTTTGCCTGCTTCTGGTTGCCTTTCAGTGCCTTTGGGCAGTTCTGTTTTGTTTTGAATCTTTGTCTAGAGTTTATAGTTGTATTTGTGGTACAGTAGGAGCAGAACCCTGGGAAAGTTCCTTCTAAGCTCCAGTTTCCCCATCTAGAAAGTAATAATGATAAAATCAACCTCATGGATTATATCTGTAAAATACCTAAATTGGATCTGACACACAGTAGGTCCATTTCCCAGCACACTTCCATTCCTGTTCCACCAAGTTTGGATTCTCCTTCCACCTTTCCCTCCCACCAGAGACAGCAAGAGTACATCCTCCATGAGGATAACTGGCCCACTCAAGGCTCCCTGATCAGGGCAAGAAGGGAGCATCCGAGGCTTGTCTTAGAAGCACGTTCCAGGCCATGTTGTGACTCCTTTCCATCAGTCCCTGGAAATACACCCTAGAAGGCTCCTGGGAGGTCTGGTCCAGGTACCAGGGGCTTTTCCTGCCCTCTGTACCTCCTGAGAACTGAAGCTGGGGAAGGGAGACTTGTGCATATGAGCAGACAGAGAGTGCAAAGGCAAGGAGGGAGAAGATGAGGCACTGGTGGAAAATGGGAAGAGAAAGTGAGTTGACTTGCTCGTTGGTATCCTAAAAGGGGACCCAGGAAGCACTGTGGCTGAGAAGCAGAAAGTTCTGAATTTGACTCATGGCCCTGTTGTTTCCTGACTGTGAGACCTGGAATGAGGCAGCCAGTCCTCTGAGCTTCAATTTCCTCATCTGTAAAACTGGAATAGTCTTGGCCTTGGGAGATGGACTGCCAGGTTTAAGTCTTGGCTCCATCTTTTGTGAGCCGTGTGGTTAGAGCAATTCACTTCACCTTCCTGGGCCCCGGTTTCCTCATCTGTGACATGGTGTTCATACGGGCAGTAGCTATGTCAGCGGCATGCTGGAAGGGAAGAAGAGTTAGTATTTGCAAAGCACTCAGGGCAGCATCTGAGACATGGTAAGTGCTAGCTAAGTGTCTGCACCTTGAAAGATGATTGTGAGATTTAAGAAAAATAAGGCACGCAGTGAGGGCTCAAAAGGATTCTCCTTCTCTCTCTGAGCCAGGCCTGTGCTGAGAGTTGCAACATCTATCTGAAACTCTCCCCTCAGGCTGAATCCTGGATAAAGTCCCCTGTGGTGTACCAAAATGATCTGGAGATGCTGAGATGTGCCACCAACTTCAGGGATGGTCTTGGGCAAGGAAGGTGGCCTCTGGGCCTTTCATTTTTTTTTTTTTAACTAAAAGGAAGAATTCTTTGCCGGGAGGACCAAATAAAAAGATGGTCATAAAAATGTTTTGGAGACAGTAAAACTCCTGGACTTGGGATGTGTTACTAGCGTTTTCCCCGAGGGACTGTGACTTGGGGAGGTGTAAACAGTATTTCTCTGGCTTTCATGCACACCTGCAGGGCCTCCAAGCTCTCCTCTTTCTTCCTGGGAGTCAGAACAGAATCCCTCATGGTGCTCATCACTGTCAGCATCAGACACTTGAGGCCTCCAGGGCTGGAGTGGAGGGGCTGGGACCCATTGTGAAGCCACCCACCAGGGCAGAAGCATTTGGAGCTCTACAGGGTAGCGAGGACAGGGCCTCATGGCAGTGATCCAGTGAATGGAGTCTGGTCTGTGGGGGATGGCTCCCTCACTCCCCGAAAAATCAGGTCCTGTTTCCCTTTGACTGGATGTGTTGACTTCCCAGTTTCATCACACCAGAGGTCCCATGAACGCTTTTCTTTTCTTTCTCAGTTTCCAGAAGACCATGGGTCACCTTTGTCCCCCTTAGTGGCTCAGATTCCTACAGGTTGACTGAAGCAATATAATTGAGATCATTGGCTTCCAGAGCCAGGTGGGACCTCCAGGATGCACTAACTTGTCCCCAGAAAAGCTTCTCCATGGAAGGTGATGACACCTTAGAAAAAATTCTTCTCTCCTCCCCATCTGACAGATCATATCTCAGAGGAACAACAGTGCCTTGCCCAGAGTCACCCAGCAGAATGTAAAGCAGTCCCAAGACCAAGTCTGCTGGCTCCTGGGCCAGCATTCTTTCCGTGACACCAGGGTTTCTGGAATTTTGATGTGCACATAAATCCCTAGGGAGCTTGCTAAAATGCAGATTCTGATTCAGTGGGTCTGAAGGGGGGCCCAAGACTCTGCATTCTAGAGCAAGCACCCAGGTGATGCCGTGCTGCTGGTTTAGGACCACACTTTGAGTATCGAGGTTCTACACCACACTGTCCATTACACACCCCTTTCCCCCAGATCAGTTTTTGAGAAACTTTCACCAAGAAGAGTCAGCTCTTGCAGAAAAGAAATGATCCTATACTTGCAGTCGTGAAGAGACAGCAGTAAAATTGGTGGGGTTTGAGGAAATGAAAAATCCCTGTGTGTTTCCCCAAGTTCCACTTTCAGCCAAAGCAGCTAAAAAAGTCTGTTGATTCTGGGCCTCTTCCCGAGCTGGAATCCACTGACACCCCTCTCTACCCACTGTTCCCAACAGCCCCCCCAACAAGACGCTACAGTCCCTGTAGTGGGTGTCCTGGGTCCAGGACCACAGGAAGCACTCACCATGGCAACAGACAGTCCCTGCGCCAAGTGCAGTCATTGGAAGCGCTGGAAGGAAAACAGCCCGGCTCTTCCTGACCTGACCTTTCCTGGAGGGGATCATGGAGGACTAGGAAAGAGTCTCCCCACCCCAATCCCCAAGTAAGAAGTCCAGGACCTCTCACAGAATCTTAGAGAAGAAACTTCGAGGCTTAAGTGAACTTATCCCATGGGAGGGGAGGCATGTGACTCACCCAAAGCCACACCGCCAGCTAAGAGTAGGCTGGGGTGAGAACCTGGTCTCTAGGCTCCCAGCGCAGCCTCTGTCTCCCTGAAGGATGCTCCCTGAAGGTCAGTGCCATGGTCTAAATGGTGTCCTCCCTTCATATGTTGAAGCCCGAACCCTCAAATTTGACTATATCTAGATAGAAGGTCTTCAGGAGGTAATTAAGGCTAAGATCATAAGGGTGGGACCCTAATCCAGTGGGACTGTGGCCTTCTAAGAAGAAGAGAGATCTCTCTGCCTCCCTCCACCACATGAAGACACAGAGAGAAGGGAGCCGTATGCAAGCAAGGGAGAGAGCCGTCACCAGAACCCGCGGCCTCCAGAACAGTGAGAACATACATTTCTGTTATTTAAGCCATCCAGTCTGTTACAGCAGCCCCAGCTGGCTAAGCCTGAGAGTGTCACAATCTCAGGTAGCGTCCCCGGAGGAACCTGGCTCTGATGTCCTCACAAGATGCTTCCAGAACTCGTTATAACGCCTCTTCTCCCTGGCCTGCTGGCAAGTGAGTTGGCTTTCTCCACCCTTGGGAATGAATCTGTTTGGCATGACTGTGTGTTAGGTGCCCTGGGCAGGTGAAAGCAGGTCTCACTGGTGTGGTTGAGAGCACGGTCAGGGGGTCAGAAGGGGCAGCGGGGAAGGGATGAGAGCCTCGTTCCCATCTCTCGTACCTGCTCCACCTCCCCCCTCACCTTGCACAGACCCCGCGCTCCAGCCTTGCCAAGTGTCTCGTGATGTCCCGAACACGCTGCACTATTCACGCGCCCGTGCCTTCACACGTGCCGTCGGCTCTGCCCAGAACGCTCCTTCCTTCTTGTTCCCCTGGCAGACCCTTAGCCAGCCTTCAGACCCATCCCAGTGAACTCCTCCTCCACGGAGCCTCCTCCACCAGCACGCCTTGACTCCCGTTCGCTCATTCTCTTATAAACAAACACACACCCAACAACGAGATGCATGTGTGTGCGTGTGCGCATGTATACGTACATGTATACATAGATTCTTGGTTGCAAACAACAGAAACCAACTCTGGCTAATTTAAACAGAAAAGGACTTTATTAAAAGAATATTGGGTCACCTCCAGAATGGCCAGAGAATTGAGGACCCAGGCTCCAGGCAATGGCATCTTGCATCTTGGAACCAGGTGTGAGACACCAAGGACACTGCAGCTTACACTATCAACCCTGGTAGCACGGCTGCCGCCGGCATCTCCACCACCGGAGCCCTGATTCAGACTCTGGGCCGGTAGACCCAGTCAGCCGCGCCTAGTCTAGACTGGGAGGTGGGGTTCCCTGCCTCACCATGACTTGCAGGCAGAAGCAGAACTCTCCAAATTATAGAAGGGGGTTCAGCTGCTGGGTAGCCAAAAATCCTCCTAGATGTAGAGTATTCCTATATATATATAAACACATACATATACATATTTACGTATATATGTTCTTTTTAATTCCCATCTTTCGTGGTATTTATGTCCTGTAAAGTCACCGTGAACACTGAGTTAGCGAGTACTAAATGATTGCTCCTGGGGGAAATGCAGGCTTAAATGCCTGTGCACCTCTGGTCACAGCATTTTTGCCAGCTGATGAATACATAGTCTTGGTCTATGCATGTTTCTGTTTAAAGATGCCTTATTGAATTTATACTGTTGATTCGCTAACGTCAAACTCATGGACAATAGCTCTGTAACTGACGCCTGAGTGAAGCTGATCTAAGCTGTATTTTCTCTGTCAGGCACATTACAGCCTTTCTGCTTTTAGGAACACTGCAAGCACTTGAGCACGATGCTTGGGGTCTGTTTTTAAACTGAGAAATTACCCAAGGAAGCACAAAAATGCAGCAAACATGTCACTAAGTAGACTGTGAAAAGGACACTTGCTTACAGGATGATAATTGAAACAGGAGGGCCGAGTATCATCTGGTTCAACCCCAGCTTGAGTGTTGAACATTTTGTCTCTCTTTACCTTTCCACAAATGAGTGAGAGCACCACAATTATTGATTTGAGGGCTGTAAGCAAATTTTAGCAAGTAGGCAAGTTTGAAGGTTCAGAATCGGTAAATAATGAGGATTGACTATAGGATGATAGTATGATTCTATTTATTTTATAGGTATGAATATGATGATATTTATAATTTTTTCCATATGTACTTCCACGCCTATAAATCTTGTGACAGTGAGGTTTCTTACTCATCGAGGATTTCCAGTTTCGTTTCAGGGGACAATAGATATCTACCAGGACCACAGTCACTATGCAACATTGTCCCTTAGATTTTGACTTGAACCAACAGCAAGACAGCAGTGGGGTGTAGGACCACTGGGCCACCGGTTCACTGAAGCTATACTGTATTTTCAAGGTGTGGTACCCAATTAGCTTACAGATTTGTTCCTAAGAAGTGAATTGAAAAAAGTCCTCTTTTCCTGGTTGCAGAGGTACGACTGTCACTTACAAATGACATTTGCTCCTATCAGTTCTGTGGTCTCTGGCCAGAGGCCTACACTGTGGACCAAAGTAGTCTGTTTGCACAGGGCTTTGCCCTGCCCACAGTCCTTGCTGCGTGTGGGAAGAAAGGGAAGAAGATGAACTGTCCAAAACAGAATCTCGCTGTGCCGAAGGGTCTCCTATCCTTAGAAACAGAAAATACACAAACGAAGGGAGAAAAATGCCAGAAATGGCAAAGTGAAAGGAAAAAAACCCGAATTTTTGTTTAGCCAAGAAAAAGTCTTTTGTTGAAGGAAATCAGATTATCAGAATAAATATGTAATTCGGAAGTCCTTGAGAGTCCCTGGAAGCCAGTGAGCTGTCTCCATGCAGGGACCCACTAGGAATGGATTGGAAGGCATTGCTCACCTCTTGGACCATCATGTTCAAGTTCAAAGCCAAATGGGTGGGGTGCAGATAGAGGGGAGGGCACGCTGGCTTGGGAGTCTGCAAAAATATTTCCAGCCATTAGCTCATTTGATTGTCACAACAGCTCCTGGGAGGTATGAAGGTCCGTAAGAGTTACTCTGTTTATTTGATAATTAGACAGGTGCTCAGAGAGGTGAACTGACCCACCCAAATCCCATGGCTAGTAAATGCCCAAGCCAGGACCCGCCAGCTGGGGTTATGTGATGCTCCAGCTGCCTCTTGGTAGGAAGGAAGGGGGTATGAAAAGAGCTGTAGCATCCTTGTTGTTCTTTGGACGTGATCTCAGGGTGAGTGCTGTCGTTTCTATTTACAAATGAGGAGAAAGACCCAGAGGGGTGAGGCGTGGTGGCCCCGGGCCCTGTGCTAAGTGCATTCCCAGAAGCTGGCAAGGCTAGAAGGGGGCCTCTGATTGTGTGACCCTCGGCCGCCCTGGTCAGAGCCAAGGAGCCTGGAGCACATGGGCTGGGCCGCAGGGGAGGGCAGGCTACGTGGGGTGTGTCAGGCCCATCTGACGGCAAGTGTCAGGTCACTCTGCCCCAAAAGCTCTGCAGTGTCACTCTGGGTTCTGGCATCCCCTTCCTGACACCTCGCCCCGCTGCAGGCCTCTGTCAGCCAAGTCCAGCTGAGCTGAGGTCTGGGACTTAGAAGGTGGTGGCAGTCTGTCTGCCCCAGGCCACTGCCCTTCCCAACCTGTCCACTGGCCCTCAGCCCGGCAGCAGCAGGGGAAAGACCATGGGCACGGGGCATCCTAGTCACATCGCTGCCCCAAAGGTGACTTTTTTTTTTTTCCTTTTAATTAAAACCAAAAGTCCACAGAGGAGCAAAGTCAAATCAAACGCCTGACTTTGGAGACACCGTAACATGGTCCTTGTCTTCAAGAAGTTAGTCTCCCAACTGAGGAGCTGGCACAGGAAACACTTAGAAATGCCTGGGGCATCTGGGTTGGCCCCATGACTGGGGCACTGAGAGGCCAGGGCCAGGGATGTTAAATATCCCATGACACAGGACAGCCCTTCACGACCAGGACACCTCCTGCTCTCAGTGCCAACAGCACCCTCACCGAGAAACACGGGCAGGATATCAATTTGGGCCTCCAGGTCTCTCATCGGGAAAGTTTGGCATTTCCCCCCATTTTGTAGAGGTGAACCCTGGGGTTCAGGAAGGTTAAGGCACTAGAATTGAACGCAGGCATACCAGACTCCCAGAGTCCACATTCTTTCCACGGCCTTCAAGGCCACCTCTCCTCAGTCTCTGGGTGAAGTGGGGCGATGATGCGCTGACCTCTTCAGGAGGTCACTGGCTCTCGGGCAAGCACAGCCCCAGAGCACCGATCCCCAAGCAAATGCGAGGGATTATCAGCGGCCTTGGAAAACTTGGGAAGACTCTGGGATGACTGGGAGGGGCAGGGCCTTCTGGGTGTAGCTGCTGAGGGGAGGGAGGGAGGGAGGAAATGAGTCTCTTTGGACATTTTCTGTGTTTCTTAAAGCAGCAGCTCCCAGAGTCCTGCTGGAGGGTCGCTGGGGCAGATGAGAGTCCCGGCGGTCCCCCTACCCCAGGATTAGCCCACCTCTGAAAGGACAATAGAAAGGGTCAGAATTCCTTTCTAGCCGGCCCCTCCACCTAGTGGGCTTTGGAGAATCACAGCCTGCTGTTCCTGCGTCCCAGAGTCTCAGGTGATCAGGAGGGTGTGCAAGAAGAAGGGGAGTGGGGGGCAGGGTGGAACGACCCCCGCTCCACTGAACTGCCCTGTCCTGGGAAGATGCTCTTTAGCATCCTTCAGATGATAGTTCCTTGCTGGGCCTCCTGGCTACGCCAGGAGCCTAAGTATGAACAGTCGGTAGAAGTTCTTAGGTTCAAGACCTTGAACCTAATCAAACTCCCAGACTGTGCACCCAGTCAAACCAGGTGGTGTGTCCTGGGTGGAGCTGCTTCCTGGTGGGGCTGATGGAACTGTAGAATAGGATGGACTCAACACTGGGCTGGCCCAGAGACCACAGGGATCTGCCATTGCGAGCTCTGTGACCTTGGGCAGAGCACTTAACCGCCCTGAAACTAAGGGAAGATGGAGTGTCTGTCATTCATTTACCCTCCCTCCCTTCCTTCCAGTATTTTTTAATGAAGTACTTTTAGTATCAGAATAACAAACACCCCCCGCTCACTTCCCACCTCTGCCAATTTTTACATTTTACCACATCTGCTTCAGATTGAAAAAAAACCAAAAACCTCACAGATACACTTGAAGATCCCCATAAGCCTTCCCTAATGTCACTTCCCTGATGTCACTTCCCTCCCTACCACCCTCCTGCCCTCTCCAGAGGTGACTGCTATCCTGAATTTGTTGTTTATCATTCTATACGTGTTTGGTACTTTAAACATATCTGTGCATCCATCCACCCCCGTGACTAATAGGGATGTCTGCCTTGCTCTGCCCTCCTAGTGAATTTAGGGTCAAATTGTTCAGAGAGTGGGGCAAAGAAGGGAAAGGGAGGAAAAGAAGAAGAGGAAGAGAAAGACTTTCTTATTGATTTTAAAGAACTCTTTATATATAAAGGCACTAACCCTTCGTGAATCACATATATTGTATTTTTTTCCTAGTTGAAGCTTGCCTTTTTATTTTAGTTAAATTTTAGTCAAAAATAACATTTAATTTATTTCAGTTTGCACATGTTTACTACAGAATAATGATAAAATATAGAGAAGCAATAGAACATATTTAACCACAATTAAATCATCCAGAGACAAAGCCCATCTTAGTGTGATCTCAGACACTTTTCTATAATTCCGTTCTGTTTTTTGCATTGTTCATATTTTCCTTGGGGTTAAACTATGTTCCTTAGGGTTAAGCATTTACAATATGTGGGGTGAAAGTAAAGAGTATAGATATAAAATTCTTTGTCCTTGCTTTCCAGGGGTTTATCATCTAGTATAGGGAACATCTTTTAAGACAATTATAATAGAATGCAAAAAAACCCAGTATTTATGATAAGTAGTGAGCATTTGAAGAGATTTCTGGATTGGGCAGGACCTCTGTACTAGCTCATGAATTCCTAAGGGCAAAATTAATTATAATCAATATAGTACTAAAATGATTATTTTACCCATTGTTCTATTGAGAGATTATCTTTGGGGGAAAAGTCTTACGGTTTTCTAAACGTTTATAAACAAACATTGGATTAACATTACAGAACTGGTTCTGTCCACTTGACAGTGTATCACAGTCTCCCTCAGGACTGTACATGCTGATTTAAACCACCATTTTAAATGGCCGGAGGTGCTCCAATGTGTGAATATACAATAATTTATTTTATTGATTTCCTGTTATGCTTCAGTTGTTTCTGTTTTGTGATAATGGCTCAGAAGTTTTATATTTTTACACAGACAAACCTGTTATTATATTCCTTTGTGTTTTTTTTCTTAATCTGGTATTTGTGTGTGGGCGTTTGTGTGTAGGGAAGGGAGGAGGGGGACACATAATATACAACAAACATAATAAATAAGTAAATGATGTGTTAGAGAGTGATGAATGTTACTGGGGAAAAAATGGTATTTCTCTGAATAGACCTTAAAAAATCTCTCTGTGTTTTCTTTAACACATTTCACAGGCCTCAGCTCATTCTGGATTAATTTATCTTCCTTAGCACTGTTTCTGAATATTCACTTAGAAGTTACCTTATTAAATTTAAATAATGCCAAAAATAACAACATATCCAAGAGAAAAATGCTCAGAATTATGTAACCTAATCAAACCAAAGGTTTTCTCCATATTTTTTTTATCTATGCATATTTTATTGTTAAATATTGGCAGCAATATTACCTATACCAAACATTTAAAATTTTTGAAATATAACAGAATACATAAAGTGAAAGGAAATCTGTATCTCAGTGGATTATCATGAAGTAAACACCAGCGTACCACATCCCCTTCCCCCAGGTCGAGAAATAGATCACTCCTAGCACCCCAGAAGCCTCTCTCATACCTCCTCCAACCTCTATCTCTCCCTCTTCTTGTAATTAACCACAATCTTGATAGTAATCTCTTCCTTGCTTTTCTCTATGGTTTTACTTACTACGCATGTGTACCCAAATTCTAGTTTAGTTTTGCCTGTTTTTTGAACCTTATATAAATGGAATTATAAGTGTGTGTGCTTTTGTGCTGGCTTATTTTGTTCAGTGTTATGTTTCTGAGATTCATCCACGTTGCTGCATGTGACCCTTTAGTTCATTTGTTACCCAGACATACCAAAATTTATTTATCCATTCCATTTTTTAAAATTGAAGTATGGTCAGTTACAATGTGTCAGTTTCTGGTGTACAGCATAATGTCCCAGTCATGCATATGTATATACATATACACACACACATACATATACTTGTTTTCATATTCTTTTTCATTAAAGGTTATTACAAGATTTTAAATATAGTTCCATGTGCCATACGAAAGAAATTTGTTTTTTAATCTATTTTTATATATAGTGGTTAACATTTGCAAATCTCAAACTCCCAAATTTATCCCTTTCCAGCCCCCTTTTCCCTGGTAACCATAAGATTGTTTACTATGTCTGTGAGTATGTTTCTGTTTTGTAGATGAATTCATTAGTGTCCTCTTTTTCCATTTCTTTTCTGTTTTTTTTAGATTCCACATATGAGTGATATCATATGGTATTTTTCTTTCTCTTTCTGGTTTATTTCACTTAGAATGACGATCTCTAGGTCCATCCATGTTGCTGCAAATGGCATTATTTTATTATTTTTTATGGCTGAGTAGTATTCCATTGTATAAATATACCACATCTTTATCCAGTATCTGTTGATTGACATTTAGGTTGCTTCTATGTCTTGTCTATTGTAAATAGTGATGCTATGAACATTGGAGTACATGTATCTTTTTGAATTAGAGTTTCCTCTGGATGTATACCCAGGAGTGGGGTTTATGGATCATACAGTACATCTGTTTTTAGTTTTTTGAGGAATCTCCATACTGTTTTCCATAATGGCTACACCAAACTACATTCCCACCAACAGTGTAGGAGGGTTCCCTTTTCTCCACAGCCTCTCCAGCATTTATCGTTTGTGGACTTTTGAATGATGGCCATTCTGACTGGTGTGAGGTGACACCTCATTGTAGTCTTGATTTGCATTTCTCTGATAATTAGTGATATTGAGCATTTTTCATGTGCCTATTGGACATTTGTATGTCTTCATTGGGGAGTTGCTTGTTTAGGTCTTCTGCCCATTTTTGGACTGGGTTGTTTGTTTTTTTTCTTGTTAAGTTGTATGAACTATTTATGTATTCTGGAAATAAAGCCTTTGTCAGTTTCATCTTTTGCAAATATTTTCTCCCATTTCATAGGTTGTCTTTTTGTTTTGCTTATGGTTTCCTTAGCTGTGCAAAAGCTTATAAGTTTAATTAGGTCACATTTGTTTGTTTTTACTTTTATTTCTATTGCCTGAGTAGACTGCCCTGGGAGAACATTGCTAAGATGTATGTCAGATAATGTTTTGCCTATGTTTTCTTCTAAGAGGTTTATATTATCTTATCTTATGTTTAAGTCTTTAAGCCATTTTGAGTTTATTTTTACATATGGTGTGAGGGAGTGTTTTTTTTGGGGGGGGGAGGTAACAATGGAATGGTTTTTATTAGCAGCCTCTTTTTTTAAACATTTTTATTGATTTATAATAATTTTACAATGTTGTGTCAAATTCCAGTGTAGAGCCCAATTTTTCAATTATACATGAACATATGTATATTCATTGTCACGTTTTTTTTCCTCTGTGAGCTACCATAAGATCTTGTATATATTTCCCTGTGCTATAAAGTATAATCTTGTTTATCTATTCTACATTTTGAAATCTCAGTCAATCCCTTCCCACCCCCTGACCCCTTGGCAACCACAAGTTTGTATTCTATGTCTATGAGTCTGTTTCTGTATTGTATTTATGTTTTGTTTATTTGTTTGTTTTTGTTTTTTTTTTAATTCCAAATATGAGCGATCTCATATGGTATTTTTCTTTCTCTTTCTGGCTTACTTCACTTAGAATGACATTCTCCAGGAGCATCCATGTTGCTGCAAATGGCGTTATGTTGTCAGTTTTTAGGGAGTATTCTAACTTCATTGATTTACGTGCTGCTGTCCAGTTTTCCCAACACCATTTGCTAAAGAGACTCTCTTCTCCATTGTGTATTCTTGCCTCCATTGTCAAACATTAATTGACCAGAGGTCTGTGGGTTCTTTCTGGGCTCTCTGTTCTGCTCCATTGATCCATATGGCATACAGGATACATTCTTGCTTTGAAAGAATGTATAATTGTGTTGTCCAACACTATGTATTGAAAAGACTGCCATTTTCCTACCGCCCTGCAGGGCTACCTTCGTCATGTATATATACCTCTGGGTTTGGTTCTGAGCTTTTTCCTCTATTACATGGATTAATTTGCCTGTCCTTACACCGCACTGTCTTAAATACTGTATTTTTCTAATAATTCTCGATATGAGATAGAAAAAGTCCTCCAATCTTGTTCTTATTCAGAAATGGCATGGCAATACTTGACCCATTGTATTGTCATATACATTTTCAAGTCAGCTTGTCACACTCCACAAAAAGTTGGGATTTTGATTGAGATGGTATTAAATCTATAAAATAATTTGGGTACAGTAGACACCTTTACAGTGTTGAGTCTTCCAATCCATGAACATGATGTACTCCTTCATTTATTTTGATCCTTTTTGACATTTCTCATATTCCTTGGAGGTCTACTTTGCAATGTCTTTCATTAGGTTTTTTCTTAGGTATTTTGTAGTTTTATGCTATTGCAAATGGAATATTTTAATTCCATTTCATCTTTTTTATGATATATAGAAATGTAACTAAGCCTTGTATATAGACCCTTTTTTCTGATGCCTTTCTAAGCTAATTAATTCTCACAATTCATTTGTGACTCTTGGATTTTTTTATACATCATATATCATATTACATTGCAAATAATAAGTTTTATTTCTTCCTTTACAACCCTTTCTTGTCTTAATACACTAGGCTAATACAGTGTTGAATAAAATTGCTGTTAACAAACATCCTTATTTTGTTACTGATCTCAAAGGAAAATCTTTCAACATTTCACTGTTATATATCAAGATTATGATTAGTTATTTAGAGATGGCCTTCTCAAGTTAAAGGAAGTTCCCTTCTGTTTCTAGTTTGCTGAGAATCATGAACGGAGGTTAAATTTTATCAAAATATTTTCCTGTATCTATTGAGATAATATGATTTTTATCTTTTATACTGTAAATGGGATAAATTGCATTGATTGATTCGCAAATGTTAATCCAACTTTGCATTCCTAGAATCAACAACTCAACTTGGTCATTTGTAAAAAGGCTTGGAAATGTTTGGTTTAGAACTTTTCGGCTATGTTCATGAGTGAGCTTGGCCTATAATTTCCCTTCTTCCAAACGTTCCAACTAGATTTTGTTTTCAAAGTCATGGTGGCTTCACAAAATAAGTAGAGGAATATTATCATTCTCTATAAGAGTTTGCAAAATTGGAATGATTTCTTCCTTAGGTGTTTTGCAGAATTTGCCAGTAAAGCTATCTACGATTGCAGTTTTCTTTGCTGGGAGACTTAAAATTATGGATTGAACGTGTCTTACAGTTACGTGAATATTCAGGTTTTCTGTTTCTTGTTGCTTTTTGTAAGCCATGTTTTACAAGGAATTTGTTCATTTTATCTAATTTTTCAAATTTATTGGCATAAAGTTGTTTACCATATTTTCTTCTTGTCTTTTCAATATGTCTGGAGTCTACGGTGAGATTCCCATTTTCACTGCAGATATTCATTATTTATGCCTTTTCTGTCTCTTTCTTATCAGTCTTGCTTGGGGTTTATCAATTGTAGTCATTCTTTCAGACACAACTCTTCACTTTGTTGATACTCTTTAGCGTTTGTTTTCTAGGTTTCATTGGATTTCTGCCCTTTATTATTTTCTTCCTTATATTTCCTTTGAGTTTAGTTTGTCATTCTTTTGTTAGCATCTTGAGATGAAAGATTAATTTTGTTCTTTCAGTCTCTTCTAATATATGCATTTCGAGTTCTCAGTTCCCCTCTAAGCATGCCTTTAGGTGCATCCCACAATTTTTGGTATGTAATGTTTTTGTATTATTTAGTTCCAAGTATTTTAAAGTTTCCATTATGATTTTTTTAATTCATGGGTTGGTTAGGAATGTATTTCTTAATTTCCAAACATATTAGGATTTTCTGGTTATCTTTTTGATATTGATTTCAGTTTAATTGCATTGTGATCATAGAACAAATATTCTCGGTACAATTTCAGCCTTTTCAAAGTTCTTGAAGTTTGCTTTATGGCCAACATGTGGATAATTTTGTAAATATTTGGCATATACTTAAAAAGATTATGTTTTCTGTAATCATTAGGTGCAGTGCTTTTGTATATTTCCATTAAGTCAGTTTTACTGATTGAATTATTCAGATCTTTACCTGGATTTCTAAAAAACCATTAACTCGGAGTTGTGTTTTAAAATTTTAGACTCTGTGGAATTTTCTGTTTCTCCTTATACCTTTAATTTTTGTTTCCATACACCTAAGGCAGTATTGTTAGGTAAATACAGACTTGGAATTTTTATATCTTTTTGGTGAATTAAACCGTTTATAGTTATGAAATGTTCCCATTTATCTCTAGTAAGTCTTTTAACCTTAGAGTCTACTTTGAAACATACTCATATAGCAACACCAGCTTGCTTTTGCTCAGTGTTTCACGGTAGAACTTTCCCCCATATTTTTACTTTCAGCCTTGCTGTATCTTTGTGTATTGGATATACTTCTTGTAAACAAAAGACAGTGTTTATTTTTAAATCTAATCTAACAATAATTGAAGCATTTACTGTATTTATGTTTTTGATACATTTGGTTTTAAGCTGCCATCTCACTATTTGTTTCTCCTGTTCCTTGCTTTTTTTTTTTTTTGAATAAAGCTTTTATTTATTTATTTTTTTATTTGATGGGAGAGATAGGTTTACTTATTTATTTACTTTTAGAGGAGGTACTGGGGATTGAACCCAGGACCTTGTGTATGCTAAGCATGCGCTCTACCACTTGAGCTATACCCTCCTTCATCCTTTTTTTTTTTTTTTGACTTCCCCTTCATTGACCTCTTTCAGATTGATTGAGAATTTTATTATTCATCCCCCTATTAGCTCAGAAGTTATAAATTCTTTTACGATTATTTTAAAGGTTATGCTAAAGATAACCAACACACACTCTTGGTTTATCAAAATCGCATGTTAATTGGCACTTGTACACTCTTCTGGGACAATGCAAGGACTTTAGAACATTTTTGCTCTATTTATCTTGCTCTGTTTTGTATGCTAATTATTTACATGTATTTCAATTTTCTCCCTATATGTACATCCTACCCCAGATGATTAATATTCCTGGTCTGCTGTAGATTCTTCTTTATCTTTCTCCACACTTATATAAACATATACATTTAGCGATTTTATCTTTGGTTTTAATAAAACTGAGGTTACATTAGATACATTTTTGTTGAAACTTGCTTTACTCACATAAATACCATCACTGTATTTTTTAAGGTCAGTAGGTGCATATCTAATTCAGCTTTTACATAGCTACATATTATTCCATACTGTGGATCTTCCATACTTCACCCAGTCATCCCCTATTATAAACATAAAGTTATATTTAGTCTTTATCATTGTAAGCATTGCTATAACAAATAGCTTTGTACCTGTGCCTTGAGATATTGGTGCTTTTATTTCTATAGGATAGGTATCTAGATATGAGATTTCAGGTCATAGCTTAAGTATGTGTCCTTTCTTTTTCCTAAGGGGGATGGAATATTTATATATATATATCTCAGAAAGAAAAGGCTTCTTTTAAAATAGCAACAAAATGAAATACCTGAGACTAGTAAATAATAAATAATAAAATACCTGAGACTAAGCTTGATTTATATGAGGAAAATTTTAAAGAAAATTTTTTGAAGTATAGTTGATTTACAAGGTTGTGTTAGTTTCAGGTGTACAGCAAAGTGAGAGAGATATATATATATATATATAAAATAACCTATAATGGAAAAGAATATATATTCTTTTCCATTATAGGTTATTTATTACAAGATACTAATATAGTTCCCTAGGCTATACAGTAGGTTCTTGTTATCTATTTTATATATAGTAGTGTGTATCTGCTAATCCCAAACTTCTAATTTATCCCTACCACCAGCTTTCTCCTTTTCTATGTCTCTGTTTCTGGTTTGTAAATACATTAATACATTAATACATTATTTTGTACCTTTTTTTAAAAATTAGATTCCACATATAAGTAATATCACATATTTGTCTTTTTTTGTCTGACTTACTTCACTTTGTATGATAATCTCTAAGTCCATCCATGTTGCTGCAAATGGCATTATTTCATTCCCTTTTATGGCTAAGTAATACTCATTGTGTGTGTGTATATATAGGTATATGTATATGTGTGTGTGTGTGTATATATATATATATATATATACCACATCTTCTTCTTTATCCATTCGTCTGTCAATGGACATTTAGGTTGTTTTCATGTCTTGGCTATTGAAAATAGTGCTGCTATCAACATTGGGGTGCATGTGTCTTTTCAAATTAGAGTTTTCTCCAGATATATGCCCAGGAGGGGATTACTGGATCATATGGTAACTATTTTTAGTTTTTTAAGGAACCTCTATACTGTCCTCCATAGTGGCTGCACCAATTTACATTCCCACCAACAGTGTAGGAGGGTTCCTTTTTCTCCACACCCTCTCCAGCATTTATTATCTGTAGACTTTTTGATGATGGCCATTCTGACTGGTGTGAGATGATACATCATTGTAGTTTTGATTTGCATTTCTCTAATAATTAGTCACGTTGACCATCTTTTCATGTGCCTATTGACCATCTGTATGTCTTCTTTGGAGAAATGTCTGTTTAGGTCTTCTTCCCATTTTTTGATTGGTCTTCTTAAATTTTTTTGATATTAAGCTGTATGAGCTGTTTGTATATTTTGGAAATTAAGCCTTTGTTGGTCACATCGTTTGCAAATATTTTCTTCCATTCCGGAAGTTGTCTTTTCATTTTGTTTATGGTTTCCTTTGCTGTGCAAAAGCTTTTAAGTTTAATTAGGTCCCACTTGTTTATTTTTGCTTTTATTTCCACTACTCTAGGAGACAGATTGAAAAAAAAATATTGCTGCGATTTATGTCACAGAGTGTTCTGCCTATGTTTTCCTCCAGGAGTTTTATAGTATCCTGTCTTACTTTAATCCGTTTTGAATTTATTTTTGTATATGGTATTAGAGAATGTTTTAATTTTATTCTTTTACATTAGCTGTCCAGTTTTCCCAGTACCACTGTTGAAGAGACTATTTTTTTAAATCATAAAATAACAATGGTTTAAATAAGATAAAAGTTTATTCTCCCGTATTTTTACTTCTTTTATGAAGTTCAGAAGTAGCTAGCCCAGAGCTGGTGTGGTAGTGGTAGTATCACAGGTTATCAGGGATATAGGCTCCCTGCAGTTCTCTGCTGTGCCGTTTCTGGGATGTGGCCCTTGCCCTCTTAATCAAAGATGGCTGCTCAAGCTCCAGCCATTGCATCTGTTCCAGGTAATGGAATGGAGGTAGAGGATAGAGGAGGAAATTCCCCTTTCATTTTAATAAGATCAGAAGTCAAATACAACATTTCCATTTATTTCTGACTGGCCAGGGTGTAGTCACATGACTGTATATAACTGCAAGGGAGGCTTTGAACAGAGTCTTTTTCTAGGCAGCAGTATGCTCAGCTAAAAATAGTTTCTATGAACAATGAAGGAAGGGGGGAATGATGATGATGTGGACAACTGGTAGGCTCTGCTGCAAAGGGAGCTGATACCTTAGGGCTCTGAACTACTCAGTTTTAACCAGAGTTTTCTTTTATCTGCCTATAATGTTGGTGTTACTGTAAGACTTAAACATCAGAACTCTATATTTGAAAGAAGAATTGAAACCACTCTGCCAAAGCAAGTGTCCCTAGCTTATCGAACAGGTGAACAGGAAAAAATGTAGTGTTGCCAATATATTTCTAACTCCTTTGTGGGCCTGGGGCCAAGGAGAAGGCAGGGTCCAGGCTCATGGCTTCCATCCCTTGAGAACATATTGTGAAAGAAGGATTGGTCCTCTGTGAGGTGAATTCAAGCCAAGTGGGAAAGGCAAAACCAGACCCTTGAAGATCAATGGTAGATTATGTATTAGTCAGGGCAGGCTAAGCTGCAGAACAATAGATGCCAAACATTCAGTCATTGAACCAAGAAGAGGCTTCTGCCCCTCGCATGAAAGTCCAGGGTAAGGCCTTAGGTTGGTGCTGGTGCTTTGCTGTGCCGTGGGGTCCATTGGTCAGTGTGAAGTCAAAGGAACAAATGCTGACAAAATAAATATTGTGTCATGGAAGACTTCATACATACACAAAAGTAAAGTGGTATTATGAACCACTTTCAGAAAAATCTAGATTCTTTCTTTTCCCTTCCATCTCTCCTTATGGATAACCATTCAAAAAATATTTTGGTTATTGTCCCGATTTGAAAAACTCTGTATGTGTGCACATGTAGGCATGTGTGCACATAGGCATGTGTTCTCCCTCCTTTCTTAAATAAATGGCTGTGTACTAAACACACTTTTCTACACCTTACTTTTTTCACTTAATATTGTTATCTGGAAGCTCACCCCAAAGCAGTGTCTCAGAATAGCCCTCACTCCTTTTAGCAGCCGCTTCGAACTCCATTGCATGGATGGACCACAGTTTATTCAACTGGTCCCCAACTGATGGACATTCTGTTGTTTCCAGCCTTTTACTACCACACATCACGCTGCAGTAGCTTTGTGCCTGTATCTTTTGTACTTTTGCTGTTGTGGTTTGGGGATAGGTGCCTAGAAGTGGGATTGCTGCATTCAAGGGTAAATGTCTGTGTAATTTTACTAGATACTCCCAGATTCCCTCCTGGAGTAGGGACACCATTTTGCATTCCTGCCAGCAATAGATGAGCACACCCAGGATGAACATGACTCTCCCAGTGTTATGTTTTATAGATGAAAGAAGAGAGGTACGGGGCATAAAATAACATGCCCAGATCACAGAGCTATGATGTAGCAGAGATGGAACTTGGACCCAGCCAAGAAATGTTTCCCCGGGAGATAGGATGCAGGGTGACAGGCTGGGAGGTTAATCCCTCCATAACCAGCGTCCTAGATTCCTGGGACTGGCTCAGCCTCCAGTAGTTACATTCCAGTTCCAGAAAAGCTCTGTGTGTTTCCCATCTTTGGGACCACACCCCAGGGACCTCTCAGGATGGGCCATCGTCCCAGCAGGGTGTCTCATGTTAGAAACAGCCTTTCCTTCCTGTCCCACGTGAGTCATCACAGAACAGCCACCAGACCTGAGCTGACGCTCCTTTCTCCCCTAAGTAGAGCATCTGTTTTCCGGGGAAGATGTGATAGGTGCACAGAAAGGAGGAACCAATGTGTCTGGAGATCAACAGCTTCTCGGGAGACAGAGTCATTTGAGGGGGCCCTTACATTTTTCAATTTTATAATAAAGCGACTCAGCTTTATTATTTCCTCATGATGCTTTGAGAGAGAGCAGCTTATACCACCAAGGAGAAAGCAAAGGGGAGAGCAGAAAGCTTCACGTGCAGAGCCCGGCACATGCCTCCCACCAGTAACCATCACACCACCCTCTGATGTGGGTATGATGACCTTGTTTTCACAGGGAGAGAACCGAGGCTCTGAGAGGTTAAGTGAGAACTCTTAACATCTCGCCAGAGCTCACACAGCTGGCCAGTGGCGGAGGCTGTTCAAATCCAGCTTCCCTGGCACTGTGTTTTTTCCACTACGTTCGCTTCCTCTCCTGTAGGAGAGATCCAGACTCGACACAGGGAAACTTCCAGAACTGCTGCTTCAGGGGTCAGTCCCCCCCACTCTCTGGAGGACTTTCAGTAGCCTTCCTTGGGTCCATCCATGACCTGGTTCATCTACACTCTCTTCCAAGGACATGGCCTCTAGTGTTGTGGCCATTAGTCATCAGGTTGTGTTCAGCCCAGTCTGGTGTAGATGATGGGGTGGATTTCTTTTGTCACAAAACTCTGAGGCAGAGGTTAGGCTTCAGCCACTAAATGTAAGAACTTTAACTTTTTAAAAATACTCATGTCCTCTGCTCTGCTTTCCATTGTGTCCATCTTACCGTCACCCTGGTCCCCTCTTTCTGTTGCATGATGGCTGCCAAAGACTTCCAGATTCCTCCTGTTCAGGGAGAGAGAGGAGGGTTCTTCCACAGTGCTGTTGAAAGAGCCAGAAAGCCCTAACACTTGTCTTCTTTAGTTTCATTGCCTCAAATAGGGCCCCATGCCCACTCCAGACCAGCTACACGGCCAGAGGATGGGATGTATTGTTGCTTAGACTTAAGCTTTGTGTACCACTCCTAGTACAGGGGCAGAGTGATTCCCCCTAAGCACGTGGGAGGCATGGCTACCAGAACATAAATCAGGGTAGTTATCATGAAAAAGGATATGGATTTTAGACAAGCAATCCCCATCCCATGTCTACCACAAATCCTGAATTCATGTCTCCACCCTGACCTCTGAGTTCTCAATCAAATTGCCTACCCAGTATCTTCTCTCAAATGGCTAATATGCACCTCTAGGGTAATATGGCCAAAATAGATCTTTTGATTCACTTCCCATCATCTGTTTCTCCATCTCAGTAAATGCATTAACCATTTACCCAGCTGCTTTACCCCAAAAGGCAGTCATCTCTTACCACTCTCCCCTTCACGCAGCAGGCTGTAGCCATACTGTCATTCTTTTGGTTCCTAGGCTTATTCCTGCCTCAGGACCTTTACACCTGCTGTTCCCTCTGCCTGATATGCTCTTGGCTTAGAATTTTTCATGGCAAGCTGGTTCTAGTCATTCAGGCCTTTATTCAAATATCACCTTTCCTGGCCACCCTGTTCAAATTAGGCACCCTGCCCCCAACCTGCCACTGCCTGGCCCATTACCCTGTTTTGGTTTCTTCTTAGAACTTATCACTATGTGAAATGATCTTGTTCATGCATTTTGTTTGCTTGTTTATCATCTGTCCCCTTTCTAGAACGAAAGATCTGTACCAGCAAAGACCTAGCCTGTCTTGTTCACCTCTGTGTCCAGAGGAGCTATGCAAATATCTGTATGTGATACCTATGTGAATGTCTACATGCATGCTGCCCCCTGGAGCTGTACAACATAGCAGTCCCCAACTGTATCCCAGAACCTAGAATATGCCTAGTACATTGTAATTGCTTAATAAACCTAGATACATAATTGGATGGATGCACAGGTGGATGAATAGAGTGATGGGTGGAGAGATGGGTGGATGGATGGATGGGTGGGGTGGATGGTGTCCTTAATTATAATCCTGCCTGAGAGTAGAAAAAATACATGTCCAATAGGCCCTTGTTGGGGCAGAGATGTTCTCTGGAATCCAAAACCCCATTTATCGCCTCTACCATTTCACTCCCTAGTTAGGTTGGAAAAAAAAGGATTCTAGCTTTGAAACCCCTAATGATTTCAATTATCCATTCCTATAATCCCATGTGATTCCCAGTAGCACATTTGGTCAATCTTACCCCAACTCAGGCAGGCCACTTGCTGCTCATGACTCTGCCTTAAAAAGCATCAAAGAAATAGCATTCTAGAACTAAAATAATTATTATTATAATAACTAACATCTGTACAGCACTTTATAGGTTGCAAGACATTATTTGCATAGATTATCTGTTATTCATCACAATAAATCTGATGCCATTATCATTAATATTATGTCATTGAGGCTCAGAGGGGACCTTAAAGATGATCTAGTCCAGAGATGGCAGACCCTTGCTACCCAAGCCGACACTGTCGCATCTGCACCCATGGCAGACATCACTAATCAACTAAGGCAATCTCTCCTATTTAGCCCCATTCCCACCACGGAATCCTTCTCAATATTGAAGCCCAGGCAGCCACTTCCAATCAATCAGACTGACACACATGACAGAAAGCATGTTCCCAGTGGCCTAGTCCATGTCCCTCATTTTGCACATGTGGAAATTGGGGGCTAGAGGTGCTACTCAATGAGTTAGTGCCAGAGCCAGTGCTAGAATCCTGGGTTCTTGGTCCACATGTAGTCATGGGTCTTCCCACTGGCCCTGGCACACGGGTCAAGGAGATCAAGATTCTGATTTAACTGAACATTGGGCTTTTAAAGGTCCCCAGGAGACCATAACTGGCAACCAAGGTTGAAAATTATTGAAGTTTTTTCCATCTGTAACAGTGTTGACATATTTTTCTGATGTTAAGAACTACCTGCAGCCACTTGGTAAATGTACAATGCACATTTGTAAACATACAGGTCTCTCCCCTGGAGAATGTGATTCAGGTTTGGCCTGGAGCCCAGGAATCTGCATTTTCATAAGCATCCCAGGTGATCCTGATCACCTTGGAAGTTGGGCTGTGCAACTCTCAACAGGTTCGGCCACTGAGGGTTGGGAGGTAGGGACTGACCTTGGCTTTGGCACTTTAAACCATTGCAAAGACTTCAGTCCATTTACCAAGCGGTCGTGTTTCTTTTTAAGTCTCCAGACTAGATTATTATGTAATCCATGTCGAGAAGTTATAAGAATAATATCACCCTCATGCCTGGCTGATGTAGAAAAAGGGCCAGCAAGGAGAGAGAGAAAGTAGAACACAGAAGGAAGAATGAAATGAAAATTGTCTATTTTAGACAGGCAATTTTCTCTAATGTTCTGTTCTCTTGTTTGCTTGTCCTTCTGAGAGCTCAAGGACTTTTTCAGGTGAGGCAAATCCGGGGGTTGTTCTTGAGGGAGACGATTAGTCTTGGGTGACTGGGAATGTGGGTAAGCATTTCTGGGATCAGGGTCCAGGAAGAACCAAGTGTCCAGTGCCAACACGCAGGCCAGGAGTCCCGCTCACACACCACCTGGCCCCGAGGGGTGGGGCCACACTAAAGTGCTGAGGCTTCCCTGTGAGTCAGACACCAAGCTGAATTCCTTTCACCCACAGGAGAAAATCCTGCAAAGTATGGTTAGTAGCTCCACTTTACAGATGTGTAAACTGAGGTTCAGAGAAATTACACTATCTTCAGCTTAATCTAGGAACTTGTCTCTGGAGGGGGGAAAAACAGCATTGAACCCAATTCCCAGGACTACCAAGAAGAGCCAATCGCACTGAACTATTAGGGTGAGAAATGCTTGATGCTGTGAAAATGTGAACTACAGTCATTTTGTTTTTTCAGTCATACATATTAATAGAAAGACGTAGCCCGGAGAATTACAAGTAGCAGATTCTCTACCTAAATTTCTTTGTCCTTGAGCTAATGCTGAAGTGGGTGACCAATCCAGAGCATGAAAAAAATGGGTCTGGAATTAAGAGCAGACCACAAATATGTACAAGAAGCCTTCAGTATGTGTACACCCTCTGACCCAGCAACTTCACCTCTAGGAATTTATCCTCTCAAAATAGCTGAGTAAGTGGGCCAAGAAGGATTTACAAGGCAGCATTGTTTATATTTTTGAAAAACTAGCAACAGTATAATTGTCCAACAATAGACTTAATAACAATATAGCACATTCACATTGGCAAATACCACATAACCAGGAAAAATAGTGACGTAGATGTGTATCTGTGGAGACAGAAAGCAGTTCATCGCCCATGTGCTGAGCAAGAAAAAAGCCTGTGTTGGAGTAGTATGTAGGACATGATTGTGGTGGTGTTAAATAAATGAATAATATTCCAGTAATGATAATGGATCTGATCCAGATATCAGATAAACACCGAAAGTTCAGCAGTAGAGTACTAGATTACAATGTCTATGTAATAGAATTAGAGATCATTTTTATTTGCTTCTTTTTTCCCCCATTTATCCAAACAGGCTGAATATTTATCCCTTGCTCTATTTCCTTCCAGTTTTATTGAGATATAATTGACATACACCACTGTGTAGGCTTAAGGTGTACAACACAACATAATGACTTGACTTGCATATATTGTGAAATGATTACAATAATCACAGTAGATTTGGTTAATATTCATCATCTCATATAGACAAAAAAAAAAAGAAAAGAAAAATGGTTTTTCCCTTGTGACGAGAACTCAAGATTTACTCTCTTCACTTTCAGATAGACCATACAGCAGTGGTAACTACAGCCATCACGTTGTATATTACACCCCCAGTACTTACTTATCGTAATTGGAAGTTTGTACCTGTTGACCATCTTCATCCAATTCCCCACCCCTCACCTCTAGACTACAAATCTGATCTCTTTTTCTGAGTTTCGTTTTTTGTTTATTTGGGTTTTTTTAAATTTTAGATTCCAAATATAAATGAGATCATAGAATGTTTGTCTTTCTCTGACTTATTTCAGTTAGAATAATGCCCTCAAAGTCCATCCATGTTGTCACAGATGGCAGGATTCCCTTCTTTTTTATGGCTGAATAATATTCCATTGTATGTAGAAGCCACAATTCTTTATCCATGCATCCATCAATGGACACTTAGATTGGCTGTGTTCCTTCCGGAGGCTCTAGGAGAGAATCCATTTGCTTGCCATTTCCAGCTTCTAGAGTCTGTTCGCATGCCTTGGCTTATGGCCCCTTCCCGAAATCATCCTGACCTCTGCCTTCTCTCCTCTGCTTCTGTCATTGCATCGTCTTCTTAGACTCCAACTTTCCCACTTGAATAATACAAGATAATCTCCCACCTCAGGATCCTTAATTGAATCACATCTGCAAATTCCCTTTTGCTGTGGTAAGTAACTCCCAAGTTCTTGAGATTAGGACATGGACTTTTGCCGGGGGTCGGGGTGTGTGTGTGGCATTATTAAGCTGACCACATCACCCAAGAGGGCAGGCTGGACGTCTTCTTGGGGGGTCTCAAAAAGACTTGAGGGATTAGCACTGCTGGGAATAGAATTTAGGGTGAGAGTTAGCAGGCTTTGGGCATTCATATTAAGTGGTCATTCAAACTCACAGGGTAGTAAACCTTGGCAACACTTGGGGTCAATACAAATGGGGAAACTGAGGTCCAAAGGGAGCTGAGGGTCTGTCTCAAGTGGCAGGGCTGGTTCTCCAGCTCTTCTCCAGGATGTTTCACTCAACTGACATCAGAGAAAAAGGGGTACTGCTGCTTGTGGTTGCTGCTGTTTAAGGCAGAGAACAAAATCTAAGCGATTTTATTTTTTTTGGCGGGGGCCGGTGGGGGTTGCTTTGCAAGGGCCCAGAGCCCCCGGAGTGTGAGTGGCTGGAAGAGACTTGCTGGGCTCATTGAAAGGCTCTCTGCTCACTGGGGCTTCCCATCGAGGGTGGGAGGGGCGGTTCCCCTGAGGCTGCCTGGCCGCTGTGGTCTGTCTCCACAAGGAGGAAGCTCCGCTCCTGCCCCAGAACTTGGCCGTGGGGTGGGTTCTGGGGATGAAAGGGAAGCACTTGGAACCCAGCCAACAGGAAGGCTTTTTTCTCTCTGTCTTTGACCCCCTGGAAAACCTACATGAGCGTGTGCCTGGGTGGGGGCGGGTAGGAGGAGACCCGCCTGCATTGCTTGCTTTTTTTTTCCCCCCTTTCTTTGAATCTTTTTTCCTTTCCCTTCTTGAGTCAGCCAGTTTCTCAGCGAATTTATCAGAAAGAACTGCTCACATCAGAACACCTGGGTTTCGGTCCCGCCCCTACTTCCCTCCCTGTTTCTAATTCTAGCTGTGTTACTTGACTCTTGGCCTCCGTTTGCCCATCAGTAGCCTCAGGGTCGGCATGGATGATCTCCAAGGTGCCTTCAGATTCATCCAGCTTATGCTTGTGACAGCTCCCTGTCGGTCTCCCCACCTCCGCCCTCTACTCCTGGGCTCTCAAGCCCAGCTGGTCGCTAGACTCAACCCCTCACGCATGTGCACTCTGACTCTCACAGCGCTCAGACGGCTACCCTGGGGCCGGGCCCCCAGCAAACCAGGCTCCATGAACACGCAGGGAATGACTCAAAGGAAGGGGCCCCAGGCCCAGGGGCCAGGTCACACTCCTTGCGCCCGGGGAGGGGAAGCCTCTGGCTCCGGCTTCGTTCTGCAGGAGAAAGGCCGAATCCCAGGAAACGGGTTGTTAAGGAGCTAGCAGCCGGCTACCAAGTTAGATAATGAGTACTTGGGTTTTTCCACCCCTGTTTACCTTGTGTTAAGTACATGAAAATGATGTCATCTCTGTACCCATCCAGCTGGCACAGCTGACGGGGTCTCTGGGGCTCATAAGGGGCTCCTCCCCTCTGCACTCAGGTAACCCCAGCCCTCGTCAGTGTTGGGGGGCCTCGGGGAGGGTGTCGAGGCCAGTGGTGGCTCTCTCCCAGCTCCCCCCTCCCCCTCCAAGTTCCTCCAATCCCATTTCTCACCAGGAAGGCTGTGCTGGTGTCTCACCGGCCCCCCTGCCGCCACCAGCCTGTCTCCTTCAACCCCTTCAACCCCCACGGCCAGAGGGAGCTTTCTAAATGGCATCTTGCCTGGAATCCTTGACAGCCTTCAGTTTTGTGTTCAGAAGAAAGCTTAGCCTGACCCCAGGCCCTAGAAATCTGCCCACCCATCCAACCTCCCTCACTCCCCCACAAACCCTGGACTCCAGCCTCAGCCCTTCAAGCAGCCAGAGCGTCTTCCACATTCTAGAAGGTTTACCTCCTTTTCTTCCCCAAGATCTTCACCCCTGGGGACCCTTCTTTCCACGTCTCAGAACCAACCCTCCCTACTCCGCCCCCATCCTTGCTCCCTCCATCTATGGGCACTCATTGTCCTCCTTGGAAGAGACTGTCAGAGGCTGCAAAGTTTGCAAGACACAGAAAGGCCCTGAGTTCGCCGATCAGCTGAGGAGATGAACGTGGGGTGAAAGGAAGGGTGAGAACTCTGGTTGAGGAGGTACAGGATAGAAGTATGGCCAGGAGGGCCCCCCTTGGGGTCAAAGCAGGGAGAATCCACCTCCTGTTGACCCCAATACCCTCTACCCAACCCCTCCCTTCCTCCCATCCTGCCTGGCTTTGCGACAAGGGTCTGAGCCCTTCAACAAAGCCCTCACAGCTGCTTCAAGCATCCTCATAGTACAGTGTGCGTGTGGTCACTGAGGACAGCCAGCAACCCAGGATGGGGGAGGGGGCCGAGAGAATACAAAGGAAGGGGTGACGGCTCCTAGCGTGTTCTCCCAGGGAGAGGGCAGATTTGCAGTACCCACTGTGGCCCATGTCCGGTTTCCTCTGAAGCAGCCCCCGTAAGCTCAGTTGGAAGGATCTCCTGCTCCAGAAACTGGTTCCCACCACCACGACAGGATCAGAGATACAAGCTCAGCTGAGGACAATAAAGGAACCACGTGGAGGGTGCTCTCTAAAGAGAGGTAGCAAATAGCACCAGCCCGTGCGAGCTCCCTCACGGAACCCCATGACCAGGCACCGTTGCTCCCATTTGACACATTTTGTACACTCAGTACATATGTGTGCACTCGCACAAAGCCAGGCAAGTACCTCCACCCCACCGACCATCAGTTTTGTCTTCTGTTAAATGGGCTTATTGAGATCTATGTCCCAAGGGAGTATGTGTGACAGGGCTCAGCACGTAGGAAGGTATCAAATCCTAGCTTCCACAGAACAAGGAGCCATCCTGACCGCGGAGCAAGATGGTAGGTAGAAACAGGGGTCTTTGGCAGAGGAAGCAAGTTGGGAAGAGGAGGGTGAGTTCTCTGGGTCCAAACTTCAGGGCGCCAGGCCCCCGGGTACTGCCTTCACCCGTCCTCTGCCCACCCTTCCAGGCCCGTGACAAGCCAAGCTTCCCCTGGCCAGTGTCCACAGCCTCCTGTTGCTCAGCTCTTGGGTCATGTGGGCTGTTTGGCTTATTTCCCAGCGCTGATGATTCTGGAGAGATGGTCCAGTTGAGTCCCAGTCTGGAAACCTCCGGGCAGGTGGAGCGGGCGGCAAGGCCTGGCTTCACCCTGGTTCTGGGATCGCTGCTCCCATTCCCCTGACTCGCCTGCAGCGGCCACTTCCTCCCGCCAGGCTGGGCCAGCCCTTGTGCTGCCTATAAATAGAAGAGTGAGATTCCTCACGGCCCTGTGAATGGGCTGACATCCTGCCTCGGCCTGACTGAGCCCTGAGTCACAGACCCCCGCTGGAGGCCCACCCCGGGCAGCCCAGGCCTGCACCACTGACATGGCCTCAGAGGAAGCGACGGGCGGCGAACAGTCCCCGGGGAGGCGGAAAGAGGCTTAAAGAAACGCAGCTGGCATTTCCTCCCCATGAGGCTGGCCAGGGCTGGGCCGCTGGCGGGCCCCTGGGTGAACACCCTGGGGTACCCGTGTGTGGTGTGCCCGACGTGTGCCCAGTGGGGGTGCCCTTTCTGTGAGTGTTGCTGGAGGGGGCCTTCCCGGAGACCTCATCTCTTCTCCCAGCGTTCTGGCTCTGGCTGTGCTCATGTCAAAGCCAAAACCAAACCCACACACAGAGAGACACACCCACATGTGCTTTAGAAATCGATGGGAAGGCTGGGAAACAGGGCTAAGAACCGAGACAACTCCGGAGGGCCAAGTGGACCGGGGGCAGGCGTGGACTCGGAGCCAGAATGTGGGGCAGGAGGCCTGCCCTCTGTGTCACTCTGCCCAAGAGTCAGAGAGGAGGAGATTCTGATCTGCTGCCCTGGGGTCCTGTGTCCGCCCTGTGGCTGGGGCAGGGCTGGGGGCCCCGGGTCACAGTCTAATTGCTGGAATGCGGTTTTGCTGTCTTGTTTATTTCTCTCTCCTCCACTGGCTCCACTAGATCATATGCTCCGTGAGGACAAGGGCCAGGTCAGCATTTGCTCCGCGTGTGCCCACCATGTATTTGTTAGGTGAGCACTTGTTCACCCTCACACTCGTGCGCACTCAGGTGCAGGCTCACTTGCACACTCAACGTACTCACGTATACACATTTACCCCCAGCCCCCTCGCCTCTTCCATGATCTGAGAAGCTTGAGCTTGTTGGCTCCAAATCTCTCTGCCACCTGGGTGCCACCAGGGCAAGCAATCCCAGCTGTGGAACTGCATTCTCTGCAGCTTTGACCCATGAGTTCTTCCTCGGAAGCGTGGAACATTCTCTTGATTGATACATAGGCGTCTCGTTTCTCCGTACAGAGGGACCAGGGTGGAAAAACCTGCTTCTGCCCCATTTGAAAATCCTTGCTGGTTCCCTGTTGTCCACAAGTTGATGTCCCATCTCCGTTGAATGGTTTTCCAGCATCGGCCAATGCTGGGGCCACCAGGAACTTCTGCACTTCTCCAAACACCCCCTGCCCCCTCATCCCTCCGTGCCGAGCAAAGGCTGACCCTTTCACCTAGAATGTTCTCAGCTCCCCTCACCCAGGCCCTGGGACTTCCTCAACTTGCAAACTCCTAGTTGTATTTCAAGACCCACCCAAGTATCATCTCCCTGCAAGACTACGAACCATGTTAACAGTTTCTGCCCCCTCCTTCCTCAATTTGTCCTCAATTCTCCAGAAACACAGGTGCACAGAACTACAGTCTTGGCAAGGTCCTTAGAGACCCACAGTAGTTTGCAACCTGGGGGTGGTTGGAAACATGTGGGACATTTTCTGATTGCCTGAGGCACAGGGACAGCTGTGGGCATTTAAGGGCCAGGGGCCCAGAAAGGCTAACTAGGAAGAATTGTCCATTCCGAAGGTCAAAATCAGCCCACTGAGAAACACTGAGCAGCCTCCTGTTGGAGGGGGAACCCAAAGGCACAGGGAGGGAAAGCGTCTCGTCCAGGTCACACAGCAAACTGGGCAGCAAGGTGGTAGGTACTAACTTCCATGGGGGAGCGCTCCTGGGTGGTGGGCCTCAGAGGGGCCCTCTGGTCCTCAGGTCCTGGTCTGGCCACACCACCAGTACCAACACCATCACAGAAAGTACACCTGGGAAAACCCCACAGCTCCCCTCATCTGCTGCACCTTCTCCTGCCCGTGCTGGGAGCCAGGTGGCCTGATGTGGCCAACGGTGTACCTGGAATATGAAGCTAGTGTCCCCAGGGGAGGACAGAGCTGGGACTGTGGGCTACAATGACAGTCCGGCTCTGTGAGCTCATCTGAACACCAAGAAAGCCACCCTTTAGATCTGAGCCTGCGCACGAGTGACTGCGATATTCCGGGGCTCAGACTGGCCATAGGAGGGGAGCAGGGAGGGTCAGGTCCTGGTGTCCCTTAATCAGCCCTCTGCCCTGCTCTGAGAAGGCATGGCCATCCTTCCCCTGATCCCTCACCCTCAACCCAGGCCACCACTGACCCCTCCCATGGGCTTGAGGGACTTTTTAAAAACTGAAAATTCTACACAAAACCAGAGATGATAATGTAACAACCCCCCACATCCCTGTCACTCAGCTGTGACCGTCATCAACCCACGGCCCACCCTGCCCCATCCAGACCTGCCTCCCCACTCCCGTCCCTCATCCTCCTGTGTTACTTTGAAGCAGAGCTCAGGCCGGACATCATTGCGTCAATAAACATGTCAGTGTGTCTCTCTCAGAGGACCCTTCCTTACAAAGAAACTAACTAAACCATGATTGCACCCCCCCAAATCAGTAATTCCTAATATTATCGAAGAGCCAGTGTACAAATTTCCAATTGTCACATGATTGCTCTTTTACAATTTGTTTAAATTTTGATCCAAATAAGGTTTCCATCTTACAGTTGGTCAGTATGTCTTTTGAGTCTCTTTGGGCTTAGTGTTTTGTTTTTATTCATTGGAAGAAACTAGTTGTCTTGTGACATTCTGCTCCATCTGGACTTTCCTGATCGCCGCCCTGTGGTGTAGTTGGACGTGTTCTTCTATTCTCTGTCCTGTAAATTGTTAGTTGGAAGCAGAGATTTGATCAGATTCAAGTTTGATTTTTTTTTTTTATTGGCAAGACTTTGTCATTGGTGGTGTTGAGATGTATCAGGAGGTACATGGTATCTGATTCTCTTTTGTGATGTTAGCCATCATTCATGCAATTAATTTGTTAGGGACTGCAAAATGGTGTCCTATTTCATTCCTTCTGCTTTTGTTAGCTGGAATCTATCTACAGATAAAATTTAACTCTTCTTTAGTTTCATAGTGATTCTGTTGGAAAGGGACGTTTAAAGTTTATCTACTCTCAGATGCTGGGGTAAGTAGTTCAGAAAGGGTAAGTCCCTCATGAAAGGACACACAGCAAACTGGGAACAGATCTAAAATGCAAACCCAGGTCTGCTGCATCACACGTGGCATTGGTCTGGAGGCAGCGTGGTGGAACAGAGAGGGCTGGGGTCTGGGAATCAGGACCATGGACTTGAATCTAGGACCTGCCATTTATAAGCAGTGGGACCTTGGGCGGGTCATTCAGCACTGATGCTCTCATCAGAATTATTCTACCTCCTTTGCAGAGAGAGACCAAGGTTCACCAATCTTTCAGCCCCTTTGTAGGATGGAACTTGGAGAAGCTCAGCCTGACATCACAGCAGGGGGAACATTTACAAGCCAACATTCAGGTCCATGGCCTATCACTTTAATTTTTTGTGGCTACCTCAGGACCTGCCTAAGGACTCCGCCTTTCCTCCCAGGGAAAGCTGCCCAACAAGAGTTTCTCAGATCCCTCAGGCCTCTGTCAGCAAGGCAGTGAGCTCAGGGCTGGCCACATAATTATGGGACACTTATTCAAAAACTGTTTTGAATTTCAAGACAGCAACAGCCAAGCATCCACCAAGCACAGGGCCCTTCTGCACACAGGCCCTGCGTGACTGCGTGGGTCACAGGCCCACAAAAGCGGCCGGGGGAGCTCCGTCCCAGGGGCCTGATACATCTCATCCAATTCAACGAAACAGGACCAAACACAAACCCCAGTCCAATTAGCTTCAGCCAAAAGGAGATGCTCACAGTAAAGGGTAAATAACAATTATAGTCCTGTAAATGCAGTTCCACGGCTTTCCATCTTTTGAGTCAACCTGTGGACAAAGCAATAAAGACTTCATTGTGGGGCAGAAGAGGATGTGAATGTCAGTAACAGGAACAATGTAAGAAACTGAGGGCTGACCCGGGTAGGGTGTGAACTGGCAGAGGAGATGGGAGGGAAGGTGCCAACTTTTCTTTGACTGTAACTGAATAACTAAACCAGTTAGTTCCAACTTAGTTTAAAACCACTTTAGAGTGGTTTCATTATCCGCTCTGCAGAGTACCAGGAAATTACCCAAATACCTCAAATAACTGACTTGTACCAAAACTGTCAGCATGCATCCCCACTGGAACAGAAGCTCCCTGAAGGCATGCATTACTCATTTTTTTAAAAAAAATTTCATGTAGCCTTTTTTTGGGGGGGTGGGGGTGGGGTTCGGTTTATATATTTTTAGAGGAGGAGCTGGGGGTTGAACCCAGAACTCCATGCATGCTGAACATGTGCTCTTACCACTTGAGCTATATACCCTCCCCACCATTATTCATTTTTGCATCTCCCTGGTACCTGGAAGGAGGGACGCTTCCCCGGCCACACCCAGTTTCCTTGAGATATAACTGACCTACAGCACTGCATGAGTCTAGGGTGTACAACATAATGACTTGACTTACACGTACTGTGGAGTGATAACCACAATAAGTTTGGTCGGTATTTGTCATTTTATGTTGGTATGATAAAGAGAAACATTCTTCCTTATGACTCTAAGGATCTACTTTGGGGGGGGTATAGCTGATTTACAGTATTGTGTTAAGGATCTACTTTCTTAACAACTGTCAAATATACCATACAGCAGTGTTAGCTACAGTCATTATGTTGTATATTACATCTCTAGTTCTTATTTGTCTTATAACTGGAAGTTTGTACATTTTGAGTGACTTCATTCAATCCACCTTTCCTCAGCTCCTCATCTCTGATAACCACAAATCTGATCTTTTTTTGAGATTGGTTTTTGGTTTTTTTAGATTCCACATCACATAAGTGAGCATCTGTCTTTCTTTTTGACGTATTTCACCTAGCATATTGCCCTCAAGGTCTACCCATGTTGTCACAAATATATTTCCTCCTTTTTGTGGCTGAGTAATATTCCATTGTATTATGTACGTGTGTGCACACCACATCTTTATCAATTCATCTGTCGATGGACACCTAGGTTTTTCACATGTCTTAGCTATTATAAATAGGGCTGTTATGAACATGGAGGTAGAGATCTCTTTGACACAGGGTTTTCATTTCCTTCAGATGTATTCCCAGAAGTGGAATTGCTGGGTGATACAGTAGTTCTAGATTTAATTTTTTGAGAATTCTCCATACTGTTTTCCACAGTGGCTGCACCAATTTACAATCACACCAGCAGTGCACAAGGGTCCCCCTTTCTCCACATCCTCACCAGCATTTGTTATCTCTCGTCTTTCTGACGATAGTCATTCTAACAGGTGTGAGGTGATGTCTCATTGTGGTTTTAATCTTCAGCTCCCTGATGATTAGTGATGTTGAGCATGTTTTCATGTACCTGTTGGCCACACGTGTATCTTCTTTGGAAAACATTTATTCAGGTCCTTTACCTGTTGTTTTCTTATCATTAATATTTTGCTGTTGAATTGTAGGAGTTCTTTATATATTTTGGAATGTTAACCCCTTATGAAATGTATGGTTTGCAAATATTTTTCCCATAGATTATCTTTTCATTTTGTTGTTTCTTTTGCTGTGCAGATTTTTAGTTTGATGTCATCCCACTGGTTTATTTTTTATCTTGTTGCTTGTGCTTTAGGTGTTATATCCAAAAAATCATTGCCAAGACCCCGTGCCAAGGAGCTTTCTTGCTTTGATTTCTTCTAAGAGTTTTATGGTTTCCGGGCTTACATTTAAGTCTTTGATCCATTTTGAGTTAATTTTTGCGAGTAGTTTAAAATAGTGGTCCATAATGGACACTTTAAAGATTTTCTAAACTGGATATATGAACAGATAAGGGATGAATGAGGCCCTAGAAAGGAAACTGTGAAAACAGGAGATCAGTTTGCCAAGACAGACTCCTGGCAGACACCCCAGGGGGTTCAGATGTCAGCCAAGGACAAGCAGAGAGGGCAACATGTGAACTGGGCCTGGGGATGAGACAGCAATGGGCCAACTTCATTTGTTCATTCAGTGGGTGTCCATGAATCACCTAACCTGCAGCAGACACCAGGCACCTGGGATATGTCGGCAGCAAAAATGAATCCCTGCCCTGAAGGAGCTGCTATGCAGGATATATAATATGTGGAGAGTAGCAGTGGTCCCTGGGGGAACCTGAACTACACATCCCCAAGGCTGCATCCTCCTGGGAATGTGTTTATAATAATAACATCAATTACAATAACAGCAGGGATCATTTACAGGGAAGCTGTGATATTAGTCAAGATCATTTCAGTTTTAAGTAACAGAAACTCAACTTGAACTGACTTAAGCAAATAACAAGTAAAAAAATTATTTTAGTTAAAATATAGTTGATTTACAACATTGTGTTAGTCTCAGGTGTACAGCATAGTGATTTAGTTGTACATATACATACATACATGTTCAGATTATTTTCCATTATATGTTATTACGAGAAATTGAATATAGTTCCCTGGGCTATACAGTAGGACCTTGTTTATTTTTTATATATATATAGTAGTGTGCACTTGTGAATTCCAAACTCCGAATTTATCCCTCCCCCACCCTTTCCCTTTTGGTAACCATAGTTTGTTTTCTGTGTCTATGAGTCTTATTTTTGGTTTGTAAATAAGATATGTATCATTTTCTTTTTAGATTCCACATATAAGTGATATGATATTTGTCTTTGCCTGACTTCACTTAGTATGATCATCTCTAGGTCCATCCATGCTTTTTATGGCTGAGTAATATTTTATATATATATACACACACACACCCCACATCTTCTTTATCCACTCATCTATTGATGGACATTTAGATTGTTTCCATGTCTTGGCGATTGTAAACAGTGTTGCCGTGAACACTAGAGTGCATGTGTGACCAGGAATGGGTTTGCTGGATCATATGGTAACTCTGTTTTTAGTTTTTTAAGGAAACTCCGTACTGTTTTCCACAGCATTTGCACCAAATTATCTTCCCACCAACATGTAGAAGGGCTCCCCTTTCTCCACAGCCTCTCCAGCGTTTATTATTTGTGGGCTTTTAAATGATGGCCATTCTGACTAGTGTGAAGTGATACCTCATTGTAGTTTTGCATAATTAGTGATATTGAGCATCTTTTCATGTGCCTGTTGGCCATCTGGATGTCTTCTTTGGACAAATGTCTATTTAGGTCTTCTGCCCATTTTTTGATTGTTTGGTTTTTTATTACTGAGTTGTAGAAAATTTTATGTATTAATTTCTAAAAATACCAGGGGTTAACTAGCTGCTGGCATGGCTGGATCCGGGAGCTCTAAGGGCATCCTCAGGAGTCTGTGTCCGGCTCCATCTCTTGGCTTTGCTTTCTTCAGACTTCACTGCACTGACTTCATTGTCAAATGGCCAAACAGTAAAAACAGCCTCTGGTAGCTCCAGGCTAAGGATCTCAGCAAAAGAGCAAGTACCACTTTCCTTATTCCAGAAACTTCAGGGCACAGTTACAGGGACCAGTCCAGCTTAGATCTCTTGCCCAGGCCTGAGCCAATACTTGTGGTCGATACTGAGATGTGCTGATTGGCCTGGGTCTGGTGGCAGGTGCGGGGATGGGGTTGGGTAGGGGAAAAGCCCAATTTGCCCAGTAGGGACTGAGAGTGGAGGAGGGGTGTTTCCCAAAAAACAGCAGGGCTGTAATTGGACAGGTAGCCTCAACAATGCCCTCCCCCCTCTGTACCAGGCACAAAACCAATTGTCATCCCAACCAGCCTGGGTGGTGAGACCATTCTTACCCTCATCGTACAGATGGGAAGCTGGCTCAGAGAGGCTGAGTAACTTGCCAGCATCACACATCTAGCAAGTGGAGGATAAGGAGTCTGGATCCTTTCGTCCTGGACAGAGGTTAGTGGGGGAGGCCAGGGTCTCTGACGCACAGCGTGGAGTCAGAGAGGATTTGGCTGATCAGACCTAGTGAGTAGAGGAGGAGAGAAAGGGGAATAGTCTGATGAATTTGGCAGCATCCTTGTCCCCTATCCAGTCCCCAACCCCACGGCCATGACCTGTAATGTACCTCTCCTCTTGTTCGACATTCACTGAGGCCATGGAGTACAGACCCAGGAGCCAGATTGCACATGTCCCTAGAAAACAGAACCTTTGGCAAGGGATTAAGCACTGATACTTGAACACCTCCGGGGGGCCCAGAGGTGCATCTGGGTTCAGCAGAGTTGGATCCAGGGGTGACTGTAAGTCCCAAGGGAAATGACCCACATGGACCCACGATATGAGCACTGGGACAAGGCTCTCCTTGACCTCCAGGGACCTGACCTGAACAGAGAGAGGACCAAGAAAGAGACCTGGCTGAAGCATCTGTGAGATGAGAGAGGCAGGACTAAACTGGGGACTCCCAACTTGACATCTTCCAGAATTCTAGGATGGGTGCATGATTTGTTGGCCCCAAGCCGAAAAAAAAAGAAAAAAAACGTCTCTAGCTTTGGCTGGAGAGATTTCAACTCCATGTCTTCCTCCAAACATGCTCATATGAAGTGACTGTTAGCTCAGACAGGCAGTTCTAGATGTCTTTACGTGTTAGAGAAATACATTTGGGGAAGTGGATGCTGGCTGCCACTTGCATGGAATGAACGCAGACTGTTTAGTAAACATATCTTTCAAACTGTGGAGTCCACAGAGGAGAAACACACGATATTGGTCCAGGGGGTAAAAAAGGTGAGGCCCTCAGCCACAGCTCATCCCAACAGTCCCTCCCCACGCAGTCCCAGGGGCTCTTTACGAAGGGACACCCAAAACACCACGCCCTGTTCCCCCAGCCACGTAACTGCTGTTACCTGTGGTCCTGCACCAGCCACAGGATCCATCGGCTATGGGACCAGGGGACAAGTCATTCCACCTCTCTGAACCTCAGTTTCCTCACCTGCAAAATGAGATGTTTAGGCACAAGAATCGAAACATATTCCTACACAAGACAGCTTTGTGACAGCCAAAACCTGGAAACAACCCTAAGTCCATCATCTGATAAGTGGACAAGCTGTGGAACGTCCATACAATAAGATTCCATTCAGTAATAAAAAGGAATGAACTATTAATGCATGCAGCAACAGGACTGAATCTCAAAAACATGCTGAGTAAAGGAAGCCAGACACAAAAGCATTTACATTAATGTAATAGTTACATGAAATTCCAGAAAATGCAAAATGAATCCCTAGAACAAAGGTAAGTCTGTGGTCATATGGGGCTGGGGAACTGACCATAAAGGGGAATGAGAAATATTCTATCTCTTGTCTGTGGTGGTAGTTACAGGGGTGTACACGTTTGAAACAACTTATGAGTTGGATACTTAGAATGGGTGGATTTTACTGCACGTAAAGTGTACCTCAAAGTTGATTTTTTTAAATGAGACCGAAGAGGAACATTGCTTTATTCGGACACCTTCTATGACAGAAACCCAACTCAGGATAGTTTTTTTTTGGGGGGGGAGGTGGATATTGGCTTATAGAATCAGGTTAGTCCAGAGGTACAGTTAGTTTCAGGCATGGCTTATTGATGTCTGGACAGCACACTTTCTCCACTTCTTGACTCCTCTTTGTTGGGTCTGTCCTCCAGTGGAGAACAGGAGTGGCCACCATCAACCTGGCAACTCCCACCCTGAAAAGTGAATGCCTCTTCTCCCACAGCTGCTGCAAAAGTCCCAAGGGGGAGTTGCAGTGTCCAGCTTGGGACACATGCCTGCCTCTAAAGCCAGGGGATGCAGTTGGCCCTATCTGAACCCCAGGGGTACAGAAGAGGTGATCCCCTGAAAGAAAAAGAAGGGGCTGCAGACACTGATTGGGAGAGCCAACAGATGGTCATCATATCTCTCCACAAATAACCAGGGGGGTGCTGCTGTCACCCACTCCTACCTTCAGACAGACAGCACTATAGTGGCCAGGCCCCAGACTCATTCAAGACCCAAGGCTGCTGTTCTGCAATGTCATAGGCTCTGCGTGTTAATTAGATACAAGAGTCTAAACAGAAGGTAAGAGCGAGTCTCTTCCCCACCAGCCAAGGCCAACAGAAGGCCCTGCCTGCCTGTGTGGAGCCGTCAGTCTGCACCCAGAGGAGGCTGGCGGGGGAGGGAGGGGCTCTGGCCCAGGCCCAGTGGGAACACCTTGGAGCTGACAGCACCCTGACTTGTAGGATGTACCCCAAGGAGGGAAAGGATGCCTCCCTGGCCTCCAGGCCTTGGGGGGCCAGACCAGACAGGGCACAGGGGCAAGAAGGGCAGCTTCTCAGTCCAGAACCACTATCCCCACAGGGTCTGGCAGAGAGGAAGCTGAAGGGAAGGTCATCTTTGTAGAGATGACGGACAGAACAACATCCAGCACCTGGAGACACACACTTACGTCCTGGGCGGTGCGGTGGCGCTCGCACATTCTCATGCCAGGTACGTCCCGAGTTCTCTGGTGAAGGGTCCTCCTGGAATGGGAGGGAAGGGAGCCACAGCTTCGTATCTGTTCAGAACAGGCCTAAAAGTAGACCTACTCCTACAGGGCAGCACTACATCCATTAAATAAATAAGGCTGCAGGTTTGGAGGGGAGGGGGCATTACCTGCGGCCCCCGTGAAGTGGCTGCCGCTGATCAGGCTGCTGGGCAAACTCCTGCCACCTCCAGGAGCTCCAAGCTCTGGCCTCAGCCTGTCTGCTCTTGGCTGCTGACCCAGGTCAGCACGGCAGCTCGGGGCCACCTCCCAGCCCAGATCTCCTAGAATGTGGGCAAAAGAAGCCTGAGCTGAGGGCCCCTGCCCCACTTCCCACCAAGGTGCTGGCTGTATCTGCCTGCCCAGCCATCCTGTCTTCTGGGATGCAGCTTAAACGGATGTCGCTGCTGCAGAGAGACGGTGGGGAGCAGGGCGAGAGCCCACTGAGAAAGAGCCAGGGCCCAGCAAGGGAAGGCATGGCAAGGCTGGGGCCCTCCCTGCCAAAGGATGGCCATGGGCTGGGCCCAGAGCCGCCGGGCCCTGGGAGAGTGGTGTTCTCAGCTCCCATCCCCGCTGTTACGTCTGAGGCAGGCTGGCCCTCCAGCCCCGACACCGGCCCAGGAACAGTGACCACTTCCTGGATCCAACAGTGCGCCTGCCCGCTAGTTCTCTGCTGGCCGCCTGCCCGGGCAGCCCTCCGGCCAGGCTCCGGGAGTCCAGCTCTGTAGGAGAGAGGGAGGGCCGAGGACAGCTTTCAGGAGCCTGCAGAACCCCTAGCAGGGGTCCTGACCCTGAGGGCCGCCCTGCTCAGAGCAGGGCCTGGAGAAGCAAGCCCCTCACTGGCTGTGCTCCTTCCCAGATGCCTCCGTCCAGGTGAGGAGCAGGGATTAGGGAGCCCAGGGCACCACCCACTGTGGGACCTGGGCCATGCCTCCTGCCTGTTCTGAAAACGGGGCTAAACCCTGCTTTGCCCAGAGCTGGGATCCTTGGCAGCATGGCAGGCTGTGGGTCCAAGCTGGCCACGTACACACTCAGCATTGGGAAGACTCAGGGACGATCACCCAGCCTCCCTGGGGAGCAGATACCTCCTCCACGAGACAGAGGCACCCCCAACCTCGGGACACTGTGATGACCACATCTTGTTATAACTACATATGCTAATTATAAACAACAATTTTACTTAAAGAGCACTGGCCTTGGGAGGCAGAAGCTGCAGATCTAAATCCTAGCTCTGTTGCATCCGAGCTGTGTGTCCTCTGGTTAAGTCTCCTGATCTCCTGAGCCTCGGTCCTCCATCTGTAAAATGAGGATCAAAGGTGACTCTGAGCAGAAGGGAAAATAATGGAAGGGAAAGTCTGCCAGCTGCACATGTCCTCTGTCAGACTCTGACAGCAGAGCTAGAGGAAATCTCTTCCACCTCCAACCTGTGGGCGTGGAGCTGGGTCGTCCTCTGGCAGCTTGACAGAATCACCTGAGGAACCTAAGAAAAACAAAGATGCCAAGGCCTGGGTCCCTCCCAACACCCAGCAATTTAGATCCAACTGGTCTCGGGTGAGGGTAGGCAGTGAAATTTTTTCTAACACTAAGGGATTCTTGCATGTGACCAGAGTCAAGAAGCAGTGCAGGAGTCTCCTCAGAAATCAGTCAGGACGGAGCCCACATTTCTAGCATCCTCCCCAGCAACTTCATCAGTCTCGGTGTAGAGAGACCCAGTGCTGCTCCCACACCCTCCAATTAGCTTCCTGGCTGGAGGCGAGCTTCAGCCCAAGGCCCAGCCCATTTGGCAAAAAAGAAAATAGAGACCTTCTGGCTCCCAACGGCCCAGGGCCATTGCTCAAATGGGTTATGAGCCTCACCCCTTTTAGAAGCCCCAATCCTGCTAACTGGGTGAGGGTGTGTTCATGCAAAGAGGAAAAAATGCTGGAAGGCTCTATTTCATTAGCAGACTTTATCTCTAAGTGTGGACATCTATAAGCCTTTTTCATCCTTCTGTGTTTTTGAAATGCTTTTGAAATGTTTTTGAAATGAAGAGGGAAAAAACAGTAATCAGTTTTACTTTCTATGCACTATTTTTTTCTTAAATGGATTTCTTTTTTTTTTTGGCAAATGTCTGGGGTAAAAAATGAGGCACACACTCGGGAACAAGGTGGTTCTTGGGGAAATGACGGGCAGGGCACAGGGGCCTCTGGGAGGGACAGCTGATTGGAAGTTAGCAAACGCTCAGCTATGAAGGAGGACAGAATGTGTTCCATCACCTGTGTCCACTGTGGGTTGTGAGAATCTCATCTCACAAGAGCCCCGCCCACCTCTCACCAAGAAGGGATAAACAGCACTTCCCCCGCCTCCACTGCGTAGTAACTTTACCTTGGAGCTGTCCCTTCCCCTGGGCAGAAGAACGCTGAGGCTCCAGAGCAAACACAGCACCTTAAAACCATCTCTGATCGCAGGAGCAGGGGGCTTGGATTAGCCAGGAAGGAGGATCGTGGTGGTCAGGGTCCCACAAATGGCCATCATCTTGGATGATAAGAGCTTTTGAGTCGGCACCTGGGAGGGAATCTTAGCAATACCTCGAGAGTGAATTTCCCCTGCTGATCCAGGAGGCTGATGAGACCCAGGGCGGAACACAGGTGCAGAGTCCTGATTGCTGCTTGTTCACCTCCCCATCCATCCACCCACCCACCCACAGACAGGCCACCTGCCCATCCTCAGCCAGAGGGAAGATTCTGTTGCTGTGGGATCTGGTGACATTCTTGTGGAATGGTGTTCTTGCATTAAGAGGGGTATGTCTGCTGCTTGACAAGCCCCCAGGATCCCCACCTCCACCCAGAATAATCTCGGCTCAGTCGGGGGGACAGGGGGCACCAGCTGAGCAGGGTGGAGACCCAGGATCTAAGGAGGTGAGATGGGCAGACAACATCTGGGCAAGAGAAACCAGGCTGTAGGGTCACAGTTGGAGGAACGACCTCAAATCCACTGCAGGAGGGGTTTGCAAAATGACCAGTTTACCGGGTCTCAGAGCCTGGAATAAGGCTCCTGTTCTAAAACCCAATACCCCTAAAGCAGGTCCGGCTTCTCAGGAAAGGCAGGGCATCCCGGCCAGCCCAGCACTGCCGCCCTGGACACAACTGGCCCCGAAGCCGCCCTACCCTGGGCCATACACGTGCAGCTGCGTTCTTGGGAACCTTCCATGCACACAAACCGGGGAGACCCTGTCCTGTCTTCTGGGCTCCCATCCACGCAGGAATGTCTCAGAGCCTGGCCCTCCCCAGTCTTCCACCAAAAAAGAAAATTACAGAAGTACATACAAATCAATGCATTGATCAACAAAATTTCTAAATAATCAGCAAGTCCCCCTATACTCTCATTTCAGGAGGATGGGGGGGACACCCTCAATCGAACCCCAGGTGACCAGGCAGCCCAGAACCAAGCCGGAGTGGCCGGGTAGACGAGGGGTGGCTCAGCGCCGCTCCAGATGCACACTGCAAGAACAATAAGGATTTTTAGGGGCATTATGACTGAGTCAGAAAACACAGCTGCCCCTGAAAGTCCCTCATTTTTCTTGCTGTCCTTGAACACTCTCCAGGTGGTAAGTCATCGGCCAGAGGGCCCAGGTGAGCAGAGGTGGGGATGATGGCCCCCACTGACCCTGGCCCACCCCGCATAGGCCCCAGGAAGCTCTGTGGTGGGGGGGTTCTCCACAGCAGCACCATTCTCTCCAGTGCTCGGCCTGGACAGCAGCTAACTTCACTGCCTGCCCCCCACCCCCCGCCGCCGAGGCACACCCAGACACGACCAGCCTGTGCTCCACCCAGAGCCAACTGGGAACCCAGGACCTTCTGCCTGCAGAGAGCTGTGGGCTAGAACCCTGGCAGGATTCCAAGTGGACGAGGGCAGCCCCAGGAACGGGGCGGTGCAGGAAGACCCGGGGGAGGGCCAGCTGGCCCTTGTCCTCACACGTGGGCCGTGAGCCCATCTTGCAGACACTGAGCTCCTGGAGAGGCCGGGTGACAGTCGCAGGCCTGACGTGACACAGGAGCAGCAGAGGCCCCCCACCCCCGCCCACATGCAGCCCGGGGTGCAAAGACGAATGCAGGCTCTAGCATGTCCCGACGGTGCTCAGGTTCAAGTCAACGGGCTGACCGCTCTGCTGGAAGAAACTGGGGGTGGGGTGAGGGGATGGCCAAGAAGTGCGCAACAAGGAAGAAGGAACGGGGCTGGTGGCCGATGTTTTTCTCTTATAGGAGGACGAAAGGGGCTCCGGAATCAGAGCTTGGGTGGTTTAGGGGCCTCCTTTATGGGAGGGCCCCTGACTAGGAAGGTCCCAGCAGGCCACTCCCACAGACACGGGGCTCGGAATGCCACCCAGTGCCCTGGCTCAGCTGGAATCTGCCCTGCTGGCTGCTGGGAGCCTGCCCCACCCAGCCTGGCACTGCACCCACTCCTCGGGAGCCTGGTCACTGGTCCCATTGGGCGTGCAGGACACATGGCCTCTCAGAACACCAGGGACCCCACTGTGGTAAAACGTGCATCCCACGGAAGACAGACGTAGCGCCACCATCTGCCTACCTGCTGTGTGATGGTGTCTAAGTTACTTTGCTTCTCTGGGCCTCAGCTGTCACGTCAGTAAACAGGAATAAGCAACCTCCTTTGCAAGACAACGTGAGGACTGAAGGAAAGCAGCACACAGAGCTTGGCTGGCTTCCAAGAAAAGTGTCTTCCCCTCTCCAAGCAGCTTCTCCCTTGCCCACAGACCCCAAGAGCAGGTGCTGGGTCCCTGGGAGTGGAGAATTCTTCCCGCTCAGAAGAGCGGCTGGGGCGGGTGTCGTGGCGCAGGCCTCACTACTCCCTGAGCACTAACGCTGCACCTTCTCCCCACACCCCAGGGTCCCGCCTCGTTCAGACTGGGAGCACGTGGACCCAGAATCCCCGTGGCCCGGCTGCAGCCTCCGCCCTCTCAGAGCTGTGGTAGAGCAGCTGTCACCTCACTGGAACTTTCTGCCCTAACCAAGATCACGGCCAAATTCTCTGCCAGCGAAACCCAAGCTGTCCCCACACACTAGATTCAAGCTACCTGAACCGTGCGACATGGCGGCATCCTGCTTCATCTACTAGGAAGCCCCAGCCCTCGGTCTGCACAGCCTCTGCGTGAGCTGGTCTTGTTGCCCGTGGCGCCCTGGCCCCAGTGTGGTGAAATGGAGCAGGAGGTTGAGAACCAGCTCACTGCTTATGAGCCAAGAACGTTGGGCAAGTTCCTTGAGCCCTTTCTGTGCTCCAAGAGCAAGGTAACCACCTATTTCATAGGGTTGCTGGAAGGATTACCCATAAAAGGCTTAGAACTGAGCCTGGCACCAAGCACTCAATTAAGGTTCAAGATCATTACTATGCCCTGCTTTGCTCTTCAAGATTCAGCTTACCTCTTCTGGGTGACCTTTCCTGACCCCAGCCCTGCCCTGGGCCAGAGCCCCTTTGTTCGCCCTGCTCCCCGACTCCACACTCGTCATGCTGCTTTCCCTGTTAGCCCACCGGCAGCACAGTCCTGGAACCGCCAGCCTCACAATCACGTACAGTCATTAATGGTGCTGACTCCGGGGCCCGAGGTCAGCTGAGGGACCCTGGAGTCTGCATTGCCAGCAGGCTCCTTGTGTGGTTCTCAGGATGCCCAACTTTGAGAAACTCTGTTCTGAGCCATTTTAGCACCATGGTACTACAGGCAGTGCCTGGTCCGGGGCTCAGTGATGAGGTGAGGTCAGGGGGCTGCCCCAGGCAGAGGCACAATGGAGGACCCTCCATTCTGTGCTAGGACAGAGACGTGGACCCACCTGGGCTTGACTCTGACACAGAACTAACTCACCAAACACACCAGCACCCCTAGTCCAATACCTAGGGTCTCCCTGAGCCCTCGTTCTATGCCTGGCCTCTGTGGAACCCACGATGATGACCGAGGGACTGCCATCTCATGCTGGGGTCTGAAAAGCTATCAAGGCTTCCACAGGAGCTGCAGAGCAAGGAGACTCTGCTCTGAACTCAGAGTCCCTAAAATAGCCAGCAGCCCACAAAACCATGATGGAAGGAAAAGAAAGGCCAACCAGAGATACCAGCCCTTGTTTGGAGTTTGCGTTAGAAAGAAAACTATGAGCTCATACACCTTAATATCAAAAAAACAAGCAACCCAATCAAAAAATGGGCAGAAGACCTAAACAGACATCTCTCCAAAGACAGACAGACAGATGGCCAAAAAGCACATGAAAAGATGCTCAACATCACTAATTATTAAAGAAATGCAAATCAAAACTACAATAAGGTATCACCTCATACCAGCCAGAATGGCCATCATTAAAAAGTCTACAGACAATAAATGCTAGAGAAGGTGTGGAGAAAAAAAGAACCCTCCTACTCTGTTGGTGGGAATGTAAATTGGTACAGCCACTATGGAGGACAGTATGGAGGTTTCTTTAAAAATAGACTTACCATATGATCCTTCAACCCCACTCCTGGGCATATACCTGGAGAAAAATATAATTCAAAAAGACACATGCACCCCCAATGTTCATAACAGCACTATTTACAGTAGCCAAGACGTGGAAACAACCCAAATGTTCATCAACAAATGACTGGATAAAAAAGATGTGGTATATTTATACAATGGAATATTACTCAGCCATAAAAACGACAACATAATGCCATTTGCAGCAACATGGATGTCCCTGGAGAATGTCATTCTAAGTGAAGTAAGCCAGAATGAGAAAGAAAAATACCATATGAGATCATTTATATGTGGAATCTTAAAAAAAAAAAAGAATGAACATAAATACAACATAGAAACAGACTCATAGACATAGAATACAAACTTGTGGTTGCCAAGGGGGTGGGGGCTGGGAAGGGACAGACTAGGATTTCAAAATTTGTAGATACTGACAGGCATATGCAGAATAGATAAACAAGATTATACTGTATATCACAGGGAAATATATACAAGATCTTGTGGTAGCTCACAGCGAAAAAGAAATGTGACAATGAATATATGTATGTTCATGTATAACTGAAAAATTGTGCTTTACACTGGAAATTGACATAACATTGTAAAATGACTATAACTCAATAAAAAAAGTTTTAAAAAAGCTAAAGCTCTAAACTGTTCTTAGAAACAATGAATAGTACATATATGCAAATTTTAAAACAAGAAAAAAATTTTTAAATAAAACATGAAGTTAAGAAAATTCTGTGCCAATCCCACCCAGACTAGGAAAGAAGGTGGTCAGGCAGAGGGCAGCAGTTCTAGGATATTCTGGGGGTGCCCCGCACACACTCCGCCAACAGCAAAGCACCTGGGTACAGCCAGGGAGAAGAGCCTACAGCAGGGGCTGGCTGGGGGGCCTGGAGGGGCCGAGCGGGGGCATGCTGGTGGCTCCCAGCACTCAGCTTAGGGGCATGGGCTCTGCAAGGTGCTGCCCGCCAGCCAGCCAGCCATCCTGTCCAGGCCAGCCCACCATGGGAGTGGGAGCCAGAGGGCTCGGCTGGATTTGAGCTCCCACTGCAGTGGTAAAGCCTTCTTGGACTCACGGGCCCCATCCACCCTGCTAGCCGTTCGAGGGCTGGGATGAACACAGCCAAGAGGCCTGAGACTCATGCATCAGAGCCCCTGGGTTTACGTTCCCCCATCTCTCTGCCAGAAATCTGTACTAAGTGCCAGAAATCTTTACTAAGAACACCTCGGCTCCTAAACACTCACTCTCACACCCTCAGCTCCCCCCATGCCCCGCAAACTCCCTGTGCCCCGCAAACTCCCTGCCTGGCCCAAGGCTGAGGGCCAGCATGCCTCAGGGTTGGCTCAGCCCCCAAAAAACTCATCAGTGGGTGGAGGCGCAAGTGCCCCTCAGCAAGGCTGGACCAGAGCCCGAACGCATTTGTCCACACAAACACCCACTCCTGCGAGAGAGGCCAGTCCAAAGCTCCTTCCTTTCAGCCACGTTTCCAGAACATCAGAGGGGCCAATGCCAAGGGTGGGTGCCTTTATCTCTTTACAGGAGGCTCCACTGGGGGAGGAAAAGCAGCAGCCATGCACGTAGACAACAGGGCTAACAGGGTGGGGAAGGGTCTATGATTAAGGAGGCATTTACCCTTCTCAGGGGGGTCAGCCAACTGTGTGCCCACAGGCCAGACCTGGCCCGACACCTGTTTATGCAGTTTTATCAAAACATGGGCATTCATTCATTTACACATATCCATGGCTGCCTTCACGCTACGACAGAAGAGCACGAGTTGCAACAGAGACCCCATGGCCCTCAACACCTAAAATACGGACTACTCGGCCTTCAAGAACAAAGCTGGCTGACCCTCTGCTTCTGATCAGTATTCACCCAGCACCTAGTCTGCACAAGGAACCCAGCAGGGCACGGAGGATCCGACAGTGAGCAAAACCTGCTGAGCCTTCATGGAGCTCAAGGCCTGGGGAGGGAAGGGCTCCGAGGCCGTGGCACCTGCTATCTTTGTGAAGCTGCTGCTCCTATGCCAGGGCTGCAAGCTCTCACCCCAAACCTTCAGGCCCCACGTGTTTGAGAACTCTTCAGGTGGTAGGAAGGTAACACAGTAACCAGAGCATCAGGGCAGCACCCGTACTCACACACGTTATCGTCTCAGCAGAGAAAGCCATGAAGATCCACACTCCCTCAGAGAAATACACTCTAATAGTCTCAAGTCAGCTCAGGTCAGGATTTCCCACGAAATTAGCTATAAACACAGCTTTTGGTTTTCAGAGTTTTCTGGAGTTCAGAATTTTGGATAAAGGCTTGTGGGCCGACACCAGGAGCTGCTACAAAGTGCAAATGCTGAGTGCCGGCGTCACTCCCTGGTCCTGGTTGGAGGTCCTCACCCCTGTACACCGCCCCCCCCAACCCCCACCACCTTCACAGAAAGCACACCCAAGGCACACAGAAAACACCAACTGAGTGAATGCAGAGCCCCAGAATTTTTTCTCCAAAGAACAGCTACTAACATTATTGCTGAAAACTAACACTGCTACTGTAGAAAAGTAGTATTGGAACCCCACCTTCAGGTGCCTGCTCCACTGCCAGGAGCAGAGAGAAGCTAACATAAACAATTTCTCCAACCCCATTTACTCAGGACAAGGAAAACAAAACTCTTTTCTGGTCACTTTTCCTGCCTGATGGGCAGGCACACTAGGTGTTTTGAGGGTAGCAGGTGGGTGGGTGGTAGTAAAAACCGAAAACCCATGATTTTTAACCCTGGTGTACTTCCTTGGGACCTCCCTGTGGCCAGTTTCATTGGAAATCTAAAAGAATTCTATCTCATTGCAAATTCCTAACAGCTAATTAGAAAAGTGTAGTAACTGGATAATCTGGTTTCAGATGTTCTAATTATACTTACTTGGGGGGGAGATATTTATATATTTATGTATAAACTTAAGAGCACTTCTTATATCTTCTTTATACTAAAGTATAAAATATTCAGGAAATCTAAAGTATAAGGTTAAACACACACACACACACACACACACACAGAGCAAACCTTGATAGTCATGACACTGAAAGAATATTTTCATATGCATTATCCATAAACAGACGGACCAGTTTGTATGCATTAAAGGATAATATCTGAAAAGACAGTTCAGCAATAACTCCCATTAGATATCCTGGAATTAAATGGATTTCCCCTCTTTTTAATGCAACACAGTTTTAGCGTTCTGAAATGTTATACACCCTTCTATTTCTTAATAGAACATGCCTACGAGTGACTCCCAGAAATTTCCTCACCGCCTGTGATTTCTAAACTGCAAATTGAGAAAGAGATTCTGGACACCCTGGTGATCCCTACCTAACCCCAGCACCGGGCAGATTCCTAGGAGGGATTTTACTTGGCGATTGGGAAACCGTTCTTAGCCTGCCTGACACAAGGTCTGGGTAAGGAGGTAAGAGGGGATGGTTGAGTGGAGAGGGGGACTGCTGATGAGTGCTCTCTGTATGCAAATATATGGAAGGAGGAGCGGCCAGTGCGTGGGCGGGGCCAGGGCGTGGGCGGGGCCAGGCAAACGCTTCTAACAAACCAAAAGCCGCCTTGACCTCCAGGACTATATTTAGTCAGGGCTGACTACCCTCACAGGGAGGGGCCTGGGGAGGCAGAGGACAGCCACCTGCAAACACCGGCGCCTGCAGCCCTGCCATGGCAATGGAGACGTGCTAGGACACCACGACTCCTGGTGGAGAGGACACACGCAACCTCTCTGGCACTTCCTCCAGCCCTCTGCCGGGCACGTGCCACGCGAGACTGAAAGATACGGTTAGCGACAAGGGAGGGGCCGCGCTGGGCACACCCCGTTGTGGTCTCCAGGGCCGGCACTGACACCGGCCAGTCGAGTTAGTTTCACTTTCTGGTTTTCTTCCTGGGTCGCTTGTCACCCTGACGGAAGAAAATGTCTTTGAAATGCGGAGAGAAAATCCCCCAAAATGTTCCTTGTCTTTTTTTTTTTCTTTTCCGTAAAGGCACTGCTTTTCTCTAAAGGCCGGGTAAACAGCCTTTGGTGAAAACCCCAACTACGTAACTTGGGTCCCCCAGGCTGCTTAGCCCTAATATGATTACACATCTAAATGCAATAAACAGGGCAAAGTGGTATTATTTTTCTGGGAAAAACCAACATCATAAAAGGGTCTTTATTGAATCAAGGGCCCGTGAACTGTTCTTTTGCTTAATTATGGCTCCCAAGCAAATGGGGCTGGGTTTCCAGGCAGGACTGCTCACTGCTCCCCAGCCCAAAGGGCAATGGGATATTTGTCACGACTTGTCTAATTACAACAGAATCCACCAAAAGGATCAGAGGGTGCCAAGGTAAGCTGGCTGCAGCCCCCTCCCCAACTCGGGTTCTGGAAACAAGAGGGATGTGGTTCGGAGGCCTACTTCTATTTTAGGGAGTGGCCCCCCTGCTCTATCCCCATGCCTGACATTCAAAGTCAGGACCCTGGACCCTGCCCCCTTCCACTGTCAATGCTTAAGTGGTTTTCCAACATCCTGACACTGCCCCCTCTATCCCCGGCTCTACAGAAAAAAGGCCCATTGTCGAAATGTGATATTTTGCCAGATGTTTTTATATTCAGCGATTTGGCCAAGGTTAGCGTGTGCACCCAGACCTGGGCAACAATAAATGCCTGGTATCACCAGACAGGAGGAGGAGAGGCAGGGGAAGAGAGACACAGGCCGGGGGAGGGAGAACCCTCTACACTAACCAGCTGGGACTAAGTGGACTGGTTAACTTTTCCCAGATATACAGTGGTCCAGCCAGGCAAGCTGGAGACCAACATTTTGCTTATATGCAAGTGCTGGTTCCAAGTATCTGTTTCATCGCCCTATTAGTTCCAAGAGCAAAGACACATTTTTTTAAAACTTTTTTCCCCCCATGTTCTTAAGCTCACAGCAGTAAGCTCCAGAGGAAGGGATTCAAGAGAATATTATCCCGACTCTCACTAGTAAGTGATCAGATGAACCCACTCCTGGAAGAATCAGTGACTTTGCCCCCCTACCTCTCTCAATGTACCAGGTGTATCTCCCTGAAGAAACAGGAACCCCACCCTCATATACAGCAAGGACTTGCTTTTCTTCCAAAGTTTTCTACCATGTACTCCCCACCACCACCGCCACGCGCCCCGGGTTTCACACAAGCATCTTCATGTGATCCTCACATCGTACTGCAGAGTGGGCATGCAGCACCACAGGTGGGGAAACTGAGTCTCGGCAAGGCATGTCACTGGTCCAAAGTCACCCAGCTAGTCCACGGGAGAGCCTGCAAAGCTAACACCCTTTCCCCAACGCCTGCCTTCAGCCTCCTGGAAAGCTGGGTGATGTGATGAACACATTAGCAGCAATGCAATTTATTGGTTTTCAGAAGGTGGGGAGGAGGTCTACCTTCCAGCAGATCTGGAGAATGAGAATGGGAAGACTAGAATTTAAGCTTCAGGCACCAAGAAGGAGAAACCAGCATTTTTCCTTGAACCCCATGCACCCCAGGGCAGAAATCCAGTGAGAGGAAGCACATTTCATGAGAATGAACCAGAAAGCTTCATGCACTGATCCAAATTTCCCAGCTGCACACCTCTGAATCTTTCCCCTGCTCCTCCAGACTACAGCCCCATGTTCCAACTGGGTGCCTGCCTCTGAGCCTCCTGGCTCAGGACCTTAGAAGACTGTGGAGGCTACAAGGGGTGTACACTGTATTCGGGCCAGCCCCCTACTTGACAGAGAAGGGGGCTGTCAGGCCCAGAGTGGCAAAGCTGAGATTAAAATCAGATGATGGTTCTTTCCACATAGCACCTCCTTCCCCAGTTCTCCTGGGCAGCAAACACCAGGGGTCTGGCTACAGGGCAATTTCAAAATTCCCCAGACCTTGCCAGAGAGGGGCGGGAGAGAGCCGAGCAGTGGGTGAGAAGTCACCTGTAAACCCTGCCCAGGGCCAGTTAGGGCTATAGAGGCTGCAGGCTTTAAAGCAATGATGAGATTAGGGTCCATCTCCACCACCAGTTTGAAATTCAAAATAAAAACCTCACTAAGCCATAAAAAAAGTATAAGGAAGTCCGAAGAAACTGATTTTTATTCCCCATGGTGATTACTCTGCAGCACTTTTTGGAATATCATATGATTTCCTTCCCCCTCCCCCAGACCTTCGATTTTGTACCCTGCTTGACTGGTCCCACTGGAGTGCGTTTGGCTGGCCTGCTGGTCCGTGAGTGGGCCAAGAGCAGCTGTGGCAATCTGCCTTTCCTGAACCATGGAGTCTGGAAAGTCCTTCCAGATTGGATGCATGGCTGAGCAGATGTGCGAGGTGGCCACTTCTGCGCACCCAGGGTTCCTTTAAGGAACGTGGCTAATCCAGACCCATCCACCTCCTGTTCCACAGCTCATGATGGCTGGTTCCAACCGGGAGGCCCTACTGCACCTTGGCGTCCCATTCCTGTGGCACCAGAGGCAGCTGTGAGACCCTGGGGGAGCCTTTCCCCTCAGAGTCACAGCCTCGGCAACAACCAGAGGACTCATAATACCCCTCAATTGCGTTCAGAGCTGGTGTACAAATTGGAGTGGCCAGGGTCTTACCCACGGTTGTAACCCCAGCCAGGTCCGGTCCCTGGCATGTGGTTGGTGGAAACCGAGAGGCCTGAGACTTGGACAGGGAACCAGGTTCCCAAACATCATCCTGCCTTACGATTACAAAGCTGCTGTTCCCAGTGGGTTAAGAAACTTGCCCAAGGCCATGTGCTTATTCAAAATAAGAGGGTCGAGGAGACAAGGACCAGCAGTTACAGGTCTACTGATGTGTGCCAGGCCCTGGGCCTGCATTTTTAAGTCTCACTGCAGCATTACAAGGGAGGTCTCAGAACCCTCATCCACCAGGGAAGAAATGGGCAGAGACGTTACTTGCCAAAAGCCATCTAGCTGGCAAATGGTAGTTAAACTGGAGTCCATCTGGACCCAACATCTGCCTTCATGGCCCTCACACTGGGCCGCTTTGAGAAAAACCCTTCATAGACCCCAAAAGGATTCCTTGCTTCTGAGACAATTCTTCTACGGACTTGCCTGATTAGGAGTGCTGTTCTTTTGTGTAAAAGGACAGACAGGCCAAATATTTACCATCCCATGCAGAGAGCTGCAAACTGGCGGGGCAGCAGAATCAACTCAGTGCAGAAGTGAGAGAGCCAAGCTGTCGCTACAGAAAGTGGAGGGCAGAATCCTGACCGTTCCTGAGGGTTCAGACAATCCCTGGCTTTGGGCAGAGGGATTGAAGGAAACCTGGGGAGGCAGCTCAGAGACCGCCCCCCTCAACAGCCACCAGAGAAACCCTGGAGGGATTTCTAAGATCAGAATGTCCAGAGTTGCTAGGACTTGGGGGTGGAGGTGAGAGGGTCGGCTTCTCCCAACACTCCTTCATCAATCCAGTCTTCCTCCAGCTGGACAAAAATTGATCTCTAATCTTTCACAGGTTGGGATATTATTTTTCTTTAAAAAAAAAAAGCTAAATGGGCGAGGTTAATTATTCACCAGGTTGCAATTTACTTAAGAGTTGAGGGAATGTAAGTTTCCTCCCAGTAGGCAGCACCAGCTGGATTTTAGGAGTCTTCCGTGGGTCTCTCTGGGGGTCTGGCTAAAATCCTAGCCTCCCGCCAGCTTCCCACCATGCATTTAGCTGCTTCCTGAAGAAGGCTCCAGGGCAAACAAGTCTGCCACTTAAGCCACTTCCCCCACGAAGTTGCAAGGTACCCCGCTTAGAGGGATGGACTGGGGTAAGGGTGGAGGAGGAGGCGGCACGTGCTTAAGGAAACTATGAGAATTCAAAAGGGGCAGCGAAATCAAAAAAGTTTCAACTAAAACACGATTCCTAAATACCACGACTTAAATCACAACACAAATCGGCTGCTGGAGGCCAGGTCAGCCCCCGGCATAGCTGATTCAATTACATCTTGCAAAGGAAAAAGATCCCAAGAAGGAAAAGCCTAATCACTCACTTCCCCCCAAAGAAAGACGTGCCAAGGCATTTCCTAAAAACTCCTAAACCCCTGGGCAGCCACAGAGAACGGGGCCCAGCCTGAGAGGAAACCACCGGCCACCTGGGCTGGGCCAGGGGAGGTCCGGAGCTCTGCCGGGCTCCTTACGCCCTGTTCCCAGTGATTTATGCCCCTCATCCCTGTGCCTGTCTCCTCCAGAAGCTAAACTCTGCCTGCTTTGAGCATCTCATTGCTCCAGACCAGTCCTACGGGTGTTTATGACCACGCAATATTCTGGAGATTTCCACTTCATTTACTTTAAGACACTGATCCCCAGGACCGGGAGAGGCATGCATTCAAAGGGAGAGTTTCGTTTTCCCAACCTGATCCAGTACCCCTAACAGAGCATTTTCGTTCAGAGCATTTTCGTTCATTAAGGTAGCCTCAAGTTAAGGCTCCCACCAGTCCACTCAGACTTTGCCTCAAAACTGAGAATTCATCAAGATCTGTACATTCAGATGCACAGTCAATGAAACTCTTTTCTCCCCCAATTCCGGCATCTGCACGGTCCACTGGGTAGAGCCCGCAGGACAAAGCTCACGCGGGTAAAATGCCGGCCAACTGCAGTTCAGGGCTGTGCCCAGCCCACTCCTGGGCTCACAGGCCCAACCCTGCCTCAGTGACCCTGCACACTCACACTCGGCTCCCCTCTGTTGGGGACCCCTAACCGCAAGGAGAACACAGCCACAGGTGTGATAGGATCCCTGCAAAGGTCTCCTCTACACTGGCCCACAGAAGTCGGAAAAGCCTTCCACAACTCCAAGAGAGGTGGGCCAACCTGGCTGGGCTGGTTTCTCCCTCTCCCTCCCCCCTTCTTCTAGAAACTTCTCCAGTTTTCCCAAAGGCAGGAAGAAGGGGGCCCGAAGTGCCCTATTTTGTCAAACTGGCCCTTCTCACGGTTCAGGTCACTTCACTGTGTATTCCCAAATGTTTTCCCAAGGCCCCCAGCCCCAAGACAGCCAAAACACAATACAAACAAAAACAAACAGAAAGTTCCAACACCAGGCAAACCCGAGGTTTCAGGGGTGGTGGGGTTTTTCTTTTGCGGGAGGAAAGTAGAAGCAAAGTTATTGAATAAAGAGTTTAAGACGGGAATCTCACCATAAAACTCCAAGAGGACTCGGGGCGCGTAGGCATTATGTTGCATATGTCAGGGAACAAAAGACTAGCCATTAGGAACACACCCACCAAGATCCATCTTTAAAGAAATGGTGGTGGGGCGCGGGGACGGGGCAAAACCTCCACTTCCCGTCCCGTATTCCCAGGAGGAACTCTAGACCTCGGGAGGTCCTCACCACCCCTAAGCTCAAGGTTGTGGCTCCGGAAAGCGCAGCGGGGCGGGCCCTGGTAGGCGCAGAAGCTCGGTCGGTTAGGGAGGGGGATGCCTTCTCTCCCCTCCCTCCAGGTGGGCCGCGGCGGGGATCCGACTCCACTCGGACGACACGAACCGCACGCAGGGACTAACTCGAATTACCTAGCGCATTCCAATTGCTCCTGCAAGCGCAGGGATCCCTTGAACCTCCGCACAGAGCCCGCGGCGAGCGCGCTTAGCCAGCCCATCTCCAGTGCGGACCCGCGAGGTGCCGCCCGGCCAGGGTCCCTGCCCAACCTGGGCGCTGAGCTCGCGCCGGCCTGGGGCGAGGAGGAGTCGGTCCTGGGAGCCGAGGACTGGGACTTTGTAGGCCAGTTGAACTGACACCCTCATCTCGCCCGCAAAGACCCAGCCCTCAGCTCCCGCGCGTCTCGGATTCGGGCTGCACCCCTCGACGGGCTCTCGCCGGCTGGATCCGGCCGCCCACTTTCCACACGCTCCGCGCGGCCGAGGTTCTGGGTTTCTCCCAACTGGCGTCCCCCAGAGGCGGCACCCGGCTCGCCCGACCTCGACCTATGGTCTCCGAGACCAGCCCTCGAAGGGTTACATGACGCCTTGCGCGCAGCGGCGTCCAGGCCACCCCCGGGCCGCCGGGGCGCAGGCGGAGGGACGAGGCCGGGGTGGGGGAGGTGCGGGGACCTAGCCCTCCCCTCATCCTCCACCTCCGGCCGAGCGCAAGAGTTAACGCGCCGAGAAACTTCGCCACCATCCCGCGAGGCCCAGCTCCGCGCCGCCTGAGTTACCTGCGCTCAGATCCGCCGGGCGTAGGGCGGGCCGGGCCGCTCGCACTGCAGGCCGCGCTGTCCCGCACCGCCGAGCCCACGCCGCCGCCAGGGGTGGGGGACAGCAGCCGCCAGCCTGACCCCGCGCCCCGACGTTCCGGGCGCGCCGGGCCGGGGGTCGGGGCCTCGCTGGACCTGGGGGCCGTCGCCGCCCCCTCCCCAAGGAGCGAAAGCCCGGGGCCGCGGGAAGAACAGCGGAGCGGCGAGACCCCTCGAAAGTTGGGGGAGTAACGCCTGCTCGCCGCGCGGCCCGAGCTGGCTCCACGTGCTGGTGACACATCAGGAAGGCTGCGCGCCCCGCGGCTCCGGGCGGGCGGACGCGACCAGCGCCCGCCCGCACCGCCTCCCGGGGCCGAGCGGACGCGCCCCGCCCCAACCCGCCCTCCGCCCGCCCCTCGGCGGCGCCGCCCCCGCCCCGGGCCGCGGAGCCCGCTCCAGCCTGCGGCACCCGCGGAAGGACACGCGGGCGGGGTGAGGCCGGCCGGGGCGCCCGTCTGCCGGGCGGTCCGAGCCGCCGTGGGGATCGAGTCTGGCCGCGGACTGCCGACTCGACAGTCTCGAGTGCCTTTCTCCCAGTCACGCAGCCCTTCCCGCCCCCGAGCTCCAGTAATTTTCCCTTTTCCTCCTCTGACCGGTCCGAGCCGCTGCCAGCGCTTCCTCCCTCGAAGGCCGGCGCGGAGAGCCCCCTGCCGGCCGCTCTGCTCCCGGGCCGTTTCCCCGGCCCGGCGGAGCGCTCCTGCCGCCCGCCTCAACCTCCCCACACCGACCCTGAGGCCCGCCAGGCCCTGCTTTCGGGGCTTTGTTAACAAAACCTACGAGGTAATAAATGTTAAGCGCCAAGCACAGTATCCAGCAGCATGCTTTTTGATATGTTAATTCTGTGTTTTCCACTCCCGCTTCCGTTGCCTGCTTACCACCTCTGAAAATCCAAGTTCCTTTAGGGGGGTTGGAGGAAGGATGGTACAGAAAGGCTTCGAGGCCGAGGGAGAGCTTTCCCAAGATTGGAGAGGGGTCAGAGGTCGGTGGAATCCCCTCTGGTGGAGATCTGCTGCCCCGTTCTCTCTCTAGAGGCGCCAGGACGTGGGTGAGTATCCGCGTGCCTCAGCTGAGACCAATCTGGAGCAACCATAGTCCTCTGCCAAGATTTCCACCCTCAGGATGGCCAGGACTCCAGGGGCTACGGAAGAGAGAGTGATGGGTAAACCCAAATAATCACTGAGATTGGGTTCCCCTGCCTCTCTTCAGATGAAGTCTTGGAGTCAGATTTAATTTAAATAATGAGATATACCTGCTTGTGGTCCGGCACAGATGTTGGCTTATGCTGTCTTCTCTTTCACGGCGTCACCAATCCAAATCATGCCTTAAAACCTCACTGAGGTGGGGGCTGAGTGGTTTATCTGCTCCATTTGCCAACTCCCCCCACGTCCCCATATGAAAATCCCAAGGCAGGATAGACAGATGTGCAGGAGCAGGTGCTCCCAGGAGAGAGCCGCTCCTGGAGGGATGGAGGGCAGACGGCGGCCAGGCACCGGCAGAGGTGCCCAGTGCTGGGGCAGAGCTGGCCGCTGGCCCCATGCCTCTATAATCCCCATTTTGTGGGAGCCCAGGATTAGAAGGGAAGTAAAAGGAAGATGCCCTGACATTGCTGGTGATGCTGCCAGTGCTGGAGGGGGTCTGGGGTTCGCGCTCTGCTTTCTCTTCACCTTTTATTGCTCTCTCTAAATCTGACAGACCTTTTGGATCGCTGAGACTTGAGGAGCCTGGAGGAGCCGGTGTCCTGGGGGGATGAAAGGGCAGGGATGTAATGGGTTTACCCCAGCGCTGATCCCAGAGAAGCCCGCAGAAGATTAAGATTTGCTCCCTGAGCTTGAAATTTCCCTGCTACCCTCTGACCACATCAAAGGACATGGCCGTGGGGGGCACCTAATCCCATCAATGGAATCAAAGCTGGACAAGAATGGAAATTCTGCAAACTTGGTGCAGCATCAGGACACAGCTCACAAGAGAAAAGACAGATACACCAGGGCCCTGGCCTCCTGCACTGGGGGTTACATCCCAGAAAAGGTCCCAAGCCAGTCCACAAGCAGCTGGGGCCTGTCCTTTGCTTCTTGGGGTGACCACTGTGGGAACATCAACCACACGAATTCACAAAACTGGGCAGTGGGAAGCCTGCCTCCACAGGCAGAACAGGACCCTGAGAGAGCTGGGACTCTCATCTCACAGTTCTGCTGGCTCCCAGCTTTCAGAAAATGCTTTCACAAAGATGCTCCTTACCACCCGTGTTCCCAAAGTGTGGGGCTCATATGTGAGACGGTTTTAGGTTAAAAATATGTAATATTGGGAGGAGGGTATATTTCAGTGGTAGAGCACATGGTTAGCATGCTCGAGGTCCTGGGTTCAATCCCCAGTACCTCCATTAAAAAACAAACAAAATTACCTCCCCACCAAAAAAAAAAAAAAACCCCAAAATTTTATAATGAAAGTATTTTTCTAAATAGTGTGAAAATATGTAATATACATTTTTAAATATAAATTTCATGAACATTGTTATGATGAAGTTAAAATGAACTAAATCAAAGGCTAGTATTTAGTAAATAATAGCACAAATGGTGTTCTGATACAGCAAAAATGGTGACAGTGGCCTGTGAATTACTAATTAGGAAAACGCTCCTTACGACCACCTTTAGAGAAATACTGCCTTAGAACGGTGTCAAACTTTCAGTCATGCCCCGTGGTAGGAAATATATCTATATATGTATATAAAATGTTTGAGGAAAAAAATTCTTGTACGTTCAAATATATTGAATGTTAATCCTATTCTGTTCCATGAAAAAAAAGAATGCTGCTTGCAAGCTGTTAAATTTATTTCATGATTCACTCATGGGTTACCTCCTGCAATTTGAAAAATCCTGCCTTACAGAGCATGCCATGATGACAATGATGATAAAAGTGGTAGCTCTCACTGAGAAATTTCGCGGTGCCAAGACCCTGTGCTAAGACCTTCTTATCCTCTCACAGTGACCCTAGGTCATTGGTATAATTACTGCCCACGTTTTATAGGTGAAATTACTTGTCGGTCTCACTCGGCCAGTAAGTGCAAGTTGAGAACAGCCGCTCTCCACCCTGGTCTAGTACAATTCCTACCAGTCCACTCCGAGCAAATATCAGAAAGGCCCAGTCTCCCGGGTGATCCTCCCATGCCTGCCCTTCCCACAATGTAGTCCACCTCTCCATGTCTGCCCTGTGGTTTCTGCCCTTTTCCCCCGACCCACCAGTGACCTGCAGGAGTCAGGCTCCTTAGCAAGCTGACCTCAGAGCCCCAGAGGTGGGGGTGTGGATGAGGTGTGACAAGGACAATCTTATGTCCCGGCCTCCCTGCCCCACATATCCATCCCCATTGCTGGGAGGGGTCAATCTGCCTTGGGGACAAAATCCCATAGAGTTGGAGACACTGACCTTGTTCTCTGGTTCCCCTCATTCTAGATTCTTCTCTAGGCCTTCCCAGGCAACCCTATTTTAAACTGCAGCCCACTTCCCCATCTCTTCTTATCGGCAACCCAGTTTTTTCCCTTCCATAGTCCTCATCCCCTCAGATATGCCACAGCTTTTACTCATTTGAGTATGTTGTTTCCCAGCTCCTGATCTTTGCCTCCAGCTCCCCGAATGTAAGCTCCACAGGGGTAGGAATTTTGTCTCTTTCATAAAACATTACTGCATCCCAGTGCACATAGTGCACTCTTAGTAACTGTGCGCTGAATGCCTTTCAGTCCTGCATACACTGCCCTGAGAGCCAGGTTTTACCATTAGTGCATGGGCTTGACTGCCCCAAACCCTCCCCAGGAACCCCTAGGGCTGAGCCACCCACACAGAGGCTCTCCCTTCAACACCCTTGGATTTCACCCTCAAAGGCTCCTGCATTCACTGTGGCCGCCAATGCTCAGACCATGCAAGGTATTTAATATCAACACCACCTTACAGTATTGATTCTCTGCTGATAATGAACACGTGCCATCAATCTAGCAAGGCATAAAGTGCTGTGGAATTCTCTAACGAGAACACCTGATTTTACAGATACAGACACTGGGCTGGGGGCAATGAAATGATTTACCTGAGGTCGCTCCAAATGTACCAAACTCTTTCCATTCAACTTCCTCCTCTGGACCATCCCACCCATTGGATGCCACTTCCACCGTCACGATTGTGCTGCGTTTTCAGTTTCCTGCCATCAGTCAGAAAGAACTTGGACAGAAGACACAGGGATTCTGGTGAACATAGACAAGAGGGGCAGATAACGTAAAGTACTTTGTATGTAACCATGGAATTCACGGGGCTGATTTTCTCAGCAGATTTTGCTCAGGTGGCAATTTTGTTTCTCTTGGCTCAGATGGCTTAGACTGAGGGAGAGCCCCAGAGCTCAGGCTTGGGGGTAAAATCTTTACAGCAAAAAGAGATCAAGACCATTTATTTCAGTTCCTCACTCCTGTGCAAACTCTCATCAGTTCTCTAGGATGAGTTCTCTGCAATTTCTCCCAGCTTCTCTTCTCTTATTTATTTATTCTCCTTTTTTAGGGAGGGAGGGAGTTGGGTTTATTTACTTACGCATTTATTTTAATGGAGGCAGTAGGGATTGAACCCAGGATGTCATGCATGCTAGGCACACATCTTCCCACTGAGCTATACCCACTCCCCCACCCAGTTTCTCTTCTCTTGAGGAGACAAGATACAACCCTTGGTTGCAGGAAGCAGCAGCAGGATAAATTCCCCAGAAAGGTGTTGCTTCTGTCCTGGTGTAATGATGTTTCAGCAATGCCAAGGCAGTGCTTGAGCTGGGTTCAGTTTTCCTGCCTGATAGGGGTGGTGGGGTGAAGAGGAAGCAGATGGTCTGACACTCTGCTGTGCCCTCTGAATGTGACCCGGGAAATGAGGCTGAGAGGATGGCGGGCAGCTCCTGGAAAGTCAGGACATGGGAGCCCTGCTGGCTCAGAGTGTCCCAGCCTGCTCCCTTCGGGTTCTCGGAAATCCTTCAATGGGCAGGGTAAATACCTGGAAAATGGTAGCAGCACCCTTGGTTCAGAAGAACTAGGGGTCTGTCTCCTGGAGAATCCAATGGTTGACAAGGAGTGTCTATGTCCCTCCTCTGTCTCCACAGCCTAGTGATTGGAGCCAAGCCTAGTGAATTTGTTCACTATGTGCTTTTTCTGTTGATCAGGGGTGAAAATTAGACAAGTGAAGTACCTGCCTGGCCCATAGGCTGGCAGAATTGGGCCACCTCCTGGGTACATGTCAGATTCTAGTCGAAGATGACTTTTCCAAACAGATTTGTGCTCATCCTGCAGAAGAGCTTAACCTATGTGATACAGGTAGAGCTTTCTGGATGATTTGGAACAAATCACTGCCCTTCTCTTTGCCTGTCTCTGGCTATAAAAGGAGAGGGCTGGATGGTTGCTATCATTTTTATCAGTCCCTCATTCCAAACTGATAACTTCTGTCCTGAAGGATGTGGTTGGACCTTTAGTGTTTGCTAATAAACCATTGACAGAGAATATTTGTTTCTATATTTGAAATTCCATTTTATGTGCAAGGTGTTGGTGGGGTAGGGTGGGATAGAGAAAAGCACCTGCCTGCTTAGCTGCAACCTAGATCATGATATTTGAATGTCAAGGCTTTTTGAATGAGGGCAGAAAGAGCCAAGATCTTATGGTGCTCTGGTGCTCCAGAGCCCAGCCACGACGTCACCTCCTCCGAGAAGACCTCCCCAGCACTTTAGGTAGGGTCCTCTCTTGGGCCAGGGCTCTGTCTCTGTGCCAGATGCTAGAAACACAGACACAAATGAGAAGCTGTCCCAGCTCTGAGGGGCCTCCCAGCTAAGGTGTGAGACACACAGAGGTCCCAGACAACAAGCTGAGTTACCTGGGGGAATCACAGGTGTCTCAGAGGAGGTGATACCCAAGTCTTGCCAAAGGGATGGAAGCTGACTGTGATCCAGTGTCTGGATCTAGTTGTTAATTTGCAGGGACTACCGAGAACAGAGAAACTTGAACTGTACCACTCTGAAGTCAGTAAAGTCTAGACTACAGGAAACTTTACAGGTCAGATGGGCCAGGTTCCTCAACAGACACACTGCAAGGCAATGAAAGGGAAGAAAGAGAATCCTAGTGAGTGGGGGGAAACAAAGCTTACAAGATATATACATTTTTTAAATGAGCCAAGTTAAACTCTAGGGTATAAAGATGTAAAGATGCACAATTATGTGACAAATAAAAATGCAAGGAAATGATTAAAAGTCAGAGGTATGGCTGCTCCTGGCTGTGGGGAGTTATGATTGGGAAGGGGCATGAGAAAGTGGTTTCTGGGTGTTTGGCAAAATTCTCTGACCTGGGTGGTGTTCTTCTAATAACTCATTAAGATATTCACTTGAGTTGTGTGGTTTCTGAATATGTGTTTTATTGTGAAATAAAAGATTTAAAAATATACATCTCCAGGCTGGAATATGGGACTAAAACTGACGGCATGAGGCAAAATTTATATACTTGCCAAATTCTGCTTTTAAGTGAAATAATATTCTCTCACAGGAAGGAAGCGGCCTGACCTAAAGTAGTTTATATTTTTAAAAATATCCTGGAGGTTTCTGCTGCCCACAAATGGCCATGCCTGCCTACGTGGCTCTCCAACTGCAGTACCAGAGGCCCCGAGTTTGTTCGACACTCTGGGGGGAGCTGCTGTGGGGCAGTCGGAGCGAGGGGAAACTAGCAGGGGGTAGGGTCTTTGCAGCTCTGGTCCTGCCCATCGGGGAGGACTGATGGTCACTCTGGATGGAGGAGCCAGGGACATACAGTGTCATTATGAGGGCGCCATGACCAGGCCCCACTGTGAAAGGGGCTATGATGATTCACCACCTTGGCAGCCATGAGAGAGATAGGCGGGGCAGCTCGAGGCCCCCTTGCTTCTAAGGTAGAAACTTAGAATTTCAGGCCACGAGTCATTTGGGAAACATCCCTGTCAACACTTGAATTTTGCAACTAAGGAAGTTGCAGTCTGCGGTATGTAAGTGATTTAATACAGGTGGTGCAACTAACTCAACACAGGTGTCTCCTTCTGCCTCTGCCCTCCCCCTTCAAGCCTGTGATGTACCTCCAGCCCCACAGAGGTGAGTGTAGATACCTGTGGGCCTTCCAGGTAATTGCTAGACTTCTCAGCTCCCACGCTCACCCTGTACCTGATACACTCCAGTCTATCTGTCCTGCCTGCACTTCCATGTCCTCCCGCCAACATTGACCTGGGACCAAACCTGACCCCCAGTCCTGGCCCTCACCTCTGGCTTTTCACCTCTGAGGGCCCATGTTTCCCCCAACAGCTGTATGTTGATTTTTTCTGTACTTTGACCCCCTTTCATTGACTTTTGCTTGGCTCATCCACCTCCCTCTGCTGGGTGAAATTCTCTGCTCCAGCAACTGCAGGAAACCCAGTGTCCAGCCTTAGATTTCCTTCTCATCAGGAACCCAAATTGAGGGACAAGCTTCAAGACAATACTCAGTCGTTCAGAACCTTTCCCTTTCCTACCCCTGAATGCCCGGAATCTAAATGTCTGAAAAATCAGTTTGCATTTAGTGACAATTCCATGATGACACTGATACCCTAGCTCAGCATTCCCTTCAAAAGCCAAGGGCATGTCTTCCATTTATTGGAATCTTAAGAGAAAAGATCAGTATATTTCATGGCTGCCTGAGCCCCACATCCTGTCTTCTGATAACTCTAGACATTTCCCCAAAGAAGACTCTGCTGACATTCAATCCACGTGACACTCCACATGGTCAACATGCAACGGGGCCTGCAGATAGGTAATGTGTTTTTTGGTCACATTAACAGAAGCAGGGGATGTAGAATGCGGGAGGTGAAGTTCTATTAATGAGACTACATCTGGAGTTGTATTTTCAGTCCTGAGTGTTACAATGGAAGAAAGGGACAAATAGACTGGAGCATATCAGGAATGAAAGCACTCAATTTCATGTCAGATTAAATTGGGCTGTTTATCCTAGATATGACTTGGGGACTGTCATAAATGGCTAGGGGCCAGATTCAGATGATCACACAGGCAGATGCCAGACTTAAAGGGCCAGTTCACAAGGGGTGGGAAAGGAAAAGTCATACGCCAGCTGAACGATGTGGTTCAATTGGCTTCCTAGACAAGAAGGCAGATAGCAGGCGCCGCGTGAAAAACTCACCTTTCAAGCAAAAACCAGTGCTTCAGAAGCTCAAATGCCCTTTCTGCAAAGTTCTTCCACCCTCAAGACACGCAAAACCACTGAGAACAGACCTCTCCCCCGATTCTACCCACCGCTGACTACACCAGTGCCAGAGGGGGCCACAGTGTCCTCACAGGTAACACAGGGATCCCAGACCAGTCTCACCTGGGGAGCTGGGGGAGAGCAGACGCGGGGTGACCAGCGAAGCGCCGCATAGCTGGGGCCGAGCCCGTCAGCCTAGTGATGCTCTGAGCCCCGGCTTGCTGGCCACCGCGGAGCCAGGGGGTGGAGGGGGGTAGGGGTGGGACCTAAGAGCGCCTAAACGTAATCTGAAAAGTAAAAGATAACGTGTCTTAGAGGTAAGGACGGTACTCACGGAGACACCAAGGCCCCCACAACCAGACCCTAACCTCAAGCCTCAGGCACGGACGGGGTTCGAACCCGCGATCTTCGGTTTACGAGACCGACGCCTTACCACTTGGCCACCGCGCCTGACAGCCGAGGGAGCAGTGCAAGCTCTCAGTGGAGGGGAGGCGGCGCAGGCGCGGGAGGGGCGGTGCCCCGCCTCCGGCCCCGCCCCCGGCCCGGCCGCACGGCTCTCCCGGCCCGGCCGCCCAGACCCCGCTCGAGGAGCCGCTGGAGCCCGCACAGGGCCAAGTCCAGGAGCCCGCGTCCTACCTGCGGCGGGACCCGAACCCGCGGTGCGCGCCAGCCCGGCCCCGCCCCGTCTCCGGAGCCCCCAGGGGCACGGTGCCTGCAGAAAGGCCCTCAGGGAATTTGAAAGGGGCAGCCGCGGGGGGAGAGCTCAGAGGGAGAGGAACCAAGACGGCCGCCTGTTACCCAGCCAGAGCGGAAACCGCGGCCCGCGAGCGAGCCAGGGCCCGGGGTCCGCGCTGGCGTGTCGGGCCGCTGCGCTCGCCGCCGTGTGACCTTGGCTGGGTCATTTCAGTCCAGGGTGCAGGATATGGGGGGCAGCGCGGGAGCTGGGGCCGAGTCCACCTGGAGCCGAGAGGTCAAGAAGGGCGGTGCAGGCATGGACGGGACTGGCCCTCAGAGAGAGATGCAAGGAGCCGAGAGGGATGGGGGCCAGGCTTCAGGGGCAAGGGGAGGTGAGCTTCCCCCGCTGACCCCGCAGGGACGGCCGTCTATGTATGCAAAACTTTCCCCAGTTGCCCTCACTTCCCGCTTGCCCTCCAGGTCCTGGAGCGAGCCTCGTGCTGGAGACGCCAAGTAAACATCTGTTTAGACAAGATGGCCTTGCCCAGAAGGAGCTGATATGAACGCACAAGGAGATACCCCCAGGGGTGTCCCTGGGGACAGTGCTAGAGTGACCAACTGGAGGCTACCCGAATGGAGGAGTCTGACAGTCTGTCTATACCATGGAACACTAGATCATTCTTAAAAGGAATGATCCAGATTCAAAGGATTATCAGCATAGAAGGAGCCCAAAATCACTTGTGATTTTAAGATGGAGAACAATACATATCACTTATTAAAGCAAAGGGAAAGACACACAAAGTAGGTAAAAGTAAAAACATTAGAAAAATCGAGAGGGGGAGACTGGAGATAGGATTAAAGGGGACTTTATTGCAAATATTTTGTTTCTATTCTATGAAAAAAACAAAAAGCTGAGCTTAGAAATTTGAATGTTTATTATGATACTGTAGGTTTTGTGTTTTCTTTAAATTAAAAAAAAAGCCCGGGGGTTGGGGGAAATTAGGTCCTTCTATCTTTCTTTGGCCTGTGGCCACAGGGCCTGTTCCCCTAGGGGTTAGTGGAGTTGGTGTGGGAAGAGGAGCCCACTAGACAGGGCAGGGCAGCATGGCCACCTGCCAGCCCCACCTCAGGGCCCAGCTCCCTTGTACACCAGCCTCGGGGGAGGGGATGCAAACCGGACCAATCATGCCATTGTCACCCTGTCACCTCCACTGCCAAAGTCATCCTTGCTTATTTGTAGAACTTAAAAAATACAGAGAGAGATTGTGAAGATTTGGGGAGACTCAGGAAAGCTATAAAATTTACTGTCAACCATTTTTAAATGTACAGGAGCGTTAACTATGTGCACATGGTTGTGTAACAGATCTCTGGAACTTCTTCATCATACAAAGTGAAACCCTATACCCACTGAGCAGCAACTCCCCTTTTGTTCCTCCCCGCAGCCCTTGACAACCACCATTCTGCTCTCTGTTTTTAAGTTTGACTATTCAGGGTACCTTACATAAGTGAAATCATACAGTGTTTGTCTTTTTGTGACTGGCTTATTTCACTTAGCACAAAGTCCTCAAGGGTCATAAAGTCCTCAAGGGTCATGTGACATATGACATGATTTCCTTTTTTAAGGCTCAATATTCCATTATACGTTTCTTTATCCATTCATCTGTCATTAGACATTTTGTTTACTTCGACCTCTTGGCTATTGTGAATGCTGTTGCGATGAACACGGGGTTGCAAATATCTAAATATCTTGTGTTCAATTCTTTTGGATATACACCCAAAAGTGGGAATGCTGGATCATATGGTAATTTTGTTTTTAATTTTTTGAGGCACCTCCAAACTGTTTTCTATTAGCGGCTACACCATTTTACAGTCCCAGCAACTGTGCACAAGGGTTCAGATTTCTCCACATCAGTGCCAATACCTGTTTTCGTAGTGGTCATCCTGATAGGTGTGAAGGTGTGTAATTTCATTGTAGTTGGATTTGCATTTCTCTGATTAGTGATGTTGGGCATATTTTCATATGCTTGGCCATTTGTATATCTACTTTAGGGAAGTGTCTACTCAAGTTTTTTTTGCTAATTTTAAAATCAGGTTATTAGTTTTTTGGGTTTTGTTTGTTTAGTTGTATTTCTTTATATACCCTCGATGTTAACCTCTTATCACGTATATGGCTTACAGATATTTTCTCCCATTTCTTAGGTTGATTTTTCACTCTGTTGGTTGTTTCCTTTACTGTGCAGAAGTTTTAAGTTTGATGTAGTCCCAGTTGTCTATTTTTGCCTTTGTTGCCTGTGTTTTTGGTGTCCTTATCAAGAAATCATTGCCAAATCGAACATCCTGAAGCTTTCCCCCTGTTTTTTCTTCTAAGAGTTACATCAGTTCAGGCGTCATGTTTAGGTCTTTAGTCCCTTTTGACTTATTTGCTGGGGTGGGGGGAGGCGATAATTAGGTTTATTTATTTTTTAACAGAGGTACTGGGGATTGAACCCAGGACCTTATTCACACTAAGCACACACTCTACCGCTGAGCTATACCCTCCTCCCTGACTTAATTTTTGTATATAGTACAAGATAAGCATCCAACTTCATTATTTTCTGTGTGGATATGCAGTTTCTCCAGCACGGTTTGTCAAAGAGAAAGGAAAGTTTTTAAAAGCATAACATGGATCATTCATAGTCTTACCACCAGAGAAACATAATGCCTGCATTCTCGTGTGTATATAACACACTGATTTGTTTATTCTGAGATACATGGTTTTTTTTCACATTTTAACAAATTAGAAATCAAGATGACAACTGATTGCAATTGATGGAGACTTACAATTAATTGACAATTTTTTTCCAGTGGCACAAATTTTTTAAATTTTATTTTATTGAGTTATATAGTCAGTTTACAATGTTGTGTCAATTTCCAGTGTTGAGCACAATTTTTCCGTTATACATAAACATACATATATTCACTGTCACATTCTTTTTCACTGTGAGCTACCACAAGATCTTATATATATTTCCCTGTGATATACAGTATACTCTTGTTTATCTATTCTATATATACCTGTTAGTATTTACAAATTTCGAACTCCCAGTCTGTCCCTTCCCACCCTCCCCACTGGCAACCACAAGTTTGTATTCTATGTCTATGGGTCTGTTTCTGTTTTATATTTATGTTCATTTGCCTTTTTCTTTAATTTTCTTTTTTAGATTCCACATATGAGCGATCTCATATGGTATTTTTCTTTCTCTTTCTGGCTTACTTGACTTAGAATGACATTCTCCAGGGACATCCATGTTGCTGCAAATGGCATTATGTTGTCATTTTATGGCTGAATAGTATTCCATTGTATAAATATACCACATCTTCTTTATCCAGTCATCTGTCAATGGACATTTAGGCTGTTTCCATGTCTTGGCTATTGTAAATAGTGCTGCTATGAACATTGGGGTGCAGGTGGCTTTTTGAAGTAGGGTTCCTTTTGGATATATGCCTGGGAGTGGGATTCCTGGGTCATATGGTAGATCTATTCCTAGTCTTTTGGGGAATCTCCATACTGTTTTCCACACTGGCTACATCAAACTACATTCCCACCAGCAGTGTAGGAGGGTTCCCCTTTCTCCACAGCCTCTCCAGCATTTATCGTTTGTGGACTTTTGAATGATGACCATTCTGACTGGTGTGAGGTGATACCTCCTTGTAGTTTTGATTTGCATTTCTCTGATAATTAGTGATATTGAGCATTTTTTCATGTGCATATTGATCATTCATATGTCTTCATTGGAGAATTGCTTGTTTAGTTGTTCTGCCCATTTTTGGATTGGGTTTTTTTTTTTTATTAAGTCATATGAGCTGCTTATATAGTCTGGAGATCAAGCCTGTCAGCTTCATCTTTTGCAAAAATTTTCTCCCATTCCATAGGTTGTCATTTTGTTTTGCTTATGGTTTCCTTTCCTGTGCAAAAGCTTGTAAGTTTCATTAGGTCACATTTGTTTATTCTTGCTTTTATTTCTGTTGCTGGGGTAGACTGCCCTAGGAGAACATTGCTGAGATGTATGTGAGATAATGTTTTGCCTATGTTTTCTTCTAGGAGGTTTATTGTATCTTGTCTTATGTTTAAGTCTGTGATCCATTTTGAGTTTATTTTTGTGTGTGGTGTAAGGAAGTGTTCTAGCTTCATTGATTTACATGCTGCTGTCCAGTTTTTCCAACACCATTTGCTTTATTCCATTGACATATAAATTTTTAAAATCAATGAATTTGGAGAGGGAGGGTATAGCTCAGTGGTAGAATATGTGCTTAGCATGCATGAGGTTCAGTTCCTAGTACCTCCATTAAAATTTTTTTGAAATAAATAAATAAACCTAATTCCCACCCCCCCATATAGAAAAAAGCTTAAAAATAAATAAATCGATTAATTTGATGTAATGGAGTATACAAATCATGCAGTTAGGAGAGTCAGACTCATGTTTTCACATCTGTGTATTTCACGGTGTCCTCATTTTTCTCACCATGGTAGGATAAGCATTTCCCATCCCCTTAAAAGTGGATCATTTTGTGGATTGTAACAGAGGTGCCACTGATGCAGGATGTTGTCAGTAGGAGAAGCTGTGTGTCGAGGGTCAGAGGAGTAATATGGTGACTTTGTTCTTTCCACTCACTTTTGCTATGGATCTCAAACTGCTCCAAAAAATAAGGTATCTCAAAAAGAAACTTCCAAAAAAACCACTTTAAGAAAGTAGAGAATACTTGAATCCTTTGCTCTCAGACTCCTCTGCTATGAGTTACAGCCAACCCTGGACAGACCCACAGGGACCCAGGATCTGTTCTCTTATCTCATATGTACCATTTTTCATATAGAGCTTTTGCATTGGGGAAGATTTTCTGAAACTTGACCAAAAGGTGGGAGCTGGTTCCAGAACACAGAGCTCCTAGCGGACAAAAATCAAGCTATACCCACCTCCATGTGGTGCAGTAATAAGAGCATCGAGTCATTCAGTCCTTCAGCTAATCCTCACTGAGCATCTGCTAGGTGCCAGACTGTTTTCCGTGCTGGGGCTGTAGCAGTAAACTAAGCACAGACCCCTGCCCCCATGGAGTTTCTCTTCTTAAATAAGCAAAACATACAGTATATCAGATGGTGATAAGTACTATGGAGAAAAATAAAGCAGGGAAGGATAGGAAGTTCTAGAGGTAGGAGGGATGGTTGTAATTTTCAATGGAAATGTGACAGATTAAACGCAGTCACAAATTCCTTGCTGCTTTTCTCATCCATCCAGAGTCTTTTTCCCCTCTTCGGATATGAGCTGGCCATCTGGCTTGCCTTGACCAATAGAATGTGCTGAAAGTGATGATGTATAAGTTCTAAAGCTTAGGTCTCAAGAGAACTTGCAGCTTCTGCCTTCACTATCTTAGAACCCTGTCCTGAGACCACCGCATAAGGAAGGCAGTCCAGCTACTGGAAGATGAGAGGTTGTGAGGAGTCTCCCAGCCAAAAGCCAGCACCACCTGCCAGGCATGTCCATGTGACCACCTTGGACTGTCCGGCCCAGCTGACCGTGCAGCTGAGGACAGATGCAAGTGTGAATCCAGACATACCCAGCAAAGGAGCTCACCCAGCAGAGGAGCTGCCAGCCTACCCGCAAAATGGTGAAATTAATTGTTCTTGTTGTAGGTTTTTTTTTTAATTTTGTTTTTTATTGAAGGGTAGTTGATTTACAATGTTGGTTTCAGGTGTACAGCAGAATGATTCAGTTATACATAATGATTCAGTTTTTTCAGATTATTTTCTTTATATGTTATTACAATAAATTGAGTATAGTTCCCTGGGCTATACAGAAGGACCTTGTTGTTTATCTGTTTTATATATAGTAGTGTGTATCTGCTAACCCCAAACTCCTGATTTATCCCTCCTCTACCCTTTCCCCTTTGGTTTGTTTTCTATGTCTGTGAGTCTGTTTTTGGTTTGTAAATAAGATTTGTATCTTTTTTTTTAGATTGCACGTATAAGTGAAATCATATGATACATCTTTCTTTGTCTGAATTACTTCACCTAATATGATAATCTCTAGGTTCATCCATGTTGCTGCAAATGGCATTACTCGATTCCTTTTTATGGCCAAGTAATATTCCATTGTGTATATATACCACATCTTTATCCATTCATCTGTTGGACATTTAGTTTGCTTCCAATGTCTTGGCTATTGTAAATAGTGCTGCTGTGAACATTTGGGTGCAGGTATCTTTTCAAATTAAGAGTTTTCTCTGGATATATGCCTAGGAGTGGGATTACTGGATCATATGGTAACTATTTTTAGTTTTTAAGGAATCTCCATACTGTTTTCCATAGTGGCTGCATCAATTTACGTTCCCACCAATAGTGTAAGAGAGTTCCCTTTTCTTTGCACCCTCTCCAGCACTTATTTTTGGAAACGTTTTGATGATGGCCATTCCAACTGGTGCGAGGTGATACCTCATTGTAGTCTGGGTTTGCATTTCTCTAATCATTAGTAATACTGAGCATCTTTTCATGTGCCTGTTGGCCAGCTGGATGTCTTCTTTGAGAAATGTCTATTTAGGTCTTCTGCCCATTTTTTCATTGTGTTTTTTTTCTTTAATGTGTTAAGTTGTATGAGCTGTTTGTATATTTTGGTTCTTGTAGAGTTTTGAAGGTAGTTTGTTACATAGCAACAATAGTTCCTAGATACAGGAGGTTACGTACAACTAATACACTTTTTGGTTCCAGGTTTGTGGGCTGGTGGTTGTTTGCATGGAGTAATTAAAACTTTTGTGATGTTGGATCAGTGTGGCAGGAGCCGTGCCTAGTGTCCCCTCAGAGGCCATTTAATCTCAATTAACTCATCCACAGAATGGGAGAGTTCGTTAGCTATTAGCCACAGCCCTGCATTAATTAAAATTGAACAACCTTCATTAGTCACTGCTAAAGTGAGCAGGAGTGAAATGCTGCTTGACCCTTTTTCTGTAGGTGCAATAGCAACTTGACACTGTCCCTTTGGTCAAGTTTCATAGTCCCTTTGGCAGCACAAATTAAGGCTACTGTTAATAGAAAAAAAATCAGCACAACTTGAAAACTTTTTGGAGTGTGTATGGTCACGTGTAGACATTTACATTAAGATTGCTTTTCATATACTGGAAATTGACACATTGTAACTGTACCTCAATACAAATAAATTTTAAGAAAAGACTGATTTTCATACTTAGGGTTAGCGCCTTCTGTTTTTTTTCTCTCTTCCCCTTCTCAGTGTTTAGTCAGTTACCTTTTCCTGACCCCTCCAGCCATTGGCAGACTCCCTTGTAACAAAATGCTCACAGGTGGCTGTGTGATTTAAAGGGGCGGGGTGGGTTTGCAGGTAGATGGGGGGTTAAATAAAATCAGGCTTCCTCAGAAGTACCAAAACAAGGCAGGAGCCTTAGCAAGCACCACTGCTAAGCCACCCCAAGCCCTTGGGACTCTCTCTTCCCCGGAACTTGATCCTGCTATGGTGGACGGTTGGGATTCTCTGTGGGGCTCCTGGAGCATAAGAGATCTACCTGGTTGAGGTCAGAGCACTGACGGACCAAGTCATTCCCCAAGATGGGTCCTGTTTAGGAGGATTCCTTTGGGGAAAGGTGGATCTTCTGAGGGAAAGCCTGGTAGCGAGGAAACTGCTGAAGACCTGCTATTTCATGCATCTATCACTGTGTGACCAGCTACCTCAAAACTCAGAGGTTTCAAAGAAGAGCTTGTTATTTTTGCATGGTTCTGTGGGTTGACCAGGCAGTTCTAATTCATCTGGTGTTGGCTGAGGTGTGGGACGGCTGGAAGGCCCAACGTGGCCTCACTCACAGGGCTGGCACTGGCTGGAAGCTTAGTTGGGGCTGTTGGCTTGGGACCTTGGTTCTCCATGTGACTGCTTGGGCTTCCTGCGTGGCAGTTGGCCTCCAAGAAGGTGCATTTCAAGAGAAAGCAAGCAGACGAGTCCTTAAGGCCTCTTAAGGCCGGGACTCAGAGATCCCAGAACATCACTTCTGCCACAAGTGATGCATTTATCGATCAAAGTAGTCACAGGGCTAGCCCAAGTTCAAGGTGGGAGGAGGGGGGTGGCGAGTATATGCCACCTCCCTGTAGGGGCGTGGCCTGCACGTAGGGAGGGAATAAGTCTACGATGGCCATCTCTGGAGACAACCTACCACACTTGTCAGTCGCTGACTGACTTTGAGTGTCGACAATGGTGCTCAGCCCTGGGGCTGGATCCTATGGAGGATGCAGAGAGCGATGAGATGGGTGAGTGATGAGGACTCATTTGAGGGCTCTCTAGTGGGACAAGTCAGACTAGATCCTCTCCCAGTCTCTTTCCAGCCTTAATAGCCTCAAGTTGATGTTCACAACATCCCTCCCACAACACACACTACCACCACCACCACAATTGTGAGCCAAAGCCCTGAGGGTCTGGCCTGAGGTTGCCACAGACCAGAAGAGTCAAGCTTTGGGCCTGGGGCTGCCTGCTGGACCGGATATGCTGGGAAGACCGAGTGGAGACAGAGGGGGCCAGTTGGGCTGCAAAGCAGAGAGGGGTGTCTCAGCTCCTCTGGGCTTAGTGCCATGAAACAGGACGTAAAAAGTGGGCTCAGACGTCAGCGCCTTTGCCCTCTGGGTTTGAGCCTTTCAGGAGCTCCAGGGTTTTTTTTTTTTGTTTTTTGTTTTTTAACCCAGAGGCCACATCAGTGTCATGGAGCCCAAATTGGAACTGAATGCCAAAGTCAGAGCTTGGAGGGAAAGTCAGGGCCAGCCCAGGAGAAGGAGGGGAACTTCTGTGGCCCCAAGCCAGCCACCTGGTGAGTTCCAGGAAGCACTACTTGGGCCCTGGAGCCCACAGCCTTGCCCCAGTGGGCTTTGGGCACTGTTGACCCATCAACCCACTTGAAGGTGTGGCCTAGCCAACCCAGGCTGACTCACATCCTTCCTAGGCCTCTACTCCCGCCCTCATCAATGCAGAATGCTCAAGAGTACCTCTATGCTCCTGCAGTGCCCCCCCCCCCGCCACGTCCTCTTCACAGACCCTCTGCTCAGGGAGAGCCCACCTGGGCTCCAGGGATGGGGAGACCGGACTTGGAGAAGGAATGTTGCCAAATCCTGCTTCCCCGGGCTCAAAGATCAGAAAGCAGAAAGGCAGATGGACAGACCAAACCTGGGCTCACCCCTCACCAAGGGCCCAGGCAGACCACGGGTCTCTGAACCCCACAGTTAGTGGTGCTACACCTGCTCCCTTGAAGGTCCCAGGTCTGAAAGTGGGGGGCTGCAGGAATAGCTTTTTTCACCTTTGGGTATAGTTTTGTCATTTTCTGGAGCTGGGCTGGCTGGGTGGGCCCTCCCGGCAAGGCCACGAGAAGCCTGGCTCCCTCGCCCAACTGTCCACCCAAACCTGGTGATTCCAACTCCCCATCTCACATACCTGAGTCCAGGCTGCCTTCGTCTCTCACCTCCTCTCCCAGCTCCCTGTCCGAGCCCGCTGATGATCTCTGACACTCAGCTGCAACCAGGCCCTCTCCTGGCTTAAGAGCCCTCGGTGGCCATGTGGCCCCCGCCCCCACCCTCTGCACTGCTAATTCTAAGGCTTTTGCATGTGCTGTCTATCTGTGTCCTCCCCAATCTCCCTCACCTGGCCCTCTCCATTTCCTCCTTCAGGCCCAAAGTCTCCCCTGACTCCTCAGACGATTTCAGAAGTAATTATGCACCAGAGATTCTCAGTCCTGGCTACAAGCTGGAATCACCTAGGGAACTTTGATTAAAAAAGCCCAGTGTCCAGTCCCGCCTTATCACCACCTGAATCCAAATTGCTGGGTGGAGGCCCTATAGCCATGTGATTTAAAATTCCTCCAGGTGATTCAAATATGCAGCCAGGTTTGAGACCCTCCCATTCTAGATGCTTCTGTACCATGAGTTTTGCTGTCACAAACCCAGCACCTCGCCCTACATGGAGCATCTATTAGGTACTAATGAAACATTGGCTTAGCGGATGATGAGACCCACCCTTGACCCACCAGGCTCCTCACTGCCTCACCTGCCCCATCTCCCCGGCTTCACTTCTCCACTCTCCCATCCACAGTACCCTGAAAGTGCTGTGCTCTCTCCAAGCCTCCCCCAACATGTAGTTCCTAGATCCTGCAATTCCTCAGGGCTCTGCTGAAACGCCCCTTCCTCAGGGAAGCTGTCCAGCTGGCCTCAGTCCCCTTGCCCCCTGCTCCCATCCCCTCTGGACTTTCCTCTTGGTACCTCTCATCACCCAGAAGTCAGCTCTGTCTCCCCTCCTCCCCTAAGAGGCAGAAGCCTCTTCTGTCTTTTCGGGACCAATCCTCAGGGCCGCACAGAGCTTACCACACACAGTGTTGCCAGTAGAGTAAGTCTGTTGGTTGAGTGATTTTGCGTCCAGATATTTTTGACCCTTTGGCAGACTTTGTCCTGGGCCCAGATGACTAAAAGGCCCTACATTTGAGGGCCCAGGGTGAGTTGGTCGGATCCAATAATGGAACACCTTTGGAGGAACAGTGACCTCTAGGGGGCATAGGGACAATGTTGTTGTCTGTAATAAAAAGACGGTGAGGAAATGTTATCCAAAACTGGCAGGAGGGGAACCACCTGGCAGGAGAGAGCACACACAGCAGTGCTGGCTCCCACCTCTCTTCAGAAGAGTAAACTGAGTTGAATTATGTCCCCCCAAAGAGATACGTTGAAATCCTAAGCCCCGGTAGCTGTGAACGCAGCCTTATCTGGAAACAGGGTGACTGCAGCTGTAATCAAGTTAAGATGAGGTCACACTGGAGTAGGGTGGCCCTAATCCAATGTCTGGTGTCCTTATAAGAGGAGCACAGATGGACACAGAGATACATAGACGGAAGATGGCCACGTGACGACGAAGGCGGAGACTGGAGGTCTGCAGCCACGAGCCAAGGAACACCAAGGACTGCAGGCAACCACCAGAAGCTGGGAGACACATGGACCAGATGCTCCCTCGGAGCCTCCAGAAGGAACTAACCTTGTTGACGCCTTGATTCCGGGCTTCTGGCCTCCAGAACTCTGAGTAAATTTCTGTAGTTTTAAGCTCCACCCTACCCCTGCCACCCAGCTTGTGGTATATTTTCACAGCTGCCCTAGAAAACTCGTATCATAGAGGAGACACTGACAAGGAGTCTTTGGGGGAAGACGAGACTTGCCTCCCAAAATCCAGACTCTGATTCTGCAACACTTACTGGAGCCCCACCTGGTGAGCTGACAGATGCTACCAGTTACTCCTCGTCACAGGTCTGAGGGTAGGAACTGTTACTTCCCTTGCTTGACAGACAAGGCAACTGAAACTCAAGAGAGGTGACTTGCTTGGTTACATGGAAGTCATGGAGTGGGGGTCTGATTTCAGGTCCAGGAATCTTTCCCTGCAGAGTTGGTGCTTAGAAAATGCTTATTGTGAAACATAAGCAAACCAGAAGTTTAATACTGGGGCTCTCAGTGACGCTCCTGTCCCCACCCTGGTCTTCAAGACGCCATTGCACTCTCCTGCGCTTCCTTGACAACATGGAGTTCGCCTCCATGTCAAGTCCTTTTCAGGACTTCAGAAGTCAACACACACCCCAAGGTGGGGTGCAAGGAGGCTATCGCCCCTGAAAAGCCAGCAGGTGCTTCTGGAGAGCTGGTGCAGGGAAGACAGAACCAGTCTCCAAAAAAGTAGTGCAAATGAAGAAGGAAGCTGTTTCTGAAACTGGGGTGTAAGGCCGGTGCTCAGGAACTGGAGACCCCTGACTGGCAGCAGAGGGACCCTGGCAGGAGGTGGGAATGAGATAAAACACAGGACCCACTGTTAAATTTGAATTTCAGATATATGGCAAATAACTTGGTATTGCCTGGGGCATACTGAAAAATTATTTATCTGAAATTCAAATTTAACTAGGTATTCTGTATCTTGACTTCAGAATCTGGCAACCCTCACTGGGGAGGGAAAAGCACGTTAGGAGGATGGAGGGAGTAAAGGTCCAGAACCTACAGCTCCCTGTGTTGGAAGATGACTTTGCCGTGAGCCCAGGAGGCCATGAATCCAATGAATGGGGAACCACTGGCCCACTGGGGCAGACCCAGGCCACCAGGGCCTGTGTAGCAGGGTGGAGGGTCTGGGCCAACAGAGAAGGCCAAGTCGTCTCCAGCTGCTTGGCCTGTGAACCCTGTTGACACCTGGAATCCCATAAGGAGCAGGCAAGGAGAGGGCAGGAACCCGGGCGTCTGGGCCATCAACCTGGAGCATCCCTAGGGCTTGGCAGGATCCATGTCAGCAGTTTGGTGTGAGACCAGGCTGGGGTAGAGGGCATGGCCTGTGACCCAGGGAGACTGTCTATCCCCAGGAGTTCTGGGACCAGGCTTCACACCCTCCCTCTATCCCCACAGAAACACCATCAAGTCAGGCAAGAGGAGCAGAGTGTTTATTTACACCTTGGTCTGTACATTAGAGTTCCCGAGGGAGCCTGCCTCTGAGAGCTTGCTCCTATTTGGCTAGAAGCAGGCTGACGGCGGAGAGCTCGGGACCCTGGGACACAGCCCTGGAGCCTCACCCCACTCTCCCCACCCAGGGGCCTGGAGGTAGAGGTCTCGCCCCAGCCCCAAAGCTAGACCTGCTTCTGGATGGAGGCTCCCGCGGAGGGCGAAAGACTCAAGTGGATTGAAACCCTCGGGGCATCAGAGCCGCCCGACAAACCCTTGGGCATGAGCCCCCACGTGCAGCTCATTGCACCTGGGTCCTGGAAACCCAGCCAGGGAAGTGGGGACTGCAGGTCCTCAGCCACGCATGGTCCCAGAGCGGTCCTGACATCATCAGGGGTTTAATGGCACCCGGTCTGAGCACCTTCGGCAGACGAGGAAGAGCTCGGCAGCTGTTAATGTGTGGCAGGGGATGCAGCCAGAAGCCCCTTCCTTCTGCTTGTTTGGGGTCTGACGCTGTTAAGACACCAGACGGCGGTGGCCCTGAACCCGGGCCCAGGGCCAAGCACGGGGAGCCACACAGCAGGAGCTTCTTCCGGGGGCCGGAGGTGCATCCTCCAAGGGGCTCACTGAGTGGCTGCAGACCCGAGACACCCTGACACCCCTGCCGGGCTGACTTCCAGGTTCGACAGGTGTGCTCTGCCACCTACAGACACTGACACCGATGCAGGGAAAGGGTGGGGGGAGAAGCTGCTTGCACAAAGCTGGCCTTGTGGGGTGTGCGGGGCTTCTAAACAGCGGCAGGCCGGAGGACGGGCCAAGTGGGCCCGCGCCCCCCGAGCTAAAGACCATAATAAAGAATTCCACCCCCTGTTTCCAGGTCTGAGTGGCTGAGTAGGTGGAGGGAAGCGGAGCCGGAGCCCAGGAACGGGGATGCGCGTGCAGGGAGCCGGCCTCGTGAGGTGGCGGCCCGCGGACACCAAGTAGGGGAGGCACTATGTACACTTTACAGGGCACAAGAAGGGCCAGGGTAAACGAGAGGATGTAGAAAAGGGGGCAGTGGCAATGCGGAAAATCCTGTACAGTGGTGACAGGGCAGAGAAGGCACAAGGACAGTGACCCCAAACCATGCAGACAAAACACGGCCGGCGCAGCACAGCAAAGCAGGGGGCCAGGGGGAGGCACGCCTCCCGAGTCCCCTCAGACAGCAGCACTTAGGTCCTGCAGGGGCGGCCCTGGGATGCCGCTCCAGCCACCCTGCTGGTGGTGGCTGGGGGCAGACTCCCCACCCCCACCCCACTCCATTACAGTCACAGCGGGAAGGAGCCTATAGGGTCGGAGCACCAGAGCCACGTGGCATCACTCTCTGCAGGGTCCACACTTTTAGAAACAGATCTTTCTAGAAAGCAGCCTCTTTTCCCGGGGAGGTGGAGTGTGGCTGAAGGGCGGGCAGGCAGCCCCACTGTTCTGGCCACTCCTCCCTCCTGAAAATGCGCGCACTCAGGGCAGGGTGGCAGGGCCTGGGGGGCCCTGAGGTCAGCTGAGGGAAGGGACTTGCTCACAGTTACCCAGGAGGGCACGGCCCCTCCCCAACCTGGAGCAGCGTTCCAGAGGGGCTGTCCTCATTCCAGAGGAAAGGCCAGGGAGGGCGCCAGCGATGGAATCCTGAATGGCCCCTCCCCTCGATCTAAAAACCCACCTCAGCTCCTTAAAAGAGTCACTGTGGATCTGCCAGGTGAACAAAGTCATTTCCTTGGCACAGTAACCACCCAATACTCCCCTGTTCTGATCGCATCTAGTCAGATTTTGGGTTTAAATTTGCTAATGTGCTAAACACACCTACCCACAGAGCACAGAAAGAGGGCTTCACTTCTCCCTCGTCCACCAGGCCCCAATGGCCCCTGTAAGCCTGTGCAGGTTATTAAGTCCCTCACTGGAACAAAAGAGCCGTCCTGACCACCAGGACCTGGCTGGGCCAGGAATCCAGCAGACCAGCGACCCAAGCCCCCAGGGCTGGGCAGGGATGCTGGATTGGTGAATAACAGGGGAGAGGCTGGGGTGAGCCTTATTCGTCCAGCCTGAAAACAGATCAGAGCAAACCCCACAAGGCGGGAATCCCACTGGGCTCCGCTGGAACAGGAGGCGGCAGCTGTTCCTGAGGCTGCTTCCAGCACCCCTCCAAACTCTGTCCTCCCCCCACTCTGGATACATCCCTACACGTGCCACCCACTGACTCCACCAGCAACAGGCAGAGACTTACCCACTCAGGTTCACTAACTCTCAGGCTGCTGAGAGCAGCTGGATCCACCTGCTCCTGAAGGTACCAGGCCTCCCATCCTGGGGGAGGGGGTCTGCTAACTTCTCACCATCAGACATCAATACATCAGCAAGAGAACTCCCTGTTCCCCAGCACCTGGGTTAACAAGCCCAATAGCCTGTCCACCCATTTTCTCCGCTTCTGGCCAGCAACCTCCCAGGACAGGAGTCTCAGCCAGGCTGCACAGTACCTTCACTTGGGGAGCTCTTTAAACACTTCAGTGCCCGGGCCTCACCCACACCAATTAAATCTGAATTCCAGAGGTGGGGGGGGAGGGCGGGGAGCGGTCAGGCCCATCAGCAGAACTTTAAAATTCTCCCCAGGTGATTCCAATGCACAGCCCACGTTGAGAACCAGTTTCAGGCTCAAGCGCTCTGGGAAATTGTCAAGCTTTGTGTTTTCCATAGGTCAGAACGTCTGTAGATAAAGGATAATTTCCCTCTGACAATTCTCAAAGAATCTACAAATTTAAAATAACTTGTCTAACCCTGACCAATTCAAAGTTAAACAAATTTTCTTTTTTACTAGAACTTCGTTTCTTATACTGTCCCACAGAATACGGCCCTAGATAAACCAGAAAGTGCTTCCTTTTTAGTTAGACGGTGTATCTAATGCTCACTCTCGGGCTCAACAAATTCTGTTCGGCTTCTGATTAAATACAAGGATACCCCAGAGTCCCGTAAAAGGTGAATCTGCTGAACCCCCTCCCCACACTCCCACCCCAAAAGCCTCTAAACTTGAGACAAGTTACTGCTAACCCCTACTTGGTGGAACTACCAGGTTTAGCAAAGACCCAACCTACAGAGGACACCCAGTTAAATTACAACCACCCAGGGGATTCTTTAAACAGTCCCAGGCCTGGACCACACCGCAGACCAATGAAATCAGAACCTCTGGGAGCTGGGCCCAGTTATCAGAATTTTAAGAACTTTTCCATTTTAAATATGTCCCAAGTATTGCAGGGAACATTTTACTAAAAATTATCTGTTGCTTACCTGAAATTCAAATTTAACTGGGCATCCCCGCACTGTCTCACAGCCCCACCACTGAGCCCTCTCAACCTGCAAAGGAGAAAACGCAGGAAGGGAGCAGGGTTGGCGCCGTCTGCACCCAGAGTTAGGACAGCTCTAGACAGAGCCCACCCAGGGGCTGTGGGGCTGGGACCCCTGGGCCATCTGCCCCCACCCCAGGCTAGCTTTCAAATAGGGAAGAGCATTTTAAAAAGCTACCTGATCTTAAAAAGCCAATTTGATGTATTCTGCCTGAAGGAAGGTTGGATTTAACTTGGGCTGTGTGTTAAATGGAATTCAGTCTCACTTTAAAGTCAGCTCCTTTCAGAGACCTCCGCACCACACCAGGTCCCAAGGGCCTTTCAGGCTCAGGGCTTCCTGAGGGAGTCCGTTTCTGTGGCGCCCCCTGCACGCTGACAGCTTTTCCCACCCCCTTTCCCCATGGCGGAAATGCCTTCTCACGTTGTGACTCCAGGAACTCAGCCTCCGCGGCCTTCCCCGGAACCCCATCAATGCAGCTAAAGAGCATGTCAGGTGTTACACATAAAATGCTCACCCCTGGGGCAGGGTCCCCTGGACCAGGACCCGGGTCTGGCTGGCCTCTCCGCAGGACTCCTTCCGATATAAAACCCAGACCAAAGCCACGTCATGATTCATCTTCTTTCCTGTCCTTTAATTCCTGCCATTCCTTCCTCTTAGCAAATTCTCAAGAGACCCACCCTCTTTCCACTGCTGCTGCTTCTCAGATCCTCGAGGGGCCCAAGGAGACCAACCCCTGCCCCCGTCTTCCTGCTGTGGGTGGCCCCAAAGTCCTGCATCAGACCAAGGCAGCCCCATTATTTGCCGCAGGAAACCAATCCCATGCGTATGCTTAGAAAGAATCAGGAAATGCAACGAAAGCCGAAGCTGACTGGGTGGAATGGACATCAGTCCTGGCCACAGCCCCGCTCAGGGGACTCGCCTGCGTCCCCTGGTCTCCTCTTCCTCCCCTCCTGCCCCCTCTCCTCTGTGTACACCTCTCCCCGACATGCCCCAACTCTCCTTTTCCCACTGGAAATGTTGAAGTAAACCAGCAACTGCAGGGCTGGGGAATAAGACGATACATGTTCTTATGTATCTGATAAAGGAAACGAATCCAACCCGCACAGAATTGAGACAAACTGGGAAACTGAAGGGAAAGTACCAGATCTAGTCCCAGCCTCCTGAAACAAGAGCCCATGGAAGATCCAGAGGGTGAATTTCCACCACGTGTCACCAGGATGGAGACAAAGAGTTCCCTGCCACCTCCCCAGCTGTGTCTCCCACCAGCACGGCATTTATTCCCCAGCCAAGAACCGATACAGGTGTGTTTCTAGAGGCCGGAACGCAGGGGCCTCCCTACCCGGCCGAGCCAAGCCCAGAGCTTGGATTGTAAACCCAAGGCCATCAGCAGGCCGTGTGGAGAACAGAGGCAGGTAAGCAGGGACCGCTCCCTCCAAGCTGCTCTCTTAGAATGCAGCCACGGGGAAGGATGCTGACAGGGCTGTGAGCACACTCCTCTCCGAAAATCACGTCTTTGGTTGTCCAATGCCAGCATGTGCCTTAGACAGCCCTGTCCCCCAGCCCTCTTCCTCTACCTTTTAATCCTTCACGCACACCCAAGTGAAGGCTGCTTATTTTTCACTGTCTTAAAAACAAAGAAAGGGTAAGCAGGGATGGGGAAGTTTACAGAGAACTCTAAAAGTGCCAAGAACTCTCAGAATGAAGAGCGCCCCCCCCCCGTAGCCCCTCTGCAAGCCTGAGTCCTTTGCACGCCCCGTGCATGAGCATCACACAGGCTGCCAGCAGGGGAGGGGCTCGGGAGGGCCCCACACACCCCTCCCTCCTCTCTGAGTGCAGGTGCCTGGGCTTGAAAGACAGCCAAAGAGGCTGGCGAATGCCTGTGAAAGATCTTAATCATGCTCCCATTTGCAGTGGGGAGTAGGGATGGGGTGAAAGAGCCCGTCTCACCGAGTACTTTTTAATCCTTATCCCCAGAGGTAGAATCATTTTATCCAGTATCTGAAACACAAGCTTCCAGTTCTCGTTATTACAGTAACTCCTGAGAGCCGACCCTCTGCCCCTCGCAAAGGGACCACAAAGTGCGTGGACAGCTAACTGCACGCTCACCCTGTGCTGTATGCACGGCCTCCCCACAGACACACCAGTACACGTTACACGGTGGCCAGAGACACATTTACAGTGTGTGTGTGAGGCCCGACCCGGGCCGCATCCTGATGCGGGGTCTGCCCCTGAATCCCAGGGTCCAGGGGTCCCAAGGCCACTCTGCAGCCAGCCCCCTCGCCTCAGTGTTTGATCTCAAGGATGGAGGGGTTGTGGTCCAGGATGGCAAGGATAATCTTGTCCATGTACTGCCTCAGCCGGAAGTTGATCTCTTCCTGCTCCTTTAGGGCTTCCATGAGCTGAAGAGAACAAGAGACAGGTCAGGGCCGAGCCTGGGCTGGGCGCAGGCGGAGCCCAGATTCCCGGGCGTGCAGTGAGCCGGCCGTCGATGACAGAAGGCTCAGGAGACCCTGGGCAAGGCAGTCCCAAGACCAACCTCAGCACTCAGAGCTGGGCTTGAGTCTAAGATGTCACCCCCAAAGAGTGTCAGATATGTAAGTGCCTGGGCCACACCCCCCAACAATTCTCTGAGTCCTGTAGGCTGTAATAGAAATGCCACCTCTGCCCATGGACTGGAGGCTGGTGCCAAGCTCATGTGGGGGCTCCTTGTGGCCAGGGGCCAGCTCTTAGCTCTGTGTCCAAGCTCAGGGTAAGGGGTTCACTGCCTCTTACGATTCATGTAGCAATGTAACCAGGGTATTTCAGAGGCCTGATCTTTCAAAACCATAGCCCAAGAGTGGGCTTTGATGCTAGAGACATGGGTCCTTCTCCCTCCATAAACTGGGTGATCTTGTGTCCTGGTTTCTCGACCTGCGATGTGGACATGTGCAGAAAGCCTCCAGGTCGTCAGAAGATTAAGTGAGGACATACTGCAAGCAGGTGCCCAAGTAACACTAGGGTCCTTCCCCTCCTGCCTCCCCTGGATTATTCCCCCGGTGAAATCAACCAGCCATTTCGGCAGGCTCTGGGCAGAGCTGAGCCTCATCAAGCCCCTGCTCCTCCCAGCACGTCCTGGAAATCAGAGCTGACTTAGCTCGGCCTACAGCCTCCTGCCCTCCCTGCTCTGCCCCGTCCCTCTGGCCAGCCTGGGGCTTGTCATCGGGGCAGGTGGGATGGGGCAGGACTCACAGACAAGGGGCCAGGCTCCAAGGCGAGAGCGGGTGGGCACGTTACCTCATCGCGAGAGGCCGTGTCAATCTCCGCAGCCAGAGACTGGGCTTTGGTCTGGGTGGCAAAGAGGTTCTTTGCCTCGTAGAGGCTGAGGCTCAAGATCTGCCCGTTCAAGTCATCATTCTGATCTCGCAGTTTGTGATTCTCCTGTGGAGGGGGACAGAGCAACATCAACTCCCGGGAGCATCCAGAACCTCCTGGAACCCACTTCTCTGCAGCCGCTGTCTCCTGCCTCCCACGAGTACCCTCCCCTCCTTCCCTCAGGCGTCACAGCCAGTTCAGGACACCCACAGATGATGTGGCCTGTGCCACGCACGGCAGGGAGGGCCAGGGGCTGGGGTGTTGTGAGGCTGAGGAAGTGTTACAGCCCTGCTCTGGGAGTCAAGTCTCCACACGGGAGCGGGTCGGGGGGATGCAGCCCACAGTGGCTCCTTCCCCAGCACTGGCCCTTGTTGAGAAGTGATGCTTTGGGTCTCCAGGCCAGTAGGTCAACTCATCTCCTTGGCTCCTCCTGCAGCTAGGCTCAGGACCCCTGCTCTTGGGGGGTTCTTTCCAGGGGCACCCTCGCTCCCAGCCGGCCAGGTACTGCTGTGCCCAGACCCTCTTCACCAGCCCTCAGCTCTAGCTTTTGCCTCAAGACTCCTAACTGCTCACACCTGGGACCTTGGGCGCCCCCTCGTGGCTGAGGCTTAGGACTGCAGTGGGAGCAGAACCTCCAGCACCTCAGCCTCCCTCTGGGAGTCAGCTGGGAGGGAGGTGTAATTTGCACTGCAGAGTCTCTGAGCACGGGGCTCCCCTCACCATCACGCTCTCGCTGGTCACTACCCCTCCTGATCCCGCTCCCCTCATCCCTAACCCGTCTCCAATTATAGGAGTATTTCTGGGAACCACTGGAAATGGAATCTTGGTCTGCTCCTGGGAGGACCCGACACAGTGAGGCACTAGATGGCGGCTGGGTGGCATCTCATTCTCTACCCACGTGCCAAGGACAGAAGAGTTGTGTCTATTTCTCTTCACAGACTCAGAGGAGAGACCCTGGGATTTCCACTCGCCCTGCCTGAGCTGTGAGTCGGCAACCGAGGTGTGGAGGGGAGTGGACAGTTCCGTGGGGGAAGGTGGAGCGACAGCTCTCAGCCCCTCACAGGAAGCCCACCCGGCGGGGACTTGGACGCCATATCCCGCGGGACAGAGGCTCCCAGGGCCCACCTGCTTGAGCCGCTTGATCTCGTGTTCCAGCTCCACCTCTCGGGCCCGGGCACTGAACTCGCCCAGGCCGGAGGACGAGCCGCGGCCCCTGCCTGGCCGCTCGCAGTCCAGCTTGTACATCTGCAGGTGCTCCAGCTCCTTCCGCAGGTCCTCGATGAGCTGCATGGCAAAGAGGCTGGTCGGCAGGAGCCAGGGCGCCGGGGGAGCCCGCGTGCCCACCGGCTGGGACCCACCTCCTGCGTTGCCTCCCGCTCCTTCTGGAACTCAAGGCGGTTCTGCCTCAGCTTGTCCATCACACGCTTGTACAGGTCCATCTCATCCTTGAGCCGCAGGCTGGTGTCCTCCAGCCGGTCAGACATGCGCTGCCGCTCCTGGACCAGGGAGAGCAGGGCTGGGGGACAGGTCCCATTGGGGCCTGCTGTGCCCTGGGGGCTTTGCTGGGGGTCTGAGCATCCACCTAGACAAACAGGCCACCGGACCAGCCCCCTGGACAGAGGCCTCCGAGGCACAGCTTAAAGAAACAGCCTGATCCCCGAGGATTCCAGTGACAGCTGGAAAAATCTCAGGTCTCTCAAGTCCTTCAGTGATGCCAGACAGACTTAAATAGAAGGCAAGAGCCCCAACAGAAGCTAACCTCCTTCTCTTTTTTATTTTCCCCCATAATATAAGGAAATATATCCTCTGTAGAAATTTTGGAAGATCAGAAGTACGGAAAGACAAATTATTGTTCATATTTTGCTGTCTTTTCTTTGGCTAAGGCAATTTTATTAGAATTTCAGAAACTAGAAACTAGAGGCCTCCGATGGCCAACATGGCTTCTCTGTGGATTCAGCTCAAGAACCAAGTCTGAGAGATGCCTGGCCCTGCCACTTACCTCATCCAGTTTCTCTGTTTGTGACTTGAGTCGAGTCACTGTCGTTCTAAGCTCAGTGTTCTCTTCTTCTAACTGCTGCACCCTGGGGACAGGAGAAAGACAAGAAGGTCAGAAGTGGGGACTGTCTTACGATCAGACAATATGCAGCGATTCTCTGCTTCCTGGAAGCAGCGGAGAGAGACGGAGAGTGAGAATATGAATAGTTGCTCCAAGTGATACTATATTGACTTTCAGCTTCCTGACATCTAAGGCAAAATAGTAAAGCCACTGAGTTATTATTATTTTTGGATAAAAAGAAAACTCATTTGTGACTAAGAACATAAGATTCGTTGCAGACATGGAGATGGGGATGGTGGTATTTTTCTGCTAAATGGAGAGTCGTCCTGTGGCTGTGCGTGGCCGTCCGGGACAAGGCCCTCCTGTGAGGAGCCACAGTCCAAAGGCAACAAACAGCTGTCTTTGTTTTCCGTCCTCCTCCAGCATCTCACCCAGAGCTCTTCCCTCTGAGTGCTCGGTGCAGCTGCCTGACACCCCCAGGCAGTGGTTCTGACCGTCATAACCTCTGTTAGTGTTCACGAGGGATTGTCTTAACATGATTTCCTGAGAAGACAGAACCCGGGCACCCAGATCGGTGTTAAGTGAGCAGTGGGGACAGGCTGTTGGCCTGACACTGGGACGGCCGGGGCCATTCTGGCAGGGATTCTTGCAGAGTGCCGTCTCCTCCCGACTCCCACCTCTTCCACCCTAGAGAGGGGGCTCCCCGGCCCCCACTGCCAGGAGGGACCCCTGGGCCAGGGCCTGAGAGGAATTCAGACCCAGCACCCTGCTCTGATGAGGCCACCTCACAGGGGACTTGAGATGGTGGAGGACGTGAGACACAGCACACTGCAGACTCTGGGGAGCACTGCCAGCAGCAGCTACAGGAACAGTGCCCCTGGAGTTAGGCAAGGGTTAGGAGACAGCACCCTAACCCACACGGGCCCGCACTCCCACGGCCTTCTTCCACCACCCGCCTCCCAGCCACCTCTCTCAGGCCAGCCGCTCAGTCAGCTGTCAAGAGCAGGCAGAGAAGTGATGCTTAATGAAGGCACCAGCCCCTAGGAACAGATGCAAAACAGCAGCTTCTAGAAACTTAAATGAACCCCCGGCCCATAAGAGGGCAGAGCGGGTCTCAGGCACAGGGGAGTGGGGAGGTCCCCTCACCCCGCTGCACACGGGCCTGGCCCGCCCAGTTCCCTCTGGGCCTGCTTGGCCTGCTTGCCTGCCGGCCGTGAGGTACAAGGTGGAAGCCCCCTCCCCACCTGCCTTCCGCCCCAGCTTGGGCCTGGCCGACTCAGGAGGCTCTCAGCTCAGAGACTGGGGCCTCGGGGGCCTGAGGAGCGCGGGGACAGCCGTCCTCTGCCAGAGGCCCAGGGGCCTACCCCGGCCTGGTCAGCGGGAGCGCAGCCCGGGGACATCAACACAGCCCTCACCGGTGTGCAGCGTTTTGCTGTGCATCCTGGCCACTCTATGGGAAGGGATGACAGATGGATACTAAGGCCCGGGAAGTGACAGTATGTCCAAAGTCATGGAGCTAATGGGTGACCAAGCCAGACTCCCAGGTCAGTCCTCCCTTCCCTGCCTGCCTCGGATTCCAGCAGCCTTACCCAAGGCCCAGAAGCCCTGTTCTTCCACTGATCTTGGCCCCTGTGGCCCAGGGTCAGTAAGCCCTAGTGTTCAGGGTCAGGGAGAACCTGGCAGCAGGGGGCGCTCCAAGCCTGGACATCAGACCCAGCCCAGGAATTGGGGTAAGACACTTTTTTTCCTACCTATTCTCTTATTTATAGACCCATGTTGTTCCCTGGTTTACCTAACACAAACACTCTTTTATCTGTTTGCTAGAGAACACGTCCATATGTTCGGGTATCACAAGGAGAACTGTTAGAACAGAGGCTTCCCCTCGCGCTCAGTGTTCCCATCTATGTAATGGGGACAGCGCACGCCCACAGGGTGAGACCAGGAGTGCGAGGACATGGCAGAGGGCGGAGGGTTCCAGACCCTCCCCAAGGGGCCCACCTGGTGTTGAGCAGCTCGATCTCCGTGCCCCGCTCCCGCTCCAGCCGGCTGTAGGCCTCGCGGTGGCGCCGCGCCTCCTCCTCCAGGGCCTGCTCAGCCGTGGTCTCTTGATCCTTCACCATCTCCTCCAGCTCGTGCACCCTGAGGAGAGTGGCACGGAGTCCTGAGTCTTCTCACCCCAACCCAGGCTGCAACCACAGGGAGCCCTGGACCCCGAGACCCCAGGCAGCGTATCTGTTAGGCCTGTGGGATGAGGGACACCATGGCATCTAAGGAGAGGTGTGCCAGCCACGCACGCCACTGAGGGGCAGTCCTGTTAGCTGGTTCGGAGGGGAGCAGGGGGCACTCCCAAGGCAGACACAGGGAGCGCCAGCCTCGCCACAGCCAGATCAAGCAGCCCTCTGGCCTCACTTCCTCTTTTTGCTTTATTCCTTCCTGGCTGGTACCCCTCTGATCAATAGTTCAGTTCACTGGGCACCTGGGCTCCAAAGCTGGACATGTCCCGGCTGGTGGTCCTGAGCATACCAGACCCAGGAAAGGCCAGGCCCCACTATGGATGTTCTAACCCCACTACTGGCAGCCTAGTTGGTACATCAGTCTGGGGGACATGTCACTGGCAACAGTCCCTCTACAAGGCTGACCTGGGATGTACAAAAGGGCCCATCTTTGGGCCCTACGGGGTTGAGGACCAGACACTGGGTGGGGAGCAGTTTACCAAGTTTCATGCCATCCCATGAGACACGCACCACACTCCACAGCACCACCTCATCGGAGTCACGCTCAGCGGGCCTCCATCGGAAGGAGGGCACAGTAGTGCCCAGACCCTTCCCACTAGGGACGGGTGTGAGCCCCCGGCTTGTACCGGCCTCTCCCTCTCCCTTTTCCCCAGGAAGGGAGGTCAGGCTCTTGTTGCAGAACAGAGAGACCAGAAATGGATCCCAACCCCTGCCTCTGACCTGTGTTGGGGCTGCAGCCCTGGGGGGCTGAGGTCAAGCTCCAACCTGTCTCCCTATCCCCAAAGACCTGTCCCCAGGAGGCCGGCACGGGCAGGGCCATGCAACAAGGGGCTGACGCATTCCAGAGCCTCAGAGCTGGAAGGACAGGCAGGTTCCTCCCCTGGCTTCTCCCAGGGGCTCAGCAACAGGGCCAGCCCTCCGCCCCACATCACCGCCGAGGCCAGCCTGACCTGTGCACCAGCTGCGTGTTCTCCTGCTTCAGCTTGCTCTTCAGGTCCCCGTTGGTCAGGCTGTCATTCTCCAGCTCTGTCACCTTTTTTTCCAGGAAGCTCACCTACCACAGGGAGGCAGAGGTGGGGCGAAGAAAACCTTTAAGTCCACAGAGCTGAGAACTAACAGGTGGGGCTGATGGCCAGGATCCCCATGTGAGCATGTACAAAGAAGACTCACAGTGGGGAGGGTATAGCTTAAGTGGTAGAGCATGTGCTTAGCATGCACAAGGTCCTGGGCTCAATCCCCAGAACCGCCTCTTAAAGAAACAAACATAAATCAATAAGCAAACAAATCTAATCCCCCCCCCAAAAGTCATGTTGGGTGGGGTGGTAAGCAAACAAATCTAATTACCCTCCCCCCAGAAAAGTCACGTTGGGTGGGGGTGTCTCCCAAGTTCCCAGGTAGCAGCCAGGAGCACCCCTACCACCCCCAGGGAGTATGCATGCATCAAGCCCCTCCCCGGCCCACCCAGGCCCACCTTCTCTGTGATGTCGTTGTCACAGGAGTCGATGCTGTCCCGGAAGAGGTCCTCAGTGCTGCCGTTACTGCTGCTGAAGTTGCTGCTGTGCATGAGCTGCCTGCGGGGTCGGGGAGGAGCATCTGGCTGCCGGGGGCCCCCAGAGACTGGGGTCCAGCCTGAGGCTATGGCCCGGGGAGGGTGCCAGGAACCCCCTCTAAGGAGGCTACCCTCACCCAGTCAAGGGAGGAGAGTGGCCTGACCTCTGAACTCAAGAGATCAACCCGCCCAGAAGATGGCAGACATGCTGCTATGGCCCTCCTGAGCCCGTGGCATACATGGTCAGTCCATCACAGCCCTTTCCTGCTGCTTCAGATCCTGTTCACACTAGTGTCCCAGCCAGCAGCCACCAAGGGACAGAGCTGGTGGGTGAGGCCCCTGGCCTCTTCCACCTGGAAAATCACCCAGTGAAGCCAGCCTGGCACCACAGTCCCAGCAGAAGGCCTGGACCTCCTGAGACCACCCAGCCCTCTGCCAGGCTGGCTCCCACTACATCTCTGGGGACCCTGGGGGTAGGCAGAAGGAGGGAGACCACCCAGGTTGTGCAGGACAGTGGGTTGGTGGGTGGACTGGAAATAGGCAGCCACTATCCAGGTGACTCTTGCCTGAGGCAAAACCCAGCTGCCACTCCCCAGCGGCTCCCACTCCCTGACAGGCAGCAGCCAGGGTCTTGGCTAAATGTTCCAGCCCAGGTTCCGGACACTCGCTGGATCTCCCAGAGTCCCCGATGTGGACCTGGGGCCAGTGTGCAGGAGAACCAGAGCGGGACCCTGGCAGTCCTGGGAATCAGCTGTGCAAGATTTAACCTGGAGCAGAGTGACCAGCTCCAGTGGGCACATTAATGGTGCATCTCTCCTGCGGGAAGCCCAGCGTCTCTGCTGGTACAGCTGCCGGCCCCAGAGGACAGGGAAGGGTACCAACAGCTGGGGGAGGTGCATCTCTCAGTGCATCCCTGCTGTGCCTGCCTGAGGTGGAGGCCCCTGAGAGTTTGGAGGGGCTGACCGCTGCCGGAAGGGACAAGGGGTGGGGATAGAGAGGGGATAGGGAGGAGGCTGGCCTCTCTTTATCAGGAGTGGATCTCCCTCTGCCTCTGCTGCCCTGGGGCGCCTTGCTCCCCAACCAGCCACATGCAATGCACTGGCTGGGTCTGGTTGTGGGCACGGAGCCGCCACCTTGGCAGCAGGAGAGCAGTGAAAGGGGACAGCATTCAACCCGCATGCCCCTGGGGGGCCTTACCGTCCGAAGGCTGTGCTAGAGATCTTTCGGTTGGGGCTAGAGAGAGAGAGAGGAAAGGGTTATTGAACAGAGGGGCCTCTAGCCCACTCCTTCCTCTGTCCTGACTGCAGATACCAAAGTGCGGACGAGGCTTTTGCCCGCCCACTGGAGGGAATTCACTACCAGCTTGGCCCTGAGAAGTGGCCCCCTGATCACCTGCCAGGACAGAGTCGAGCCACCTCCCCCACTGCTTCTCCGACTGGCCCCACCCAGTCCACCCACCCCTATGCTGAGCTCCGGGGCCTCACCTATTGGCCTTCAGGTTCTTGAGTCGGGCTTCCAGGTCATTGAGCAGGTTGATTTTCTTACAGCACTGAGAGCAGTAAACGTCCAGCAGTTCGCTGTTGTACGCATGCCGCATTTTCCTAGGCGTCTGCCCCGCGCTGGTTCATGAAAGAGAAAGAAATCTTCTTAACTGCTGTCCAGTCTGGTGCCCCGCCCCACCTGCCGAGCTTACTTATTACCGGATTCTTCAACACCCGTGAGCCTCGTGTGTGTTTGGGGGATGAGGGGTGGGGAGTGGAAATACAGACACAGATCTCCCCTCCTCCAGTACTCTCACAGAGAGGAAGCCAATGAGCTGTACCCATTTCACAGAGATGGCAACTGAGAGCTAATGTTAAAGTAAGCAATGACTCAGGTGCGTGGGGAGGTATCAGTATGTTACTTGGAGTCTGCAGGCTCCCAGGTTGGTTAATTGTGTTTCTCCCCCAAGGCAGAAGGAAGGACGAGGAATTCCAGACCCCTAATCAGGGTGCAAAGTCAGCCCCTCCCCAGCCTGGGAGAAGAGCCCACAGAGCTCACAGCTCTGCCCAGGGATGAGGTTGGTTTGGTTCTGCTACTTTTCCTGGGCCCTAAATGCCATTCCAGACCAAGGGGCCACCTGGAGGACACGGACGACCCCAGGTCCGAGTAGACATTGGTCCTGGTCTCGTCGTCAGGGCAGGGGCTGCTGGGGGCACAGTCCACATCATCCGCCTCCCCGTAGTCTTCAAACTGCTCCTCGTTGCTGATGAGCGAGGTGGTGGAGTGCGTGGAGAGGTCTGACGTCGTCATAGACGGAGTGTGGACCAGGGACCTGGGGTTGCAGGAGAGCTGGCTGTTAATGAGGCGCCACCCAGAGCCCGTGGCAGAAGAAACCAGCCAGAACTTCTGGAAGGTCGATCGGTGCCACAGATACCGGGAGCCAGATAAAGCTTGCACTTCCTGACCTGGTAAGTACACTTAGGGGTCCTCATCCTAGGAGTTCTGCACAAGAGATGTCACTGCTTTTCGAAGAAGCAAGCAGAACATTGCTTACAAGCTCATGGTTTACCTACAGCTAGACTGAATTAGCTATTAAATTGCAGCATATAGCAGTGAATGAAATGATCACATACATTATGACTATCTCACTGGTGTTGAAAGGTTTGTAAAAAATATTGGCAATAATGTGAAAAAATTAATGTAAACTATAAGACAAAATTTTAGACACTGCGAGACATAGCATGTCATAGGTCTACATACGGTAAGGAAAGCAGGAAATGAAGACATTTAAATGGTAACAGGGCTTGTGTTTGGGTGGCGGGACCAATGAGTTCAGTACGTTATTTATCCTTCACTCTCACTTTTCCTACCTTTTTCAAGTTCTGTGTCATTGCTTGTCCTCTAACAACGAATAAGGTTTTAAAACAAACAATGAGCTACTAGGTGACATGCCTCTGCTAGTTTAGAGAGGGGATTTCTACTCTAAAGAAGCCAGATGCCACAGAGCACGGGTCGGAGACCCTAGACCCCTCATGGGTGACCCAGCGTGGCCTGGGACAGTGTCAGGGGCTGTCTGTAACCCAAGGACAAAGAGAAACACAACGCATCACCTGCCGAAACATATCTTCCCCGTAGTCGTTGTGCAGGAGCTTCTGCAACTTCTCGCTCATAAACTAGGATCTCTAGCCTCCTAAGCCCCCGCACTCAAAAATGGGGAAACAGTGGTTCTCAAACTTTGCCCCCGAGGTACCCCAGCTTCTAAGATTCACAGTGTCAATGTTTGGGCACTAAAGGTCAAGTTTCCTGGTACCTCCACCCTGTATCATTTATTTACTTATTTATCTGCCCTCAGGTTCCTTAGCACCTGGGTGCTATGCATCACAGGGTGGAATGCATCACACTCCTCACTTCTTTCTCCTATACATTTTATTGAAATATTGGGGCCCACTGCTGGCTGCCTCCTGGTGATCAGTCCCAGAAGACAGTGGGAGCGATCAGATGGCAGATGATCAGCCAGCATGACAACAGGTCTGCGGTCCACACGACCAGCTGTACTTGGGTTGGCAGATCATAGGTACAGCGGGCGGACCGCTCCCAGGAAGCAACATGGATGAACAACTCCAAAGGACCCCACCACGAACAGCGTGACTCCCAGAGCTGCGCGGGTTTGAGAACCTCTGCACTGGGAAAAGGTATTAGGTTGAACCATATGAAATTGCCTTTCTTTTGAAGGTCAGAAATAATTAAAAATTGACAATTCTGTATGGTTAACCCCTCCCTCGCTCTCCAAATCTCTGGCTGTGACCATCACCTCCTTAGGACACATAGAGCTCCAGGCAGTTTTAACTCACTTGTCCTCCGGCAGGAACAGGGCCCCAAGGCCCACGTCCTTCTCCTCGGCAGGAATCCTGATCGCCCCCTCCAGGCCCTGGGTGCTCTCCATGGGGCCGTCCATGTCCGACTCTTGGGGGCCCTCGGGTGGGGCAAGCGTCATAGCCTCGTCCTCGTCCTCGGGAAAGAAGCCGGGCTCCCTGAGGAGGAGCTCGCCGTCAGCAGAGGTGGGGTCTGGCACCTCGCTGCCCTGGGAAGACAGAGGGGGCAGCAGGGGTGAGGCTGGCTCCCCAGGACCCAGCACTGCTCCTCAGACTGCAAGGACATCAGCAGGGCTGGGGACAGTGAGGACTGTGGTGCCGGGAGGCTGAGACCCCGAGAGCTCAGGTATGAGAACCTGGCAGGTGACTGGTCTCGGGGGCTCTCTCGCTGGCGGCCTCGTGACAACCCGGTGAGGAGCGGGAACCCATGGGACAGCCATCCATGGAGCAGGGCCACAACCAGGCCAGCCACGTCATCCAGGGTACCTGGGCAGCTCGGCAGGGTCCCCATCACAAAATCTGCACAGGAAGCTACGGGACTTGGAGAAGACTCCTTGGTGACTGTAAGGGCACAGCCCCACCGACAGTGACTCTGACCTAGTAGAGTTTGAAGCATCGTGGTATAGGGATGTCCGCACAGCTTGGGATCTGCCCTCCACGGTTCAGGGTAGGTCAGACAACCTCTCTGAACCTCAGTTCTTGCCTCTGCAAGTTGAGAATGGCCACGGAATCTTACAGGATCGCTGGGTCATCATAGCAGGACCTCAATGAATAAATCCCGGCCATGGGCCTGCCTTGGCCCTGCCACAGCCACACTGGAGAGCAAGAACGCTAGATCTTTCGATTCTGAGATTTGGGCTGGTCCCCAGTGCCCAGCACCCTGTCCAGCACAATGTCAGTGCACCATAAAGATTTGCCTGAACCTTTTGCTAAACTTACAGGAGACGAGCTCTGGCTCTATTCAGTGATTATCCTAGTTGGAGAGGCAGCTCTCTGCAAACCATTTCTCGAGTCTGCTTTGCCTCTGACGAGGGAAGTATCTTCCACCTGCTCCCATGTGAGATGTCAAGCTACTCCTCAGATTCTTCGGTGTGCTCCTCGGCTAAGAGCTGGCAGAGCCCCCATTAAAGGAGCTTCCTCCAGCCACAGGACAGTAAGAGGGCTGTGAAGTCTAGGGGCTTCGCCCATAAGAACAGGATCGGGGACGTCCAAGGAAGGTGGTCAGCGACAGGCTTGGCTGGGCCTGCCAGACGTGTGCAGCTGTCCGCCGGTGAGCTGGGTCTTGCTGGGTCTACCCCCAGCAAGTCACGCCTGGCTAGGAAGAGATGGCAATTAATGAGCTTGGCTCCTGCCTGTGCCATGACTCGGGCTGAGCACCAGATGGACCAATAAAGTCGGCATCAGGCAGCCAGGCACCCCTGACTGTGCAGGCCAAGGGGCTGTGTAATTAAACTCACCCCTGGTGTTCACACGGCCCTTTCTGTCTAGATGTCACTAATCCAGTTCCTTGTGGCTCCCAACCTTATCAGAGCTCATGCCCCAAGCAAGCGCTTGTCTGCAAGCCGAAGCTGCGTTCCAGAAGAAACGAAGGGAAACAAACATTTATAGAATAGCCACCAAGTTCCGGAGACAGCCCCCTTCTCACCTGACGTCCCACAGCATCACACCCAACACCACGCACACGATGGAAAGAGGGGCCAAGAGTGGCCTGCCTCAGCCCAGGCAGTGGAAGGGGTCAGACCCCCCATGGGGGTCCCTGCCTCCCTCCCTCCCAACTCCTCAGGCATAGTTTTATCCTCTGAGCAGAGTCCACAGCTGTCTGGCTCTTCACACCTGACACAGTGCCCTGTCTGTCACACATACACCTTTCATCTCTCACGACAGACCCGGGAGATCTGGGGCGTGTACAAGGCAGGAGGAGGAGTGGTCTTCTCCAGCTGACACCTGGGGAAGGCGAGGCTGAGTGGGAGGGGGCTGCCCAGCAACAGGGGGCCCAGCTGAGACCTGGAGCCAGGCTCCTGACACACCAAGTCTGGCCCCTCACCCCACCCCCCACATGCACTCACTCAAAACGCCCGCCTTCTCTCTCAAAACTGGCTGCTCCTTACATCAACACCTCTTCATTCACCCCACAGTTGTTTGCTCAAGGCAAGTGGCAATTTTAATTATAACTTCAAACCCATTTCTAGCACAGACGGTCCCTGACGGAGAATGGTTCAACTTAAGATTTTCTGACTTTACGACGGTGTGAAAGTGATACGTGTTCATTAGAAATTGTACTTGGAATTCCGAATTTTCCTCTTTTTCCTGGGCTAGCAACACGCGGTCTGAAGCTCCCCTGCTGCTGGGCAGCGGGGCAGCCGCACAACCAGGAGGGTCAACAGCTCATATACTTAGAACCATTCCATTTTCCACCTTCAGTGCAGCATTCCATCAATTACATCAGAGATTCAACACAATTATAAAACAGGCCTCATTCTGGGTGATTTTGTCTAAGGTGTTCTAGGCTAGGTTTTGATAGTAGATTAGGCATATCAAATGACGATGTCATATCCCAATGAGATCTATAGTTTTCCCCTAAATTTAGATAACATGAAGACTATAAGAAAAGGAACACATCGTGCACCTCGGTTAGCCCGAGGTGGTACTGGTTTGGTTTCTTTCCTGAACAGAAGTGGCCTTGTCACCCATGCTCCTCCCCCGGGGCCTGGGTCCCAGCCCGGGTCCCGCTCTCTGGGTTGTCTGGGGAAGGCCAGGGGGGGGATGCTGCTGAGGTTGGGGGACAGCGTGCTCCCTCCCAAGTGCCTCAGGCAGGGAGGCCAAGCAGGGGCAGCTGCTGGAAGATGCTGGAAGCCACCCTTCCCCGGCTGGGAGAACTGGAAGTCCTATTAGAAACCCTTCTGAGTCAGTTTCTTCCTTATATATTTTTTAGACAAAGTTATGTATCGTCCTCACAGGGTTTCCAGAAGGCCTGGGGGCTTCCTGAGGCCTAGCCACCCTCCCGCCAGGCCCCTGGGCCAGTCGGGCCCTGCACGGAGACCCCCGTGTTATGCAGGCTTCCAAGAAAAGGGAGATCTCTGGGGAATGTGCCAGAGCTAACGATTAATCTGCCTGGGGGCGGCAGGGCAAATTCTACTGCTGTTGCAAGATTCCAGAGTTTGCGGACAGCCCCCAGGCCGAGCCCGGGCAGTGGGAACCTGAGCTGCGGTGTCCCCGGGACGGGGCGTCCTTCCCACGAGAGGAGGGCATCGATCCACAGGGCACCTCATGCTTGTCGGCACTTCTTTGCCAAGAACCCCGAGGGCTGCCCGCTCCCGACAGGCCACACAGTCTGCGTCCAGGTCTCCCTCCTTGGCAGTGAGCTCCCAGCGAGTCCCAGACCTGAGGCCTCCGCTCTGGAGGGGGCAAGGATCCGGGGAGCAGAAAGCAGGATTTCACAGAAAGAGTGAGACTGGGAGAGGGTACCTTTAAGGAAGGGACAGTGTCCTTGGCAGGCAGCTCCAGAAAGCACCATAGGTGGCCAAATCCCCAGGACCGTGTGGTTGGCCTGTGTCCAGCCCACTGCAGGTCACCTCTGCCCACCCTGCCAAGGAGCCCCAGGACACCCCTGTGAGGGGCTGGGTGAGGGTGCGGCTCTGGAGCCTGGCAGATGGGGTTTCAGTCCTGGCTGGTCCGGCTATTCACAAGCCATGTGACCTTGGACCTGGGGCAAGTGACCTCTGAGCCTGATTCCTTATCTACAGATTGGGGACAGTCACCTCTACCCCAGAGACTACTCTAAGGGCACACGTGACAATGGTCACAAACATCAGGGAGTCAGCAGCCTCAGGAGCATTAAATTCTGCTCCAGCCTTGTTGGGGGCTGCATATTACAGAGGCCGAGCTGCCCCTCTAGCCCACAAGACTCCGGCTGGTCAGCCAGCGAGGTCCTGGACAGGCAGGACGCCAGGAGGCATGCCACCTTCAAGAGACGGGGGTTATAGGAGAGTTCTGAGGCCGCAGCCAGCTGCTCCAGCAGGGCAGGTCTGCACCACCAGTGTCCCCCCTACACCCCACCCTGTCTCCAGAGGGGGCCACCGGCCCTGTCTGCAAGTGGGAACCTGGAGGCACACAGCTGGCCTGTGGGCCCCCAACTCCAGTCTCAAGAGCAGCATTCACCCTCCAGCAGGTCCCAAAGTCACCCCTTCCTCTGTAGGAAGTTGGCACGAGCTGAATTCAAAGGCTGGTGAGAAGGCCCAGAGTCAGTTCTTGTGGGGCCCTTCCAAGCCTCAGAGCGGCCAGCACCACCCACTGCCCAAGGTCTCGGAGTGGGTGCGGCAGGCCCAAGTGCGCGACTCCCTCTGACGCTCCCCTTCCCCCACTGCTCCCAGCGGGAAACACTCTCGAAGTCACACAGCCCATTACTCTGCATTTTCCTGGCAGCTAAGGGACTCCGGGTGACCCCATTTCCACATTCCCTGGGAAAGAGAAGACCCTAAAGGGGCATCCATGGGGATTTTGACATCTGAACCCCCACGGTCAGCATCACAGGGAGCACAGGGCAGTGATTAGCAAGTACCAGCTGGACCCAAACTGTGCTGTGGATGGTTAGCTGGAAAGAGCCAAGTGTGGGGACTCCGAGACCTGGGTGCCGACCCCAGCTCGGTCCCTGGCTGGCTGTGAAACAGCTATTCAATTTCTGAGCCTCATCTAAAAACAGGGATGGAAGTACCCACCTGGCAAGACTGCCATAGAGAATCTAGAACAATACCTTCACCTCACAGATGCTGGGAAAGCGGCAAAGGAGAGCGGGGGCAGGGTGGTGTTAGGAGCAAGCTCTGGAGGCGGACTGATGGGTTCAAGTCCCCCTCTACCACTGATGAGCTCTGTGGTCTCGGGTTCCCTGAACTTCTCAGTGCCTCAGTTTTCTCATCTATGGGATGGAGTTAACTATTTGGATTAAATGAGTTGGTACATACTCTAAGCAGAAAGTGCTCAACAAATCTGAGCTATCATTGTCTTCGCAGTATTGAGAGAAGACAGTCAGAGGTGCCTCCCGGCCCGGTGACCACTCCCCAGCCCCCGGGAGCCTGTCCCTGTGACTCCCAGTGGTGAAGGTAGGCGGGGTTCAGCTTCTGGAAGCCAGATGTTTGCAAGTCGCAAAGCCCGCCCTCTAAACATGCCAGGTGCCTCTTTGTTCCCCACCAGAGTTGTCTTCTGCCCACTGTCTTGGATGATCTCTCTGTGCATTAATTACACCCTTTAACAAGTGTGAAGATGACATGCTGCCTGGACAACGGAGTCCGCGAGGCTCCCAGGCTCTGACTCTCCACCCCCAGCCCTGGCAACGGCTCCACTCCCCAGGCAGTAACTGGAGCCAAAGAACAGCTCTGTGGGGACAGGGCTGGGTAAAAATAGCTCAGGCGGGCACATCCCAGCTTCCCCTGCAGACAGGCACCAGTGGGCACACGGGGACCCCCTGCAGGGAAGGTATGAGGGGAGGGATGGACACATACCAAGCTGAGGGTGAGGGAGAAGCCAGCCTGCTGCCTGGGTCTGGCTGAGCAGGCCTGAGGGGGCAGGCGGGGAGTCAAATCCTCCATCACCCTCCCAGCCAGCCAACAGCCCAGGAACAGGGACAGGCCTGGGCAGGGTCTCACTGGGTCTTTCTCACAGGTAGCAGAAGGTTCAGTTTAAGGAGCTAACTCGTGGATGCCGATGCCCTGGGTCCACGGGGAGGGGATGGGGTTACCTGGACTGGGGTCCCTTACACACCCTGTGGCCACCCTCAACTGGGCTCAGCACTCCTGCCCCAACCAGGAGACCCCAGGAACAGATCTCAGCATAGGCGCCCCAACTGCTACCTCTACGTTCCTCATAAAGTGGACCCGCAGATCCCAGGAGGGGGACAACAGTGACAACCGGGTTTCCCCAGGAGCTTATTAGTCTCCAGTGGGAAATCCTGAGAGGGTTCGAGTCTCACATCGCCCCCAGAGGGAGGTGCTAAGCCACCCCATTTTACAGATGGGGAGACTGAGGCCCTCAGGCCGACTTGGTTCAGTTGTGGATCTGGCCTCCACCTGCTGTGGAAGCCCAGGCCAGTACTGAACAGAATAGAAAGAGAAAGTCATGCTGGTGTTTCTCCAGCACTACCGGGCCATTTACACAAAGCCAAGGCGGTCAGATAAGGAGTCCTGCTGCTTGACGGAAGGGGTGTGGAAGCCTGCACTGCCTTTTATTCAGGGTTTTAATTGCAACTCGAGCTATCTCTCTCCCTGATCTCACACCCTCCCCTCCACACTCACGCTACTGCTAAGATGGCATCACAGGAGCTTGAGGGGCGGATGGTGACGTAGCCCCCAGAAAACCTTTAGAAATGAGGGGTGTCAGGTAGCCCTTGGCAGCCAAACTAAGACCAGAGGTGGGCAGATTCCCCAAAGGGCAGCTGAGTAGAGGAGCTGGAAGTATTAAGAGGCTGGGTGAGAGGGTCTGAAGCAGATCCTGGCAGTGTCCACCCCGGCACTGGCCAGAGGTGTTTTGTCCAGCTGACCCGCGGGTCCGGTCTGCTCCAGAGGCCATGGGGCCTTGCTTCACTGGCACCAGAGCCTGAGACCACTCAACGTCCATTCAGACCTTCTAACCAGCTCCCCCGTGTCCAAGTTCACTCACCACCCTTCTGACCGGGACAAGCGTCCCAGGAGCCTGCTGACAACCAGAAGGGCTGCCCGAGCTCATTGCCAGAAGGCAGTTCTCACTGTCCATGAACCAGCTGGCACCCTGGCTCGTGCATCCGCCCAGGGACAATCTGCCCGCATAAGCAGCACTTGAGTCCTGGGGGTGTGGGAAGGGCCTTGTGGTTTTCAAGCCCATGAGGCTATGGGTCAGACTCTGGAACCCCACTGGAAACACCCCTCTCACTAGGGCCACCCGTCCTGTCCAGGAGACGCTCTGAGCCCTCTATCCACACATTGCCGCTTCCATGCCAATGACACACTTGAGCACATCAAACGTTATCAGTTAAAAAATAAAAACAGGGGGGAGGGATACAGCTTAGTGGCAGGGTGCATGCTTAACACGTTCAATTCCCAGTGCCTCCGTTAAAGGAAAAAAAAAGATTAAAAATGTGTTGCTAAAAGTCAAATGGAGAAAAAAAACGGAATAGAAAAATGCTTAAGTCATCCAAAAGGACTCAGGAAAAAGGAGGAAAAGAGCATCAAAGATGAGATTGGGACAAACAAAAAAACCCCAAATACTAAACAGCTCAACCACATCAGTAATGCGTTAAAGGTAAATGTAATAAACCAGCCCATTAAAAGACAAATATTCAGACTAGATTAAAAAAAAAAAACTACATGCCACTGACACGATTTAAGCATAAGGACCAGACAGGTAGAAAGTAAAAGAACAAACTAACACAACCTTGTAAATCAACGATGCTTCAATAAAAATAAATACATTTTTTAAAAAAAGAAAGTTAAAATGAAAAAAGATACACCACACAACACCAACCAGAAGTCGCAGGGTCTATATTAATATCAAAGTACACTTTCAGGCAAGACAGAGGAACATTAAAAAATGATTAAAAAATCAATTTAATAAGATGTAAAGATACTCCTAAGCATTTATGCATCTAATAACATAGTTTCAAAATATACAAAGCAAAACTTAGAACTGCAAGTTGGAGGTTTTTAACTCTCCTCTCTCACTAAATGACAGCAAGCAAACAAGAGAGTAAGAAGGCAGACAAGATTTGAATGACACAAGCTTGACTTGACACAAATAGAGCATTACCCCCAGCAACTGCAGAATCACCCTGCAGATGACTGCAAGACACCCCTCCCCACCCCCAACACCTCCACACGGAGAAAACAGGCTCTTGTCACTCCTGCGCAGGGATCAAACCCAGCCCCGCTAACTGGAAACAACCGCACACCGGCCTCCGGATGATACAGTATAAAGGCCACGGCATCACCTCCCACAGAGCCTTTACCGAACACTTAACTCTAATCAAGCCTTAGGTCCTCTACTAACCAAGACTGCGGGAGACAGAGGGACAAGCTCCACGCCACCACAGGGAAACAATCGGGCAGAAAGAATGTGGGACCCTCTGCAAGACCACGAGCCTGGTCTTCTCCAAAAAAGAATGTCACAAACAAGAGGGAGGGGGATTTTTTTTCCTAGACGAGTGGTTCTCAAACTTCAGTGTGCATCAGAGTCATGTGCAGGGTGGGGTGGATTGTTAAAATTCAGTGAATCAGAGTTTCTGATTCAGGAGGCCCGGGGTGAGGTCTGAAAAATGTGCATTTCTATAGGTTGAAATGTTTTGTGGGGTCTGTTTTTTTTAAGTGCACTTCTAATAGGTTGTCAGGTGATGCTGAGGGTCCGAGGACCACACTGTGAGAACCATGGTTCTGGATTAACCAGATACATAAGCTGTTGTCCTTGATCAGATCCTGGTTCAAGCAAGCTTGCAAGCAAGCAAAGTTAGGGGCCCCCACCTAACTTTTGGGGACAAACAGGGAAGCTGTAACATGGACGAGACATTGGGTGATGTTAGGAACGATGCTTGATTTTGTTAGGTGTGTTGATGGTACCTAGTTATGGAGAAATGCCCTTAGTTTTGATAACATCTTGCCTAATTTTATTTCAAACATTTCAGAAAGAAAACTTAGAGACAAAGCGAACACGGTAGCAGCACTGGAGAGCACCTGGGGGCATGTGAATTCTTAATGGTACCTTCTTCCTCCGCAACCAGCTCCATGATGGTCTGTCCCGGTGGCAAGAGCTGGACTGGGCTCCACGTGAAACACTGTGGGGTACTCTTGTGCCGCTGATGGAGTCATGGCTACTGGAGCAGGCTGAATGGTGGGCTCTGGAGCCACGGAGGCTGGTGGGGGTGGTGCTATGAACCACCGTAGAGCGTGGCCTGGGGCACAACCTCGGGGAGATGGCTTCTCATCATCAGTTCTTACAGGTCTGATTTTTTCAGTATGTTAGTAGGAAAGCTTATGCAGAGTGTGAAAGGTAGTTGCCCCGAACTGCCTGGACTCGTTAAGGAAAAGTGTAAAGTCTCTGACAAGTTTAGCTCCCTTTAAAAGGAACAATGAAAAGGGAAGCCATCCTTAAAGAACGCTATCCTGAAGGTGGCGTCAGCAGAAACAGGGAGTCCGGAGGACCAGCACAGCATCCTCGGGCAGAACAAACCCTCGAAAGTAAGCACTGAAGAGTGGGTGGTCTAGGTTACAAATGACCAGATCAAGAGGCGAGGGTGGCTCAAGCTGGAAGAACAACTGTCTCAACATCACTAGAAACTTTTCTAAACAGAGCATCCCCGACGGGCCCCTCATCAACAGTGGGCCTTTGGTATCTAGTTACAAAGGCAGAAATGCCCTTCGTTTTGATAACGTCTTGCCTAATTTTATTTCAAATGGTTCTGAGCTGTCTGCCCTTCACTCAGGCTCTCCCTGGATGCAGGCTCTGCACACTCCCCTCTTCCCACCTTTGGAGGACAATTCCAGAGAACCTTTCTGCTATGGGTAGAACCGGGTGTCTCCCCGCAGACAACCAACCATCTCTTAGAATATTAAAACTGTACTTGGAGACAGGGTCTTTAATCCAATGTGACTGGTGTCCTCATAAAGAGATTAGATGTGGACACACACACACACAACCATGTGAAGACACAGGGAGAAGACAGCCAACTGCAAGCCAAGGCAAGAGGCCTCAGACGAAACCAACCGTGCTACCTGGATCTCGGACCCTGGAATCCAGAATGATGAAGAAATACACTTCTGTTGTTTAAGTAGCCCTAGCAGACTAATACACATTCCGTTCCTCCTCCTCCTCCTCCTCCTCCAGGAAGCCTTTGAGGAAATCCCTCAGCTCAGTCCCTATTTTTCACCCACCCTCCCACCGGGATAATAAGAGCAAATTCCTTCAAGGTCCATTAAATTCAACCTCCACAGAGAATTCCTGGATCTCAAGAACCTCATCAAGAAACTTGGGATTTTGTTTTGTTTTGGGGGGTGGGGGGAGTCTCCCCTGAAAATAATTGTTGGCTTCTCTTCCATGATCACTTTGAGATCTTGCTGCTCCTAAAGAGACCATATTTTGCTGAAACTGAAGCTTGGTGGATCTACGATTGTCAGGCCGACGTTTCATAAACACTGTCTACATATGATCTAAGCAAATTATACCCAAGTTTCGTGTGTTCTCTCAACAGCATAGGTATTACGGTTAAATTTTAAGGAGAAGTGCGTGTGTGCAGTTCAGCCAGAGACATTTAAAACTGCAAAGGCAATTTCTGTTTGCCCAGGGCTGTATATAGTGTAGCTATGACACGAGTGTAAAAGTTATTTTGCCTAAATAGTGACTGGTTGACAAGAGATCAGCAGTTAGCCCTGGAACCACAGAGCCACAGACCCTCTTACCCTGGGTCAGGCCACCTCTGTGGCCAGCAGCGCTCAGTAATTGAGCGAGATATTACCAGTTTCTCCATGCCAGGCAGTATTTCTGGCTACTTGAAACGCAAGCAGACTTCTTCCCTCTGTTGTGGTCAGTTTGGGAAGGAGGGTGTTTTACCACTTGCTTGGCTGTGATGCCAGCCTCCCTCTGACATGGCCAGAACCGGAGTCTCCTCTCCCCACAGGCTGGCTGTCCAGGGTCAGTGATGGTGACCAGGACGCCAGGCAGATACTGCAGCTGAATGTGGATAAGTGACCCATCTTCAAGGAAAACCCACAGGGGAGGTGGCCTCAGGGTCAACTTCTGCTCCCGCGGGGACCAAACCCTCAATGCAGTGTAACTGCCCCAACAAAGCCAGGGGTCCCAGATCTGAGCACCCCTGTGAACCTCCCTCCTGAGCAGAAACGATTCAAAGAGGCCACCAACCCTGCCCCACCCCCCAGCCCTGAAGTAGAGCCAACGGTCTTGATTTTCAAATGAGAACGTGGACTTTGGAGGCAAACTGTTGGGGATTATGAAAACAGAACTTAAATTGCTTCCACATCTGGAAACCAAACCCGGCAGCCAGCCCCAAGAATTCCAGGCATGTCAGCCTGGAGAGGCTGCAGGTCAAGGGAGGTGTTTCCTGTTAGCTGAGTCCCCAGTGTCCACCTACCCGAATCCATAGGCAAGACCTGTCCACAACTGGCCGGCTGCGGCCACACCCGAGATGAAAGGAAAGGAACACATGGGCGTGCTGACCACGTGCCCCGTGTCTGCTACATGCTTTACCGAGGTGGTCTCATTTTCTTCCCCCTAAAAATCCTGCAAGTAAATACCATCGCCTCCTTACCGATGAGGACTTGGTGCCCAGAGAATTTAACCCACGTTGCCCTGAAAGGACACTGTGATTTTGTACTTTATACCCTGTGTCATCACACAGAAAGGTGGAACCCCAGGGACCTGAATTGGGAACCCTAACTTCCATCGCCCCCTCTAAATTCTCAAAAAAAGATTTCCCAAGTACCCGCCTGGAAGCCCCAGTTCCCACCAGCCACTGTATCTGCAGCTCCCCCGAGAAAGCCACGGGCCAGGTGGAGGGCAACTCAAATGTCAGAAGCAAATTCACAGGCTGCAAGTTGAAAGAGGGGTACAACCAGGACTCTCCTGGCTCTCAGAACAGGCAGCTATTTTGGGCTACAAATTATAGCTTTTAAAGATGTGGCGGTTTGAAATGAGGGCTTAATTACTCACACAGCCAAGCATTTGTGGGGCTTGTCTTGGGGGCTCCCTGTTTTATCATCATGATAAGAGGAGTTTAAAGTGAAGGCCTGAGAAGGGACAGCAGGGGCCAGCTGTCCTCTGAGAGCCCACCAGGGGGGCCAAGCTGCTTTCCTTCAGCAGGGCACCCCCAAACGAGGGGACATGACCCTCCCAGGGAGGACACACCTGAACAGAGCTGACAATCTAAAGCTAGGGTGGGTACCCACCCCATCCCTTCTCCGCCACAGAAACCTCTGCACCTTGGAAGGCCAAGCAGGTGCCAGTGTTGACCCCCAGCCAATGGCCAAGGCTTCATCTGACCCGCCCTCTAGGAGCGGACAGATTGGGACCAGGCTCTGCTCCTGTCCACCTCACACAGCCCCCCTGCCAGGCCCCACTGGCTACAGAACCAGGTCCTGACTCCTCAGACCAGCATACCCATCCCCAGCCAGCAGTCTCGGCCTCAGGACCCGATTCGGCCACTCCCCCTCCCCTCGGACCCCTAGCTCCTGTTCAGCATCACCCCTCCGCAACCCCCAAACGTCTCAACATGTGCTGTTTCTTATGCCTGGAACACAATTCCTCCCTGGGCCACAAATGCCTGTCCTTAAACCAGTCCCAGTTAGAAAGTCACCGTATCTGGGAGGCCCATCCCCTCCCTCAACCCTCCACGCACCACCCTCACCCCCAGCCCAGAAGGGAGCTTCTAGAGCCCTACAGCCATCTGTGGGCACCAGGCCTCCAGCAAGCCCTGCCTCTGCTCCTGTGACTGTCCCTGTGACACCGGGGAAGGAGGCACATGCCAAGCGGGGGCCTCATCCCCACCGCCCTGCCCTTTATGTACCATTTTAAGGAGAGGAGAATCACCAAGCGGGAAGCTTTTACATCCTAGCCTCGGCATGGCTAACCCACTGGCTCCCTCGGTCCCCAGCCAGGAGCTGTGCCGGAGCCCTGCCTCCTGGGGTCCCAGAGGGGCCACTGCACGGGCAGACACAGGCTCTTTGTAAGCGAAGCTCTGCCCCACCTCCCGCAGCTCTATTTCCCTTAGGGCTGGTTTACTGCATTGCACCTCTCAGTACATGGGAGGGACTGAGGTCCACCCTCAGACCTCAAGGAGACAGCTGCGAACCCCTGACCCTGTACACAAAACTCAGAAAGTCAGGCTACAGATTTCATCAGGAAAGGCAGAGAGGAGACCTTGGACGAAAACAAGGGTTAAGACCACTGCCTGCTCTGAAAATCTCCCCCGGGGCAGCGTCTCTCGCTGAGCCCTGGCTCACGTGGTCCACGCTCAGCTAGACATCCCAGTGTAGTGGTCTCCCGGGGCCTCACACTCAGCCCGCTGCACCCCCAACCCAGTTCCTCCCTTAGCGAGCAGCCCCCTCGCCAGCCTCACCAAGGTACCGGCTGCTCAACCCGTTCCATCCCCCTGCAGCCCAGCCAGGCTGCCCGCCACATCCTGTTCACAGAGGTAGGCCCGGTGTCTTCCCCCAGACAGTTCCCTGCCCCGAGCACCTCCATCTGTCTCAGGGCATTTACTTGGAGCAACACTCTGACAGCTGGTGCTCCCAGAGCCCCTGGCATCTAGCTGAAGAAACACAAGGAGGTCTTAAACATTTGAGGAAGACTGGGAACGAATCCATCTATTAAGCACCTAGCATGTGCCGGGGGTTTCTGTGCACTGATCACCGTTCAGATGAGAAAATGGGCTTAGAGAGGTTAAGTAACCTGCAGAAGGTCACAGAGCTAGGGGGACTAGGATCTGAACAAGGTCTGGTTTTAAGGCAGCAAGGAAGGTAAAAGAATGCTAAATCCTCTTGGCAATGGCAAGGTCCAACACTGAGCACGGCAGAGCCAGGCCACGGGGCAATGCCAGAACTTGGACTTGAGCTGCAGGCTGCAGGCACCACAGCACACTAGACCACTGACTACTGTCAGCTGAGGCTCCTGGGGCCTGTGCCACCCTGGCCTCAGGGCAGAGCCCCCTCCCCTCTACCACCAAAGGGAGCTTCAAAGAGGCTACATGTGGGAAGATTTTACAGAAAGTGAGAGAGGAAAGAGGTCTGAAAGAAAATTGCTAAAGGGAAACACATGTGAAGATGAAAACTCAGGCAAAGCGGGAGGAGGAGGGAAGGAAGGAAAAGATGATGCTCAAAGGTTGTAAATTGCATCAGGAAGCCAGGGTATGAAGGCCAGTTTCCCTCTGCTACCTTAAGAGGCCAGGGACCCTCTCCCTGCCTTCATTCTGATCCAGATGGAAGGAGTGTGACCTTAGATGGTACCCAGCAGGAAAGAAGCAGGGAAAGGATGCTTTACACACAATCCTGATGACCGTGGAGCCATGACCTGCATTTGGTAGGGGAAGAACCCGAGGCTCAGAGAGGTTGCTCTATTTTCCCAAGGTCACTCAGCTTCTGAGCTGTAAATCTGGAATGTGAGCCCAGGCTCATTCCCTTGAATCGCATCAATGTCCCCTCATAAACCCTTCCACCACTACAAGGTGGCACTACCTACCTCCTTCCTCTAAGAAACTGGGCAAATTATGTAAGTTCTCTAGAGGTTACCTAGTTTCTGTGTTTCATTAAATCCAAGATGCCTTTGGTTTTAAGCACTGTTAGGCACTGTTATTTCGAGTATACCAAGAAATGGCACTGTCAATTAAATTATAACACACCAGCGAATGTACGACATGCAATAATTCGAGATGTTAAAATGTGGGGGAAAAGTATGTCTTAGAATCTATAAAATACAGTGTGAGTAGATAGGCCATGTCCTGGGGGAGCAGGCAGCCTCTGGGAGTGAATATTAGTGGGGAGCAGGGAGTCAGTTGGTTCCCTTGTGTGTGCACACTGAAGGGCAGATGACAACTCCATGCGTGCACCACGCCATCCCCCAGTGCTGTGAGATCCTTCTTTGCTAATAACTCATGCAGTCTTGCAGGTAATCACACAACAACATGCTGGCCAGACCGGTCTTGTCAACAAGAACCCTCATTTTGCCAGAAGGCCATCAATTCAAGGTTACTCAACACTGTCAGCCACCGGCTGTCCTGACCACCCACCTCTGACCAGCCGGCCTGGCCAGCTTTGCCTCAGTGGAGCTACAGACCTCTGGGCAGCCGAGCCAGGCAGACAGGTAGGTTAGCTCCTTGGAAAACTACCAAGGGCAGTCACTTGCCATGGCTCGGTGGCTGCACAGCCCACACCTTTCCACCTGGCCCCTCTCCAGAGGGGCCTGCAGCCAGTCAGAGCCACAGTGTTTCACAAGGCAGATTCTGTGCGCCAGCAGCTGGCTCTTCCGGCCAGGCCCAGGAGGACAGGCAGGCAGGCCCCAGCTGGAGGTGAAGGACAGCGGGCAGCGGGCAGAGGTGCAGCCCGCCCCTCCTGGGTAGAGAGGCCACGGCCGGGCAGAGCAGGCAGCCTCTGGGAGGAAGGACAAGGTAGAGCCTCACACCAAGCCCCAGGGAGATGGCTATCACCTAGGAACAAGCTTTGCATCTCATTCACAGATTGCCATGCTGGCGCCAGTCACCCCATCCAGCCCCAGAGTCTGCATTTGCAAAAGCCGAGTTGTTTCATTTAAACACCCAGAAGCTGAGGCAGTGGAATTGTGCTCCTCCTGCAAAGGTCCTGGGGTGGTGGAGCTCTTCCCCTGCCACCTTCCTGTTTTGGGGCTGACATCCTCTCTGCAAGAAATTCTGTTAGGTGCGAAAGTTATCAGTCACAAGAATCAAACCAGCAAAAGCTTGAAGGAGCTAAAAATAACAGCTCACTCACATGCCAAGCACTGTCTTAAGTGCTTTTCATATATTTACATATTTGATCCATGTAACAACATTTTGAGGAAGGTATTAGCATCATCCTCTTTTTACAGATGAGGAAACCGAGGCAGATAAGTTAAATAATTTGCCTAAGGTTCCACAAATGGTAATTGGCAGAGCCAGGATCTGAACCCAGACAGCCTGACTCCAGAGCCCAGGCCCTCGGGGACAGTGCCATCCTGCCTCTAGCTACCAAAGCGTCCATCAGACGCCAACCCAACAAGTGTCAGAGCCCACTTTGGGTATTTCAGGTCACAGTGGCTCATTTTATCTGCACCATCACCCTAGGAGGTGGCTACTTTTATCACTTCCATCCTACAGATGGGGAAACTGAGGCTCAGAGATGTAGCTTGCCCAAAGTCCCACAACTAGCAGCAAAGCCAGGATCTAGACCCACATGTTTTCTGGCTCCAAAACTTTTTTTCCTACTTAAAGAAAATAGGAACTGGGTGGCTGAACACGAGATGAAGGCACTTGTGTTTTGAGGTGGGTATTTCTCCCAGGAAGGCAGGTAAGCAGGAAGGAGAAACTGGCTCCCATCCTCTCTCCTATCCTAAGAGGAAGAGGGAAGTCTGGCACAGAGAGCTGGCCCCGCTCAGCTCTTATCCCGAGTCCACTGCAGACAGCAGACAGCAGTGCGGTCACTTTTTATGGTAATTAGAGCACAGAGCGCAGGATGGTGGGGGTGACAAAAGCTGACTCAAGAGTGAGAGAGCTCCCACCCCCTCTCCCACACGCCGGTTCTGTTTAGGCCTTCCTCTTTTTGATCCCTTGAGAGACAAAAGTTCCCATGAGCAGAGCCACAGATATTAATACTAACAGCCACAGAGCTTTGTTTTCATTTGAATCATGTTTACACTGCTGCGAAAGAACCCACTTGTCTGGGAAGATGAAGCAGTTTGAATCAATTAAAAAGCTGCCCAACTGTCGCAAAACTTCCTATTTCTTGAAGGAAGTCAAGAAGAGGGGTGTTAGGAACGTTGGTATGACTTGTACTAGCTGCCAGATGGAGTTGGGCCAGAGGGCACCCGGCCACCACCCGCTCCCCCGGGGGCTCTGGACCCCCAAGCCGCTTCTTCAGATGTCCACGCGACCCTCGGAGGATGCACTGGTTTCTGGTTGCCCACTTTCTCCTTCCCCTCCCCCTACACTCACACTCGGGGGGCCCTCGGCTAGACAGAGACTAGCCCAAAGCTGCTGCCCAGATGTGTGGGTGCCGCTGCCGGGCAACCACCCAGACCGGGGCCCAGAAGTGTGCTGCCACCTGCTCGGAGGTAGAAGGAGTGAAGACGGAGGCATCTGGGGGCTAAGGGAGTCAGGGAGCCCGAGGAGGAAGCAGAGCAGATGAGGGAGGGGCAGCCAGAGCGTGGATGAGCAAGGGCTGCAGGCTCCTTTGCGGGAGTTGAGGGCTGGATTTAACCACACCTGCAGCGGCACTGGCCCGTGGGAACCGGGGGGGGGGGGGGACAGCCCCAACCTGCTCCGCCTCCTGAGACACAGCTTGACGGGCATCACCCAGGCAGTCCTGGCTGCTGTCGACTTGTGGGGTGGAAACAACACAGTCCGGCAAGAACTGTTTCCACATTCATGCGGACACGCTCACCTGACCCAACCCGGGCTGAGGGCAGGACAATCCACACAGCCACGGCCACATGCAGACGCCTCTCCAAAGGAAATGCCGCCTTTATGCTCAAACCCCTCAACGGCACAGGTCTGAAGAGGTCAGAGCACTGAAATGCATTTTGTGCCTGCAGACTTTTAGTCTCACCTGCACTGCTGCTCCCCTCCTGGGATTCTAGGCTGTCTCTTGGCAGCATCAGGAGCCCCCTGCCCCTTCCCCGGATCGCTCTCCCATCACTGCAGCCTCCCTGCAGGTCCCTGGACACGCCTCGCCAGCCGCAGTCCCATCTCAGGCCTTTGCAGTTGCTGCTTCCTCTGCCTGGACCTCTTTTGTCAGAGGCCACATTCTCAGCAGAGACTTCCCTGCCCACTCTGTTTCAAACACAGCTGGCCCAGCACTGGCCAGGACCCAGTTTTCTCTCCTGCCATCTCTCCCGCAGCAGGTTTCACCTGTTTCCTGCCCTCTGCTGTCACGTGAGCTCCGTGAAGGCAGGGATTGTTGTCGGTTGTATCCCCAGTGCCCAGTACAGAATCTAACGTGAATCAGATGCTCAAATACTATTGAATGAATGAACGCCCTGTGCCAGGCAAAGGGCTGGGTTGGGGCTAGGAGAACAGACGTGGGGAGGGATCTGTGCCCAAGAAGCCACCTAATGGAAGAGGCTCTGGACCACAGCCAGCAGACATGTTCACACAATGTCCAGGACACCAGGGTGGATCTGCCAAATCAACATCAACACCCCAACTGTCCAGCCAGGCCTGGCTGGCCATGGGGCAGGACAGCTGTTAATCCAGCTGCAGGGAGACGAGGCAATAGGAAAACCTGAGCAGTCCCCGTCATTCTAGAGGCCAGTGATGAGTCAAGAACCAGAGGGGAACAGAACCTGACCCCAGGGATCCTGTATGCCCACAAGGCCAAAGCACTGTGCCCCACTGCCAACACCAGGCAGCCGGCAGACCAGATAATGATGCTTCTGTTTCAAAAGGCAACGAGCCCTGCGCCAGGAGGACAGGGCACAGGGCCAGAGTCGGGGCTCTCCGTCTGCCCAGCTGTCCCTCCCCCATCTAAGTCCCTGAGTCCCTAAGGTGCCTGCCCCCCAGGAATTGCTCACCTGCTATTTTATTGGGAGCCTCTCCCACCTCCTCCACCCACACTCCCTCCCTATCCACACCTAAAATATATAAAGTGACGTGAAACTCTGAAGCCCCTTACAGCAGGGTCAGCTGCAAAACATCCCTTGGCATAACAGGACACCTCAGAGGAAGGACTGCAGCCCCAAGAAAGGAAGTTTCTAGCCACCTTGCTGAAGGGTTCGGCGGGTGCTGGAAGGTGAGAGCTGTGAGGACCACAGGTGAACAGCTGAAGAGAAAGCCCCAGGTGTGGGGGAAGCTGGAGGAGGGGAGGGGGCTAGGAGGCCATGAAGGGGCCAGTGTGCTTTGGGGAGAGGCACAAATCCTCGGGGGGTAGGGTGGGTAGGAGACTATCCATCAGCAAGTTCTCAAGTTGCAGCCTAGTGCCCCCCAACCCTGACCCCTGGGCAGGCTGCCCCAGGCACCCTATTTCTTCTCCTTTCTGCCCTCCCTTGACTGAAAGTCCTTTCTATGGACAGGCTCCAGGCAATCTCTCTTACTGGTCTTCCTTGGGGCAAAGGTCATGCCTCCTGCCTGCTAGGTCATGCCTTGGCCTGGCTAGTCCCTCCCCTGGGCAGTGTTATCTCATGCGGGCCTTAGTCATCAACCCCACCACCTCCACCAAAGCCCAGGGTCCCCAAACTACAAAGCTGTCCTCCAGTAGACATCAGCCCAGGAGGTGCTGCCTGCAACTCCAGAAGAATCCAAGTTCTTGGCTGGCTTCCCTCACTCCCCTAGGCCACATCTGCCTGTGTGAAGTCACAGAGACCTCAGAGACAACCCAGATCAACTTTTGCCTGAGGGCTCGGGGGGAGGGGGAAGTTGGGTCGGGAGCAATTCCACCCAAGTTTCAAACACCTTGAAGGCAGGGAATTGTCTGCCTAGTATAGCCCCTGGGCACATAATCAGCATTTCAGGAAGGCCAGCCCAGCAGGGTAAGGTTTGGGCCAGTCTATCTGGATAAGCTGGTGCCAGGTGGGTGGCAAGACCCCAGTCAAGGACAGTGACTCAAGGACTTCACCTAGCCTGGGTTATTCGGTTACAAGGAGGGAGATAGCGAGCCCTACTGCAGATGTCTGAGATGCACACAGTTGGTACCCTCCCCCCACCCACAATCACTGTAACTACATTTCACCAGGGGGAAGACCTGTAGATGCCCCGTCCCAGGAGCCCCTGCAATTAGCACCCGGCTGCAGGAAGGGAGGACAGAGGTTCAGTGGATCACCAGGAACCAGCCCAGGGAGCTGCCACCAAGTCCTATAGGCTGAATGCAAGAACCCAGCCCCCTCACATTCCTTTGAGGAGATGGCCTATAAATCAGTCAGTCAAGGAACACTGGCATGGCCCTCGTGGCCGAATGATGTATCCTCTAGCCATCTGTGGGAGGGCAGGTCAAGGGAGAAGGGGAAAAGACGATAGAGGTACACTGGAGGGTGTGCTTTTGAAGGCGTCGGTCCCGCCCCCACCCGCGCCTGGGATGAGGCGCAAGGATGAGAAGGAAAAAGTCCGGAGCTGAAGCAGGGACCAGGTTCCCCCAGCACAGACACGTTTCTCCAGAGACCGCTTCGCCAAGACTACGGAGACGCTTGTCGCCGCAGAGAATAGGCTGTGACAACAGCAACTACTACCGGGCCAGACCTGCCGGCTCTTAGGGCCCAGAGAGCTAAGAGCTGGAACCCCGCGCACACCTCCGGCCTTAGCAGCCTCTTAGCTGGGAAGGAGCAGGGCCCTGTCCCCCCCAAATTAGGCTGACCTTCCCTATTGCCCGGCAGAGTCCTTCGGAAAGTGGAGGAGAGCCCGCGAACAGCCTCGGTGCTGCCTCCAACAGCTACGGAAAGAACTTCGCCAATGCACAGCCCGCTTCGGGACTCCGCAGGGCCAAGGGCAGGGAGCTGGGGCAACACCGGTCCCCGAGGAGCAGGAGCGCTGGGAGGGGAGGTGGAGTGCGAAGGTGGGACGTGGGCGCGGGGAATGTCCCAAGAGAGCTGTCCCGGCAAACAAGCCTCCTTTCCAGCCCACTAGAACCCCTAAAAACACTCCGAGACGGTGCGGAAGAGAGAAGCGGCCGCTTCTCCCGGCGCCCCGTGGCTAGTGCTCCCACCCTTGCACCTGGGCGCGGGCAGAGGAGCAGAGTGGGTGGCGGCCTCTCCTCCGAAGTCCAGCGATCCCGGGCGCAGGTAACCCGACCTCCCCGGCCAGGGCCGAGAGGGTGGACCCTGCCTGGGCGGGAGCCGGCGCCCGGGCTGCGGGCGAAGTTCCGCGCTTCGGCAACTTCCCTGGTCTCGGGGCCGCGGGCCGGGCCAGGTGCGCGTCGCCGGAGCCCCTCCCAGCGCCCCCATCGCCGCTTACCTGGCCCACGGAGGCCGGCGGGGTGCGCATCCCCCGTCCGGCCGCAGGTCGGTGAGCTGCGGAAAGACGAGAAGCCGGCGGGCGCGGGTCGGCGGGGCAGACGGAGACACAGCGGGCGGCGCGAAAGGCGCAGGAACAGACCGGTCCGAGCCGCGGCTGCTCGCTGGATTGGGCATTGGTTGAAGGCGCCGGCCCCGCCCCCACCCGCGCCCGTTGCCGGGAGACCCGCGTGGGCCGAAGGGCTCTTTGTATCAAAGCTGCCGTGACATCACGAGGCGCCCGGGCTCGGGGTTCGAAGGGGCGGGGCCTCGCGACAGAGGCGGGGCCAGAGGAGAAGGAAGCGAGGCCTGGGAACCCGAGCCTCAGGGGGCGGGGCCCAGGTAACCCCGCCCCCTAAGGTAGGGGCAGGTGCTGGGGCGGCGCCAACCATTGGCTGCGCGGCCGTGGGGCGGGCCCGGGCGACCCACCCCTGCCCCAAGGGGTAGCCTCGAGAGGTGGAGTTCGCCTGGGTCCTCCCGAGCCCGCGCCGCAAGGTTACCGCCGCCCCGGCCCTGGGGTTCTGGGAGATGGAATTTGTAAGCTCGCGCGCCTTTCTGGCAAGCCCTGTGGCCGTAGCTGCCTGTTCCAGGCTATTCTCAGTTTGCTGTCACCGCTTCCTGGTTCACATTGCGGAACCGAACCAGTATCTGCCAACCCCCAACCTCACCCTCGCCTCACACCGCCACCACCACCACCACCACCACCACCACCACCAGCCTGAGCCTGCTGACTCCTAAATTGATTCTCATCCTGAATCCCACCCACAGCTTTCCCATTATTTTCGTGTGAAGTCCAAGCTGTCTTTATAACCAGTATAAGAATACAAAGAACCAAGCGGTAACAAGAAAGGACCCCTTCTGTTGGATCCTAGTAAATGTAATTTGTCAAAAATGTGCTCCCTCATAACTCTTCACTATGCTCTGGACTAAAAGAAGGCAAACTGTAAACCAACAAATTTTGCAAGTGTGGTTTCCCTTTGACTTGATGTTGCATTGTGTAACCGGGGAGGGTGGGGAGAAGATTTATCTTCCTAACTGGCTCTGGCCCATATGAAGCCACCTTTGCCGTCCCTGAGTCCTCACTGACCAACACGGGAACACTTCGGTATAGGCAGTGCCTGTTAGCAACTGGGTGCTTTGGTCCAGCACCAATACACACAGACACACACACAGCTTTTCAGCCCCCTTGTCTCAGGCTCTTTGCTCTCAACTTCCTTATCTCCAACATCTCCCTTGCAAATAAATTCCCAGCTGCTTTTCTGTTTTCCAGCGCCTGTCTCTGAGGCAAAGCATCCCACTGGGGCTCCCAGACCTGCTGGGGACTCTCCAAAAGGGACAGCATTGGCTAGAAGGGGGGCCCTGGCAAGGGCTGCATGGGCAGGGGGAGGCTGGAGCAGTTTGGATGAGGTAGAAACTCCATCACAATTGACCCTCTCCTTCTTGCTTATGCCCTGCACTTCAGAGATCTTGTGTGGAGGCCACAGACTATTTCTCACCCTAGTTTGTGTCCACCCCTACTGTCTCTCACACACAGGAGCACTGTGGTGTATCAGAAAGAGCACTGACTTCAGGATCAGACAGACTTGAGTTTGAATCCTGTTTGCCAGGATTGTGAGTCTCGGGTCAAGTTATGTAACATCTCAGACTTAATATCTTCATCTGTAAAATGGGAATGGCACGGGTTGTGCCTCATGGGTTGTTTGTGCACCTTGGCCCAGTGAGTACGCTTGATTTTAGGAATTCATCAAAGGTGTGGTGCATGGATGAGCCCATGTACCCTGGGCTTGCCCTGAGGCCTTAGCTCGGCCACTTCCTGTGAGGTTTTAGGGTGGGGCTGAATCCAGGAGGTTCTATCTACATTTCCCCTGTTCTCTTCTGAGTCTCATGCTGCCCCTAATCAGGATGGGGTGCCAGAAAGCAGGTCACATGACACGGTCACCCAGAACTGGGGAAGAGAATCATAACCTCTCTGGGTCCTGGCTTTCTCCCAGCAAAGCTCAAGGGAGAAAGTCAGGCCTGTCAAGTCCCCTCCCTTCCCCCAACCGGGGCAGGCTGATGGACACTTTCCAGAGCTCTATGGAGAGGGTGGTGCTAGTGGTTCCTCTTTATTCCTCCCCAAAATGGTGGGGTGCGGTGCATCTCCAGGTATGTTTTCTGAAAAGTAGCATGACAAAGAGGAGGGTCGAAGACACTAGTATTGGACACCAAGTTTGAAGCCTGCCAGTTCTACAATTTACCATGAGGAAGTCATTTAATGTTTCAGTGCCTCAGTTTCCACCTCTATAAAATGGAAACAAGACCTTTCCTCTTCCACTTGTGAAGTTTAAATGAAATGATAAAGTAAGTGCCTCGTATAATGCCTTCCACGCTGCAGAGACTCAGTAAACAGCAGCTCCAAGTTACTACCAGTGGCACGAAAGAGCCCCAGTCTGACCTAGTGATTTGCTGCATGAGCACTGGAGCCAGAGCAGAGGGTCATATCTTGGCTTTACCACATTGTAACTGGATAACCCCAGGCAAGTTTCATTCCCAGGGTCTTGATTTCCTCATCTGTAAATGAGCCATAACAGTAGTATATATTTTAGGATTACTGTGAAGATCAAAATCCCATCAGGGCACATGGGTGGGTAATAGTCCAGTGGTAGAGCATGTGCTCAGCATGCACGAGGGCCTAGGTTCAATCCCCAGTACCTCCATTAAAAAATTTTTTTTTCATCATCAGAACCCATAGAATACTTAGCGCAGGGCCTGGCACATAGCAGGTGCTCAATAAATGGTAGCCATTATCCGTTACCATAAAACAAAGAGGCTGGGAGGGAACTGGGGTGAGGATTAGAATCTCAGGAGGATTAGAATTCTCGGGAAAATTTAGGACACTGACTTTATGGAGGGGCCCTGACATCCTCCCCAGTGTTCAGGGAAGCAGTGATAGTTTCAGGACAGGGGGACGACTGTTTCTGAAACAGAATGTGGAAACTAAGGACTCTAGCTCAGACAGGGCTCCCAGAGGACTCGGCGTCCTCTGTCCCAGTGGGGCCTGGGAGAGAATTATCAGGCTACACAGTTCTGCCTCTGAGCACAGTCCCACCTATGAGGCTGGGAGCAAGGAAGGTCTTGAGTTAGCTACCCTGCTCCCTCAGCATAGACTCTGACCATTTAAGCTAGGAAGACTCTCTGGGTAAGTATCTAACGTACACTTCCCCCATGTTACAGATGGGAAGACAGGCTCAAAGAAGGCTGGGAATTGGTCCAAAGCCATATGATAAGACATCAGATGAGCAGGGACTGAAACTCAGGCTCCTGACTGCCAGTGCAGGGCCCTCTCCCTCCTACTGATGGGGTGGGACAGGCAGGGGGTGGCAAGTGGCAGGGAGGTGACTCCCTCACATTTGCCTAGTGCTATGAGTCTCCTAAGGGGTCTAACTTGTCTTTTCAGGAGAAAGAAAGGCCTCATTAAACAACAGAATCCCTCTACCAGGGAGTGTACCCAAGAGTAATTTTCAGACTGCAAGTCATTCTGATTAATTCTTTTTATGTCATGAAACATAAAACTGCCATTGTCGATATGAGCATACTTGCGTGATGCTGAATGCCAAATCCAGAGAGAAACAGGAGTTAACAACCCTCCGGAAACAGATGGGGGCGGAAAGCACGTGGTCACGTGGCTGATCCAGGTGCTGGGCGAGGTGAATAAGTTTTCTCTGTAGCACAGCTACCTACCTCTGCCTACTTCTGCTATCACCACGCAGGAGGTAGCTCGGCATCCGATGGTGTAAGAGGCAATGTTTTGTACATGTTTGGGGCCATATGGAAGGCCAGGCTGAGCATACATGGCATCACTGTAACAGGACAAGAGCTCTCTGCATGTTACCCAGTGTTAACATCAGCTCAACAACTGATGCCAACCAACATCAGGCAACTGAACAAACAGAAAACAGCAACACAAACAACGCTAGAGCTTGGAGGGGAAGGAGAGGGGTCAGTGGGGGGTGGGGAGAAGCACCAGGTCCAGCAGTTCTCAGGCTGGGTTCCTGGGATCCCTCAGGGTTCTGGGCAGACCCTGCTAAAGTGGGGTGGGGGGAGTGTGCTCTAGGTAAGCAAGAGGAACAGCCCCACCACTACTGGCTTTACATGTAGGCTTCCACAGGAAATTTCATACGAACAAAGAGTTCCATGGCTTAAAGTTGCTTCGAATCACTAGTCTAGTAAAACCACTCATTTCCCTAACAGGGAAACAGCCTAGAGGTGGGAAATGGCTTCTCTGCTCACGGTTCCTCAGAGTTGGCGGCAGAGGCAGGATGAGAGCTTGGCCTCACGACCCCTCCTAGGGATCTCCAAGACGAACATCAGTCATCAGTCAGGACTGTCAACATCCGTCAGACCTGGTCACACCTTGGACATTATTTCTGTCCCAACCCAGTATCACCAGCTATGTCTCTTTGCATGGAAAACCCTCCATGGTGCCCACTCAGACTTTGCCACAAACACTTGTCTTCAACCTCCTCTTTAGAGGTTCCTTGACTCCGAAGTCAGAAAGCATAAGCCCCAACTGCCAAGTCTCAGCCCTCCTTCCCAGGTGACAAATTCAACCTTTGGTGACTCAAGCAGTGGCTTCAGAAAGGGAAACAGGTACTCAGGAAGCTGGCAGGATGCTGGGATCGCAGAGGCCTCTTAACGCAAGGGAAAGTTATTCCCAACCTCCCGCTTAGAAAAACGAGAGCAACACCTGAATCCCAGAGCCCTCCCACTCTGGCAGGGGCCTGTCCAGGGGGCCTGCGCTGCACCAGGGAAGAGGAGGCATCCGGGACCAGTCCCTCCTCCGGAAAGCTGTGGTTGGTCAGCCCATCACTAAGGTCCCTCCCCACTCTGTAACACTAGGCTAGCCCAGGAGCAGACCTTGGACCCAGGTGTGTGCCCCGGAAACATGAGTCCCCTTCCACTGGCAAACACCAGGGTTGGTGACTGTCCTTTGGCTGGGATGCCTTCAGCAGTCTGCCCCGGGGGCTGGGTTCCTGTCTGACATCTGGCTGGGCGCTGTGCAGACGGGGCGGGACCGGGTCTTACTGACTGTGGACCAGGGCTGAGTATTCAGAATGGCCAAGCTCTATTTTTGTCAACCTGTGCACATGTAAACAATGGGTTTTCTTACTCATGCAGACCCAATAAGAGGGGAAAATGGTGAGCGAACGTGTGTTTCCTCTGACTCATCCTGTCATCTCAGGGGAGGTGGTGGCAAGTGAGGAGGAAAACGAACAAGGTCTTCTTTGACTAGGGCAAGGAGGAAGAACTTCCCTTTCCTCAAGTCTTGGTAACATCAGGTGACTGCAAACCCTTGAGAGCATAAATAACTCTCCGTGTTTCAAATGCTTCTTCCCCCAATCCCTGCCTCCTCCCAAAGCTGGCAGCCCACATCTCTGATTTTTAGGAGTGAATAGCACAGCCGCAGTTCCAAAACCGCACTGCACAGTAGACTCATTGGGGGAACTTAAAAAAAAAAGAATCAATGCCCAGGTCCTACTGGGTAGCAACTGAATCCAAATGGCTGGGGTGGGAGCCAGGCGTTAACCGTTTTTAAAGCTCCCCAGGTGACTGCAATGCAGCAAAGTTTGAGAACCACTTTACCAAAGGCTCGCTGACTACAGTGGGGGTTGGAGCGATCACAGGGGAAGGCATCGTTCATTCATTCATTCTGTCATTCACTCACACACATTTAAGGGCCACCTTCTATGTGCCAGACCCTGTTCGAGGTGCTGGAAATTCACCTGTATAATCAGGAGCCTCTGTTCTTGTGGCTCTAGCTTCCTAGTGAGGGAATCAGACAATGAACAGGTACGTGAATGCATGATGTCCGAGATGTGTGCTGTGAAGGAAACCAGAGTAGAACAACAGAGAGACTTTGGAGGCAGGGGACTACTGTCACCCTGAATTTAGGTGCCGATTTTTGCTTCTGGAAAGAGCAGCTGGACCCCTGTCTGCTGTCGTGGACTTACTTCGTCCTGCTATCACACTAAAATAGCTTCCACCTGACAACCTCCAGGGTCCAACCTCCTGCCCCTCACCCTGCTGACCTCTTTCGCTTATGCTCTTTCTTTAGGTGGGGCCTGGCATCCTCTGCTCATGGTGCCCTTGGCTCCTCCTCTTCCCCTGCCCCCTCTGTCAGCAGTAGCAGTGGACAGGGGGCCTGAGCAAGGCCAGTGATCCATCAAGGATCATTTATGTCCAACCCACAGACAGATTTCAGGCTTGTGGGGTGCATGAGAGGTTGTGTGGAACAGCAGAGGGAACAGCAAACTTAGGGTCAGAGGACCTGGATTCGAGGCCTGGTTCTGCCACCGACAGGCAAAGGGCAAGTCACTTTACCTCGCTGAGCCTGTTTCCTCTTCAGTCAAATGGAAAGCGTACAACTAACTTTGTAAGGCTGGGCTGTGCGTTCAAACAATGCCAACCACTTTTAGAAAGTTTTTTGCAGATATGAGAACTCTTTACAAATTATTATCATCTAGGCCTATAGACATAAATCACATCACATTAAAGCTAGAAGAGATCACACTTTACAAATGGAAAAGTGAGGCCTGGCGAGAAGAAATGACTTAACCACAGTCACAAAGCTTGCTAGTGGCAGAAGGGTACACACCAACCCCAAAAAGGGGAGGTGATTGAGAATAGACTGGGGAGGCTGTTTGAGAATCAAACATTTTGCCTCCTCTGTCTGAGGTGGGAAGCCCCAAAAACAAAGCCCGGCAGGACTCCCAGGTAGGGCCACTACTCTCCTGCCAGCACCATCCGGTTGCCTGGCTCAGAGGCTCTATCTCACTTTTTGCCTCTGAAAGGGCTTACTCCTAGGAAAGTGGAACTTACCCCTAAAATTCTATTGGTTCCCTGAGCTCACTCCTGATTGGTCCATTTCCACAAAGCTTGTTCCTAATTAGTCAACTTTTGTTATACATTATTTACATATGATGTTGCAAAGTTTAAATGGCAACCTATAAAAGCCTGTGTAAACCTACAGATGGGGTCCAGAGCTTGGAGTGTTAACTCCTTTGGGCCTGCTGGCATAATAAACCTGAGTTCTCCAACTCTCCGAGTGCTGCTTGGTCACTCGCCCAGATCCAGGTTGCTGTCACAACTGAGCTGTAACACCAAGCTGTAACACATTTTTCTGCAACATGTTCACTAGGCAAACTCCTATTCATTCTTCAAAACCCCACTTTGGCGTGAACTGCCTGTCTCCTCCAATGAGAATACATTATTCCTTGGCTTTATGATTTCCATGCCTCAAACACAAATTCTGTTACTGTGAGGAACGCACTGTATTGTTGAGATGGGCCTCCTGTCAGGCCCCCTACCGTACTGCATGCCATTCCTAAGGACAGGGTCCATGTCTCTGGTGTATTTGGACTCTAGCTACTAACATGTCTGGCATACAGTAGGCACTTGGGGAGTGTTTGGAGCCCTGAACGGGACTGAGGACCACTCACACACAGACAGTGGAGAGCTGAGGGTCTGATTAGTTGTCAATTAGCAGGAGTCTTTTCTGAAGTTCCTGAGATGGGCATTTGAAAGGAGAGAAACATGGAAATGAGAAAGGCTTTTTTCAAGATCTGGCTGCCCTCTTTCCAGAACGCATCAGATCTGAGCTCTGAAGAGACACTCTCTGCCTAACAGGAGCCTTGGACAGGGGCTCTGAAACCAGAGAGAGACCCTTTCCCTGAAGCTTATTATTAATAACAGCTACCAATTATTGGAGGTCCACAATGTTCTGGTCACTTCATTTCTTCTCATTTATTTCACTCCAACGATCTTGTGGGATAGATGTTACTGCACGCATGTTATGGATGAGGAAGTTGAGGCTTGAGAGGGTTAAGTGCTCTGGCCAGGGTGGCAAAGCCAAGGTCCACATTCAGATCTGCTGGTCCATGTCCAGGACTCCCAGCTGCCTCTCTTATTGCATAACCAGCTTATTGACAGCAACTGAATGGCCTGGGAAGCAGCAGAGACTAATTAATAAGGATGATAAAAGACCGTGAGCAAGTCAGAGCCTCATGCTCTTCTCCTTTATCCTTGGGGAGGCGTCCATGGTCAAGCCTGCATTATATTCATCAGTTGCAGCCCATTCCAGGCCTCTGTGATGAGTCCACATGCACCTCTGTGATACCTCCGGGGGAGTGTCCTGCCCTTGAAGGTGCAATGACAGTCTGCTGGCCCAAATGACCGAATGAGAGTGGAGGGCTGGGCACCCGTGTGGTATGGACTTGGCTGCTATGTCCTACCCCAGAGCCGTGCTTAGGGAGATGCATCCTGGAATTTCCCTGGGTGACACTGGATGAGAAAAGCAGGATGGGGCCAGGGCTCCAGGGAGAGAAGGAGGGAAGAAATATTTGTTGCTTCCAAAAATGTGTTTTATGGGGGTGGGGGTATAGCTCAGTTGGTAGAGTACACGCTGAGTGTGCACAAGTTACTTGGTTGGATTCCCAGTACCTCCATTTGAAAAAGAAAAAGAAAAAAAAAGAAACCAAAAATGTGTTTTATGGAGCCCCTATCCCACTCTGAAAGCAAAAAAGGGCTCTGTGGTTGAATCAGCAGGCAAACCTCTTTGCTACCCCTTGGAGATGTCACAGAGCATCTCAGCAGGAGAGAAACCTGTCTAGCTTTGTTTTAACCTGGAGTTTCTTAAGGCTGTCCAGCTTGGGACAGGACCCCTTCTCATTTAACATCTAACAACACAAGGACTCGGTGTTGTAAGGAACACGCTTGGGAAAACAACATACCAGGCTCCCAACACATCCACCCTCACAATACCAAGATGCTACCATCTTCATTTTAAAGATATGAATAGCCAACACCTATATCGCACTTACTATGCACCAGGCTCTGTTCTAAGTGCTTTGCATGGTATTAACTTATTTCATCCTTACAACCCTGAGAGGCAGGTATTAACCATTTTACAGATGGGGAAGCTGAGGCTCACAGAGGTTATTGACATAAAGCCAATAAGTGGAGAGCCAGGATTTGAACACAGACAGCTGACCCCAGAGACTGCGCACCTGAAAAAGGGAGGCTCAGTAGGCATGTGAAAAGATGCTCAACATTGCTAACTATCAGAGAAACGCAAGTCAGAACCACAGTGAAGCATCAGAACTGGCATCAGAACCAGTCAGAACGGCCATCATTAAAAAGTCTACAAATAACAAATGCTAGAGAGGGTGTGGAGAAAAAGGAATCCTCCCACATTGTTGGCAGGAATGTAAACTGGTACAGCAGCTATGGAAAACAGCATGGAGGTTCCCTAAAAAACTAAAAATAGAGCTGCCATATGATCCGGCAATCCCACTCCTGGGCATATATCCAGAGAGAACTCCAATTCAAAAGGACATATGCACCCCAATGTTCATAGCAGCACTATTTACAATAGCCAAGACAGGGAAGCAACCTAAATTTCTACCAACAGATGACTGGATAAAGAAGTTGTGGTCTGTTTACACAATGGACTATTATTCAGCCATAAAAAAGAATGAAATAATGCCATTCATGGCAACATGGATGGTTCTACAGATTATCATACTAAGTGAAGTAAGTCAGAAAGAGAAAGACAAATACCATCATATCACTTATATGTGGAATCTAAAATGGGATACAAACGAACTTATTTACAAAACAGAAACAGACTCACAGACATCAATAATAAACTTATGGTTACCAAAGGGGAAAGGAGGTGGGGAGGGACAAATTAGTTTAAGATTAGCAGATACAAACTACCATATATAAAATAAACAAGGTCCAAGCACAGGGAACTATATTCAATATATTGTAATAAACCATAATGAAAAGAATATGAAAAATACATATAATGGAATCACTTAGCTGTACACCGGAAACTAAACAACAGTGCAAATCAATTATACTTCAATAAAAGTTTTTCAAAACATAGTGTCCTTATGTAAAGAAGAAGGCTCAGATTGTACAATAACTCCCTCAAAACAACCACAGTGGAACCAAGACTATTCATTCATTCACTAGTTCATTCATTTATTCAAACAACATTCACCAAGCAGAAACCATAGGCCAGGTACCCAGAGATGTCAGAAGAATGAGACACAAAGAGCTCAGTCCCCTTTGATGCCAGAGGGCTGCTCCCTACCAACCCACCCCCAACCCAGCACCGCTGGACACCTAGGGCTTCCAGTCATCAGCACATGTGCACACACGGTGTGCTGGGTGTGTGAGTCACCAGTGGCCTCACATTCGAGATGCTGGGGTCCAAATTCTGCCTCTGTGGCCCCGACAGCCGTGTCCTTGAGCTGCAGCGTGGCTCAAGGGAGGGTCGTGGGATCCTGTGCCCGGCTCTTCTCACTTCAAGCCCAGGCTCCTTCCTCAGCGCAACGGCCTGGCACTTGGGCTGCGCTCTCTGCTGGGTCCACCCAACCCTCCCCAGTGCTGTGCTGGACGGCAGCCTGCCCTCTGAAGCTGCTCTCCGGCAGGGCAGGGAGGGGTCCCTGGCCCTCTGAGCCCCACTCACCACGGTCACTGCCCCTCCACACAGTCCTGTGAGCCCTTCCTGCCTCTCTGCTCTCAGCCGCCAATTAGGACCTGCATCCAGGACGCCCCACGGTGGTGGGCATTAATCTCAGGAATTTAGCCTGCTCTGGAGGGGAGAGTAATTTTTAGGCAAAGCTGGAAGTGGATGAAGAGAAACTTACATCTTTTTTCAGGGACAAACCCTGAAGGGCTTGTAATTTCACTTTGAAAGCACAGTCACCCACAATTGTCTCCTAAATTATCTTAGTAATACTGGCATGAAAAAACACCCCAAACCCACAATAAAGCAGCCGCCCCACAAATGACAGGAGGGCTGCAAGGAGCGGGGCTGGGAGAATGGCGGGCAGGCGGGCAGCCGGGTCCTGGGCGTGGTTCCTGGAGGGCCCAGAGCCAACAGCTCCCTTGGACCCACCCAGGAGAGGCCAGGCGGCCCCTGAATAAACAGGCGGGATGGGCTCATCTGGAGACTGGAGCTGGCCTCCCTCTCAGGCACACACACCTCCTTTGTGGCTTCCCTTCCAGGGCTGGGCTTGGAAAAGGGAAACCAAAGGCCCTGCTCCCCCGGACACTGAGCCAGTGTTCCTCCCACTTAGGGGAAAACCACAACCCAGCAGGGCTCTGTGGCCACAGCCGGGTGGACTGAAGGAACTGCTGTGTTCAGGTAGATGCCGGAGAGGCCGGAGCCCAGAGGCGGCCAGGGCAGGGGAGGGTGGGGCTGCCCCCGGGGACACTGAAAAAGAAACCTTTCTTCCAGGCCAGGCCCCTGCTGTCTCATTAGACCACAAGGCCATGTTCAAGGCCGAGAAGCGCTCTAGTGCTAGGCCAGCCAGGTTCAAGCCCCAGTTCTGCTACTCACCTCCCACAGCCAGCGTTCCAGTTGATCCCTGCCAGCCTCTGATCACAACCTTTTCATCAGCCAATCAATGCATTCCTTGTTTTATGCATGTTTATGTTTAAAGGTGAGATATTTGATATATGTTGTTGATTCACTAGCATTGAACTCACAGCTGACAGAGTTATAATTCATGCTTGAACAAAGCTTACCTAACCCACATTTTCTCCCTAAGGAACAGCACAGCCTTCTTGCTCTTGGCAACACTAGACAGCACTTGAGCACTCTATTTGGGGGTCATTTTAAACAGCCAAATCACCAAAAAAAAAAAAAAAGGCACAAAAATGCAAAAGCATGGCACTGAAAAGACTGCTGAAAGGACACCTGTTGACAGTAGGAGCTGAAAAGCCAAGACAGAGTCACATCTTATTTGCCCTTAGCTGGGCAACTCGAATTTTCATCTCTCTAAGCTTATATGTGTGTGAGTACAAAAATGGTGCAGAGGGGAGGGAAATAGCTCAGTGGTAGAGCACATGCTTAGCATGCACAAGGTCCTGAGTTCAATTCCCAGTACTTCCATTAAAAAAACAAACAAATAAATAAATAAACCTAACACCCCGCCCCCCCCAAAAAACCAGGAGTATTAATTTGGGGATTAGAGATAAATTTTAGCAAGTAGGCAATTTGCAAATCTGAAAAAAAGGAGGAGAAACTGTATCTGTGTTAGAGGGTTACTGAGGGATGGGGTGGGGGGTGTTAAATGAAATAACGCATGAATAATGATCAGAGGTGTGGGCCAGTGGCACAGTGGAGGAGTCTGACTAGGTCAGAAGTCTACTTAGCACAGCGATAGCTCAGTCCCTATTTTTATTGTTACTACATCTATTACTTGCTAAACATACCACATCTCGACACGATTGCTCCATCTGCTTGGAATGTCTTTCCTTGTAGCTTTTTCCAGCTACGGAAGCCCAGAGATCAGGGTTTCAAGTTAGCTTCGGGCTGAATTTGAATCACACCTCTGCCGTTTGCCAGCTGGGAGCCCACAGGCTAAATCCGGTTCCCTCCTCCTCTCAGTCCAGCACTGCTTCCCCGCCGCCGCTCACACTCACACACCACTGATGACTGTGCTTAACAAAGAAGCCACAGACCGGAAGGGACCCGCCTCCTGTCCCCTCCACAGGTCTGCACACCTGTGCAGGTGCCTTAACTGCCTTCCTTCTGCCTCAAGGTGTGGTTCATAGATGGATCCTTCTCCTCAGATCCTGGACCCTACCCCTTCGAAGGTTTGTTGCCCCTGCAACCACTCCCCACCCACTGTCCCCCCTCCCCACCTCTCTCTCCTTTCCCCTTCTCCATTCATTCATGTCTTCACCAGATGATCCTCAGCTTTAAAAATCTCTCCCTAAATACCACAGGGTGGAAACGAATAAACCAGAGCCCCATGGGTCCTCACACCACCTAAACTCTCCCCAGAACATCTGACCCAGTGGACCTCGCTCCTTCAAACACTTTCTCAACCTGGCTTCTAGGATGCCTGCACTCCTGGTTTCCTCCTAGGAGTGAATTCTCTTTTTTCTGGGACTCCCAGAGGTTTATGTCCAGCCTGGACCTCTCCCCTGAGGTCCCGACTATTGTATCCAAACTGGCCATGGAAGAAGTTTACTGCGGAGCGTCTCAGGGATCAACCAGCGAGGGCACAAGGGAAGTGGGATGGGGCGGGGTCAGACGTGAACAGCAATGCCGTTGTAACAAGGCCTCCGCTGGTACCCTCGGTGCTCTGGAGCTGGGGTGGCCTTTCAGCGGCAAAGAGGCAAGGGGGCAAAACACTTAATACTTGGACCAGTTGTGGGATGCAGGATGCCCCCAGGAAGAGTCTGTAATCTGGGGCCAGGCAGCCCCCTTGGCTGTGGCCTAGGGAGGGTCTGTTGTAGCCGGCACCCCCGGCAGATGCAAGAATGAGGGGTTCTGATCTAAAGGGGATCTGGACGTGCATTGCTCCCTGTGAACGTCTTTAGTAGGCATCTCGAGTACCAAGTCCACACCCAACTGCTGAATTTCCCTCCAAACCCCACTTGCCTCCCTCAGTCCCTCTCCCCCGGCCCCTCCCCCACACCCCCCCCCCCAGCTCAGCACAGGACACTGCCCGACATCCACCCAGGAGCCCAAGCCAGAACCTCAGGCTTGTCCTTAATGACTCTCTCCTCCCCTGACATCAGCAAACCCTGTCAGCTGGAGCCAAGCCCCCTTCCTCTCGCCACCTGCCTGCCACCATCCTGGGCCAAGCTGCTACCACCTCTTCCCTGGACAAATGCACAGCCACCTTGTAGACCTAGACAAATCACCTGGTCACCCTGATGCCAGCGCTGTCTTCACATATGCACCCCAGAGAGCTCTTTAAACCACCAAGCAGATCTTGTGGGGAGGGTATCGCTCAGTGATAGAATGCGTGCCCAGCATGCACGAGGTCCTGGGTTCAATCCCCAGTACCTCCATTAAAGATAAATAAGTTAAAAAGCCTAATTACCCTCCTCCACAAAAACAAACAAAAAACAAAACAAAACAAAACAACAACAAAAACCACCAAGTAGGCCTCGTCACTTCCCAAATGAAAACCTTCGCCTGGCCTCCACAGCACCCAGGATAAACCCCAAGGGCCCCCACACCCCACCCCGCCGCTTGCTCTCAGGCATCTCTGCCCGGCTCCACCTTCCAGTCTCCCTGTTTCCATCCCTCACCAGCCACAGTGGCCTTCTTGACGGCTCAAACCAACCAAGCTCTTTCCCACATCAGTGCCTTTACACTTCCCTGCTTTTTGCCCCACCCCCAGCTTCACATGCCTCCATCCCTCACGTCACCTCCAGAGACCCCCCCCTACCCTGCCCATCTGTCTGCATTTACGTTACTGACTGTTTTCCTGTGTATGGTCTTGCCTTCTCCCCTTAGAATAAAGCTCTTGGAGGGAGGGACCAGTTGGACCTCTAGTGCCCCACGCGTTTTTATTGAATGAGTGCATGGCGGAGCCTTGTCAGTAAACGGGGTCTCCTCTGGAGATGAAGAGTGTTGGGGACACACAGTGGAGGCACTGGGGAGGTGCTCAGGAGGATTACCAGGACTTGGCCTTCAAAGCCCAGTTTGTCACAGCCTGCTCCCTGCACTTGCCCTGACCCCTCAGGGCAGAAGCAGCTGCTCCCTCACCAGGTGCCCAGGGGCCAAGTACAGCTGGAACATTCCTCACGCAGCCCTGCACGGTGGTTCTTTCGGTGTCTGCCTCCCCCCGTAGGCTGAGCCCCTCCAGGATGGACTGTGTTGTCTCCCAGCCCCAGCCTGTCCCAGGGCCGCGCTCAGCCAAGGTCTGGGGACTTGACCTCGGGTGGATGGACTCTGCATTTGAGGGCTTAAGCCAAGTCGTCCCACCCTACCCCCGGCAAGGCCACCTGCTTTTGGGCACAAGTCCAGATCCCGCCTGTGGAGCGCACTGCCATCTCAGGTGCCAGGTGACGGGCTGGCCAGCTGGACAGTAACACAGTGGTGACTTTCATTATCACACCGGGGGCTTGGTCCTGCTTCCATCAACACCACACCATCGCCCAGACCTACAGCTCCCACCTGCTCACCAGCTCCCATCAAAGCTTGCTCAAGGCAGGACTGAGACAGGGTTGGCTCCCTCCTCTCCCATAGACCTGACTGTGAGTCTAGGCTCCACCACTTACCAGCAGAGTGACATTGGGCAACCTGTTTAATAGCTGAGCCTCAGTCCCATGAGCTGTAAAATGGTGATAATATCATCTCTCTCTCATGGGGTAGCTGGGGGCTTACGTGGAGCAAGGTCTCCAAAGCGTTTGGTTCCCATGACCTCAATACCTGTGCGCCATCGTTACTGCTCTGGTCCTGAGTTTCAAGTGCAAATATTACAATCCTGGACACTTTCTAAACTCTCTTCTCCCACAGACATACTTCTGTCACACATGAATTGAACACCTTTGCCTCAGCTTTTAACAAGGGATAATAGAAATATGACAAGTTCCTGTATTTAAAAACAATGAAGTTAATTAAAAAAAACTTACATAGAAAACTCTGTCTACGAGGTGGCCCACTGTCACCTCTATAATGAGCCTCTCCATAAGCTCCTGTCAGCTTCAGGGATGAGTCTTAATAAATTCATCTGATTCTTGGAGACTTAGCGCTCACATTTGTGAATGGAGATTAAAGTGGCTACCACACAAGAGTGTTACAAGGACCCCTCAGGAGGAGGTTTCAAGCACCTAGCAGACGGGGTGACACCTAGTAAATGCTTCAGGGGTGTCAGTCCCCATCCTACCCCCCAGCCTACCTGCTATATACCTGCTTCCCTCCACTGGGTCATGAGACTTACATATCACCTCTTCCCCTTCTGCCTGTCAAGCCCGGGAATAAGCTCATTCTCTCACTATGATTTTTTGGGCCCAATACTTGGGCCCTTCTTGCTCCCCTACTCGTTTTTTGAACTCTGACCTTTGTCTTAATGGTTGGAATGCGTCACACTCCAGGCTTCCAAGCTAACAAGTAACAGAGCATCAATGGCCCCTCCAGCAATAAGTGCACCAAAGGGGTAGACCAGAAAGCCAGGGTAGAGCTGCCGTCTACCGTCACGGGAGCTGGGTCTGTGCAGCTGCGCCTATGATGCAGGTGCATGAGGACGCCAGGAGGGCCTTCCAAGTCTGAGAGAATGGCTGCTCTTGGAGTCTGATACCCCAGGGAGGTCACAGCCACTTTGGTAGCAGTGGTAATGTGACCTCTGAGATCATGAGGTCACCTGAGCCTGCAAGGGCAGCGTGCCTGTGCCAGCCATGTGGTGGGGTTGAGAGAGCCAGAAGGCAGTCGGCGGAGGTTTAAGTCCCAGCTCTACCATTTAGGACGCACGCTGCCCCGGGAAAAACCACCTCTCCCCGCTGGTCTCCATCCTCTCGTCTCAGAGTCGTCAAGGAGACCAAATAGGAAACATCTGTTGAGCTTCTAATTGGACCTGGTCAGCTTGCCAGACTGCCTTATAGACGGACATGCAGAAATTAGAGGAATAAGAATTCTTTCCTTCCTTTAATGTCTCAGGAGAGGCCTTTCCTTATATCCCAAGTCAAATGATTTCCTCATTTTTCGCAGGGAGGAGAATCATCAGGTTTATTTATTTATTTTATATTCATTTTTAATGGAGGTGCTGGGGGCTGAACCCGGGACCTCGTGCATGCTAGGCATGCCCTCCTCCACTGAGCTACACCCTCCTCTCTACTTTCTCAGTTTTTTTCCCCTGAGGTATCACCTAGCTTTCTCACATCACCACCATCCCACTTGGAATTGCCTATTTGTGTAATTAGCTGGTGGCCCGGTTACCCCTCCCAAACTGAAGGCTCTAGGAGGGACCGTTTGGCCCCAGACCTCAGCACAGCACCCGGCCCTTCGTGAGTACTATTAGTTGAGTGGATGGATGAACACACCTGCCAGCACCATGCGTGGGGGTGGCGAGCGTTGCACTGCGTACACCTAATGCTGACGACAACCCTGAGAGGTAAAAAAACTGAAGGTTAACACTTACGAGGGATTTACTCTGTGCCAGGCCCTGTTCCAGGAGCTCTACAAATACCAGAGTATGTGATTCTTCATGGTTCGACCAGGTGGATGTATACACATAACGCTAAGGAAGCTTCCACTCCTTGGACCCTCCAACGCTCTGGATGGGCCCTTCCCCCATGTTCACATGGTCGTGTGCTTGTAAAATTTGCAAAAGTAAAAGATCCTTTACCTTAAAGATGATTCCACATGTTGTAAGAGAGCTTCAGGTCCCCACCAAACGTGGCTGCACCAGAGTAGATGCCCTTCTCTTCCCATTTCACAGATGAGGAAGCTGAGGCTTGAAACGATTAAGCGACCTGCCTGGACATTCAGAGCCTGGATTTTGATGCATGCCTGCCTGACTCCCAGACCTTTTCCACTCTGCTGTGGCCTCACAAGTCCAGGAAAAGGAGCCCTGGACAGTGGTGGCAAGTGTCTGCCCAAGGGCAGCTTTGCAGCTCTGGGTTCTGAGCAGAGGGAAGGAGGAAAGGAAAGAGGGCAGGAGAAACTCTGATGAGAAGGGTCCCAAGTCTGGAGCTCACAGCCCTGAGCCCCCGCACTTGGCAGCAGAATTCTGGTTAATCTGACCATCTCCTTTTCCCCTGCGTGACCCAAATCTAATGTTTGCCTTTCCAACTCCCAAAAGTACTGAGAGCAAACTGCCATGAGCCAGCCCAGCTCACCCCAAATAAACCTGCTCTCTGTCCCCTTCCCCCTTCCTGGGCCCCTCTGTCAGCGCGGCAGGGCCCAGCCCGGCTCTAATACCAGGCTAAGGCAAACAAGAGCTGGCACACTCTGCCCTCGGGGGCAGCCCTCCCCTGGCTGTTTTGCAAAGGACCAGTTTCAGCTGCCCGGGCATTCAGTTACCTTCATTAGAATGGGCCCTGAGAGCTGGCCGGGCACTGACCGCTCAGGGCAGATTCTATCACGGCAGGGATGAAAGAAGAGAAAAAGAATGGTAACGGAGCTGCCTTTCCCCAGGCCACTGAGAGGGAGAGGGGCAGGCGGCGGGAAGAGGGGGGTGCGGTGCCGGCCAGGCCCTGGGCCAGGCTCTCCACGGGCTTGAATGGCCTCACTCAGTTCCTGAGTCCTCAGAGCAGCCAGAGAGGTACCACCGAGCCATTTCTGAGGGTGAGCATCAGCCGGATGTGGGACCAAACTCCCCAGTTCCAATCCCCTGGGAATTACTCAGATGAGAATTAAATCACAGAAAGATGGAGGGTGGGAGTGGGGGAGGGGAGCACCAGGAAGAAACCACTTTCCCAACACCAGAAAGCTCCAGGCGGACATTGGGTTTAAGGACACCTGGACTTTACTGCTTCCCCACACAAGGAAGTGGCCTTGTTGACCCGAGGACCAAGAGAGCTGATGTCTGAGAACATTCTCTTAGACCAAATCACAAAGGTTCTAAATGCAATTTCTTCCAGAAATTGAAAATAAGCTTTGAGCATAAACAGGCATTGCTGTAACAAAAATTGAGCTTTCGGGATTGAGAGTGGCAGTGTCCCCAGCAGCCTCTGCCCCCAGGAGAGATTTCTGGGGTAAAGGTGGCTCTGTATGGCCATCTGGTTTCCAGACGCCGCCTTCCTGGCTAATGGAATTAGGACTCCATCCTAACCCAGAGTGGGTAAGGGGGTAGAAGGTAGGGGCTGTCTTTCCTCACCAGCCTGTAATCCACCAGCAGAGCTGCAGTTGGCCGGCGGAAGTGGGTGTAGACACCCAGGCAGGGAGTAGGTGGGACAAGGGTCGAAGCCTCAACCAGTTTTGCTCCTTAGAGGCTGTGTGACCTTGGGCTAGTCTCTTAACCTCTCTCAGCATAATTTCCTCAGCCTGTAAAATGGGCATAATAATAGCGAACAGACTCCACTAAGTGCTAGGTACTCACCTAAGCACTTTATTTATACCAACTCATTTAATCCTCCCAACACCTCAGGAGGGAGGCATCACTTCCTCAACCTACAGGTGAGGAAATGAAGGCACCAGCCAGTGAAGAAACGTGTCGAGGGCCCACAACTAGAAGTGGCAGATGTGGGATTCGATCCCAGGCCGCCTGGGTCCAGGGTGAATGTGCCTTTCCATGACAGGACTCTGTCTACGTCGCCTTCCTCTGGGACCCACTGTTGTCGGGTGTGCCACATAAGTGATGCTTTAAAGGGACGTAGATGAGTCAGGGGCTGGGGTTTTGATGCAGGAGAGAGGAGGTGCCCAGAGCACAGGCCTGGGGCTTTGGGACCAATGGGGAGAGTCCGCAGCCACGATTCCAAACTCTGCTTCCTCAGGATGCAGATCCCCGGGTCCACCCCAGATCCTGAGTCTGGCACTGAGGCTCGGGGATCTGCATCTCACATGGAAACACTGGCTAAAGGGAATAGGTCTCTGAATCAACTACCCTTAATTCCTCCCTGGCTGCCGTGGTCATAGGAGGCAGGGGAAAGACCTTACACACCAGAGCCAGGAGAACCAGGTTCCAACCCGGCCCTGACTCACCACTGAGGAAGTTCTGGACCCTGTGTGCTCTGTTCCCCCACCTGTCATCTGCAGTGTCATTATCGGACAGTGGCTGGGGCTCTGTCTTCTGAGATGTTGCGATTCTGAGCCTGTGCAGCCCCAGCCGAGAAGATGCAAGCTCACCCACCACCCTCTCCGCTTCCTCTGCTCTCAGTAACAAGGCTGCAGAGCTAAGGTTTCCTTTTACTTCTGGGCTCCCGGAGGGAGGACTGAAACTAAAAAAACCATGACAGTAACAGCTGCTCTGTCGTGAGTGGGCCCACGCGGTGGGAAGACTGCCACCAAGGGTGGCCAGCGTGGCCACCTTCTGCTGCTGGATGAGCCCAGGAAGGCTGGGGAGTCCCCCACACTGACAGTGCAGGTCTCCTCGAAGCCCCCAGACACACGTGGGATGGCGACGGAGCCTGTGTGTCGGGCAGAGGAGGTGAAAGGTACGTGCTAGAGGCCCCTGGTCTCCAGGGGTCAGGGTGTTCCTAGGGACTGAGGCTGGTGTCCCGAGGCCATGCCACGTGACACGAAGCCCTCAGCAACGCCGGCTCACTCTGATCTGGTGCCTACACCTGCCAGGCCCTGCTTGCGCCTCTGTCCCGTGTCTCAGTGCACGCTCCCTGCAGCAGCGGAGTACTGTCGTGCCCAGGTCACAGATAAGGGAACCGAGGCCCGAGAGGCAAGAAGGGTCAGTGCGAGGCAGCACAGCTGACCAGCAGCAGGACTGGCGCTCAGGCCCCACCCATCTGGAGACCCCGTTCTCTGCTGAGCTGAGCTGCCTCGCAGTCGGTGTTCATCACAGACGGGATGAGGCCCGTGGTTACAACGTGTTAACGCCTCCGGCTTTGGTGGATTTAGCTTTATTGGCTTCAGAGATGATTTGCTGGAGTCCTGCGCCAGCAGCCCGCGCGCAGAGCAGGAGCAGAGCAGAGGCAGCCTGCTGATCAGAACCCAGCTGAGGTTTCGGTTCAAGGCCCAAGACGTGGAGGTAGTGACTCTAAACACCCAGACACTAACTGGCAGTCGGTGTCAGGGAAGTGAGTCCTGGGTCAGGCTTTGCAAGCAGCCAGCTCTGGGACCTGGGACACTGCCTTGTTCCCCTGGGCCTCACTGGGGCAGCTCCAAGGCCTTAAACGCTTCCCTGCACATTTCCAAGCTGACACTCCTGACCCTCTCTTATGTCCCCCCTCCATGTGCTGCCCAGGGCCACCTTAACCCACACCCTTCCTTTCACCAAGTCCTACTCACAAACACAAGCAATAAAATAGCTTTTGGTCCAGCGATAAGACTGAGAGCAGTGCCTCCTAAACTTCTCTGCATATCACAGTCACCCGAGAAGCATGTAAAACTCTCCGCGTCTGAGCTGATCTTCAGGCCAGTGAAATCCGGATCTGGACGTGGGACCCGGGGCATCAGCACGTTTGAGTTTCCCAGGTGATTTAGTGTGCAGCCAAGGTCGGGACCCAGTGACCGGCAGTGCACATCTCCGACTTCAAGAAGCATGTGAATGAGTCACCTGGGGTCTTGTTAAAACGCAGATTCAGGTTCAGCAGGTCTGGGTTCGGCCTTAGAGTCTGCAGTTCTAACAGGGTCCCACGTGCCATCTGTGGCCCACACTTCCACTTGTGGAGTGCTGGTGACAGCAGTTCCCAAGTTTGCTCCTGTGGGGAAGACAGGGTTCCCTGGCCAAGTCTTGTCACCCTCTTTGACATTCCTGAGGGATCTTAGCATACCAGATTGAGGAGTCCTACACATCTATTTCTGATTGGCTGTTTGGCTTACGGCCAAGCCGGGCATGTGGCGGTGGCTCTTATCTGTGCACCTTGGGGCCTGACCGAAGGGTCATTAGGGGAGGATGGAGATGTGGATAGTGTTTGATCTAAGTCAGAGGCCAGGCTTAGGCTTGTGTGTAGGGAGGGACCTTTCTGCCCTACCAGTGCACCTACTCCTCTGTGGCAAATTTACCTCAAAATAATTAAGGTATTTTCAGACTTGTGGGGCTGGGGAGTTGCAGGCAGGGAGCTGAGGGGCTGGGGATGCTGAGGGCTGGGAGGTTGGTGAGGGGACTGCCGTGGGTAGGGGTCCATGGGGGTGTGTGGGTAGGGGACCGTGGGGTTGGGGGCTGCGGGTGGGGGCTGCGGGTGGTGAGGGCTCAGCGGGTGGTGAGGGCTCAGCACGTGGCCCAGCTGGGGTTTATAGCAGAGCTGTTCTTTACTAGTCATGTGCGATCACTCCTATGAAGTGATATCAAACACAAACATGATTTTGTTTCTGTGAAAAAAATCGTCGTGGAGAAAAGCCACCTGCTACTGCCAGTCATGGAAAGCAAGAGAAAACAAAGAGGTCCAAGAAATTCATGGGGTTTTTTTGCCAGAAAATAGAAACAAAATAGAAATATTTTAGCCACCAATGTTTCTAGCCCTGTGTCTCGCTGTCAGACGCCAACAACACATCCTAACCGACACCAAGGGCTTCGACTGGATCTCCCTGAATCCTCATAATGAGCCTGAAGAGGCGTGCACCAGGATCGTGCCCATTTCAAAGACAAGGAAACTGAGGTCCAGAGACGTGACAGGACGTGCCCAAAGTCTCACTAGGAAGGGGTTGAGCTGAGATTCAGACCCAGGTCTTCCTGATCCCAAAGCCCATGCTCTCAGTGGGAAGCCACCGCCTCCTCCCACGGACAGCAGACCCTGACCACTTACAATGGGTCATGTCCTGAGTTCGGCATTTTAAATGCCCAGTAAGCCAAGGAATCGAATACGGGTCTCCAATGTGCTTCCTTCTCCACCAGACCCAAAGACTACTTTTTCAATAGACCCCAAACCTGAACTTGAAGTGCCCCATCCCACTCCCCAAGTCGGCATTAGCACACAGGTCTGTCCTGGCGCAGCCTGGGCCAGTGCTGGGGACGCGGCAGGGCCGATCATGCTGCCCAGGATTTCCTCCCTCCGTTAAGAGAGGCCTGAGAGAGACCAGAAAGCAGGAAAGAGCACCGTGGCCGCCACCAGTTTCTCATTCACTGTGTCCTTCTGTCCTGAGCCCTGCCCTGCACCTGGCACCACGCAGGCTCTGGGAACCCCAAGAGGGTACAGTGAAGTGCCAACTCCTTTTCCTCGAACTACAGAGGAGCCTGGCTGGGACAAAAGGAACCCCCACCCCGCCCCAACCCCACCCCGAGGGCTGGGAAAGGGTTCTAGGGGGCAGCTGAGCTGTCCCCTAAATGATGAGAGTTGGAGGCAGAATTCTAGGGGAGAGAACATGGCAAAACTTAGGAGTAGGAAAGGCATGTAGGGCTCGAGAAATCCCAGGTGAATCAATCAAGCATGAGAGGAGAAGCTGCAGAAAGGTTTTGGTCCAAGTGACCAGTCACCAAGACTGAGGATGTGCCAGGCACTGGGAGACAGAGATGAATGACAGACAGCCTTTGGCCTCTGGAAGCTCAGAATCTAGTGATAAAAAATATATATAACCCAAATATTTTATCTCCATTTTACAAATGGAGACATTAGCCCCAGAGAGGGTAAGTGATTTGCCTGAGACAATATAACGCACCCATCTCAGAGGCAGGACTCCTCACCGAGGGCTGTGCACAGCTGGAGGGTACTTGCAGATCCCTGGCAGCTGGCTGAGGGGAGAAGGGACTTGGTGGAGGGTAGGATTGGAGAGGTGGGGGGCAGGAGACACCAAAGGTGGCAGACTGGAGATAGGAAGTCAAATAGAGAGGCTGTTGCAATAGTCAGACAACCATGCTGAGGGCCAGGACTAGTACTGTCATGTTCGGCTGCATGGGTTGTGCACTGCACAACTCCCAGAGGTACCATTCCCATGGACTATGATGAGAATAGTTCCCCTTTGAAGTTGTGTAGCACAGTGACCCTCCTAGTGGATAGAGGGACCAGACTCACCCATGACCATGTATGTTGCCGCAAGCCTTTCGGTCCCTGTGTAACAGCTGCTGACCAAACCCCACACTGTTATAACCAGGCCACATTCTGCTTCCTCTGGGGAAGAAGTGGCAGCCATGCCCCAAACACATTTCACACCACACTCTGGGCTACCCACAGGGCCTGTCAGGTCTGCATTTCTGTAAAAAGATGCTAATGCACAAAGGGTTCCAAGAGCAAAGAAGGCTGGCCAGCTACCTCCCCATCCTGCTGGGATCCCAGAGGTGAACCTGAGCATCTTGACGGCTCTCGAAGTCCTGCAGCCAAGAAGACAGCGCATCTCTCCTTGATGCATTTCCCAGACTCCCTTGCGGAGGAACCCCTTTCTGAGGAACACCTTTTAACAAGTACAGCCCAGAGCTTGGAGCCAATGGCCTCCTTCACCAACCAAAAGGCTTCAGTGTTAGGACCCTGTGTGTGCAGGTCAGAGGCCACGTGCAGGGCTCCAAACAGAGCAGGAACGGGCAGGGGGATTTCTTCTGCCTCCTCTTCCCAGTGCAGGCCTCACCCCTACTCCTGGAATAGTTTCATTCCTTTGGGTAAAAGGTTGTCCTCCAGCAATGCAGATACTCCAGATGAACTGCCTCTGGTGCTGGGCAAACCCCTCAGGGCAAATGAGTCCTGGTCCTTTCTCCTGGGCTGGGGTCAGGGAGGTGACCCAGATCTGCGATATCCGGGATCAGACAGGTGTAGATTAAAGTCCTGGCTCTGCGCACTGTCGTCCCGAGACCTTGGGCAAGCGACTTAATTGTTGTCCGAGCCTCAGCTTCCTTATTAATAAAGTGGGTATACTAGTACCCACTGTGCAGGGCTGGTCTGAGTGGACAGGATCGGGCGGTGATGAGAGATTAGATACAGAAAAGGCCTGTGCGGGGTTGACATTCCATCTGTCCCTCCCCAGCCCTGCCCTCGTTTCTGGTTTCTGCTGAGACCTGGGGCCAACTGGAAGGCCTTCGGGCTAGAGAGATGGGTTGGAGAGAGATAAGAGGCAGAGGGGAGAGGGGAGAGAGAGAGAAAGATTGGATAGACAGGGGCAGAGAGTCAGAGAGCGAGCACACAGGCAGAGAAATAGAGACAAGCTGAGAAAGAGAGGCCCTGGCACCTGAAGGGTGCAGTCACCTGGGGAGGCCAGGCCCGGCGAGCACGCAGAAGGGGACCCACTGCCAGGCTGCAGCCGTGATGCTCCATCTGTCACTCGGCTGGGGGGCTGCACGGAAGCCCCTCCTCCACCTCCCCACCCTCTCCTGCACCCTGCCCCGCCCGTTTTTGTTGTTGTTGACATCTGTGGAATCACTTACAACAAAAGACAGTCAGACTGCCTTATTCACAGGTGGATTAATGAAGCAAAAATTAGCCACATGGAAAAAGCAGGGAAACTGAAAGTTTCTGATTCACCACTGCTCTAATTTTCTAACTACCAAGAAAAAAGGGAGAGCGAGGAGTTAGTTGTATCACGACTGACGAGAGGAGGAAAGCATTTCATTAGGAAAGACTTGTTTTTCCCTCTGGTGCAAAAATCCAAAAAAGAATGTATTGCATCAAAGCATGCAAAGCAGCAAGTCGGATAAGATTTCCAGAAGCAATTTTAAGGACATTGAAGAAATACTCTGTTTAGGGTTGCTGTACACTGAGCCCAGGGAATAAAAGCAAGATGTCTGTGAAGACGTTTTTGCAAGACGGCAAGATCAAACAGTGCTTTCTGACATGGAACCTGATACCAGGGATGGGAAATCTAAAGGAATGGGGTTAGTGTGCCCTCAGGAATACTTATCCCTGTATCACACGTCTGAGTGAGTTTCTGCCGATAAAGTCCGATGGAGAGAGGTCCAGCCGCTTCCCAGGCATCAGCTGATGTTCACAGCAGCAGATAAAGGCCCTGACAGGCCTCCGCCTGGGTGCCAGACTGCCCACCCATCTCAGGGGTCCTTTCAGCCTGGATTAAAAATTCTGCCCAGGAAAGCCAGAATGTTCCAAGTCACAGTGCAGCAAGAAGCCCGGGCTGGGTGTCATAACGGTAGCCGTTCTAAAGCTGGTTCTGTATGTAACGTCACAGCATCAGCGGTGAGAAGAGGCCCCTGGGCGAGGAGTGGGTTGAGGTGTGGTATAGCTCAGGGGCAGAGTGCATGCTTAGCATGCATGAGGTCCTGGGTTCAATCCCCAGCACCTCCATCAACCAAAAAAAGAGGCAATGCCCCTGTGGTCAAAGGAACCTTTTCTGTCCAACTGGATACAGCAAGTGTACAAAGCAGGGGGGCCAGGCAAGACTCTGAGGCAGAGACTTGTGAAGTAACCCTCCTGCCCATCCACACTGTGCTGGTAATCAGAGGCTTGGCAAGTCAGCAACTGGCCGGGGACCCCCAGAGAACTCACAGAGAGTTCTCCTCAAGAATCGGACCTCGCGCTGTGTCATATTATTTTCATTGCCCTGGTCAGGAAACAGAATGTAGCAATGATCAGGATGGGAGCAGCTGTTCATCCCTCTTGTAAAATATTTGAGCATCTTCCTCAGGCTCAGCAGGTGTGGTTCTCATGCCCTCAGGCCCTCTCTACCCTGCGAAAAGGGTCTAATGTAGGGCTGGCCCAATTCTCGGAGGCTGCCCCAGGGGCTGGATTTCCTAACTGTGCTGTGGGGTTCTGGGATGCAGGTGTTGGGGGCAGCCTGGGACACAGGCATCGCCTGTCAGTACCTGGTCAACACACCTGGGGCCAAAGGTTTTCAATCTACGTGATAGGTCTCACAGTCTATGCATTGAGTTGAGAGATTCCAGTGTTTTCCAGGCACTGTACTGAGTGCTTTGCAGGCATCCTCATTTCTCAGTTTTACAAGAACCCTGTGCAAAAGACACCAATTACAACTTCCATTTAGCAAGGGAGGAGAGCGAGGCTGAGAGAGGTTAAGTAACTGGCTCAGGGTGGCAGGTGACAAGGTCAGGATCCAAAGCCAGGACTCTCAGTCCCCAAAGCCCATGCTCACTCCAAGTTAAAATTAACCCTTTGCCTCCAGGGCTAGTCAGGTCTGCCCATATGTGCCTGAACCAAAGCTTGGGAACCCCTCAGCCTCCAATTCCCAGCTAGGTCAGCTGTCCCGTCCTGCACTGGGGCCTGACTCCCTCCTGCCCCACAAAAGTCAGCTTAACGAAAGGCGCGCGAAGAGAAATCAGAGCAGTGACAGAGCAGGCGGCTGAGCACAATTCCTGGGAGAGAATGTCTTGTCTGTCATGGTAACAGACATGTGGAGACAGAAACCACGTGGGCCTTGCCACATGCGGAGGTGACAGCCACTGCTAGAAACAACACTTGCTGGCAGGAGGTGGGAGGCAATGGGGAGGGGGACCCCCCAGACTCTTTCCACATCCTCCCGTAGCACTGACGGGAAGGCAGTGGACCCACAAGTGACCAAAAGCACTGCTGGTGTGATCCCCAACCACCCCGGAGCATCACCGCCACATGGGGGCCTGTAGGAGATACACAGTCCGGCGACCCCAGACCCACTGAATCAGAGTCTGTGCTGTGTTAAGCCCCGAGTGATTCACACACATATTAAAGTTTCAGAGCCCAGGTGCAGAGTCAGCAAAGAGTCCCTTCCTTTCAGCTCCTTCCTCTGCCTGCCCCCCTGCACCCCACCACCACTGAGTGTGGCTGTACACACAGCCTTTGATGTGAAGGGGGTGCCCCTCCACAGCTCCCAGGTGGGAGGAAACCTAGCCCATCCCTCCTTGGCAGACTTGACCTTCCACAGCTGAGATTCATCCATCCAATATGCACCACCAGCTGCTCCATGCCAGGCCCTGCACTTGGCATGGAGGGCACAGCAGTGAAACAGGCAGGCAAAGCCCTCCACCCACAGGGCTTACAGTCTAGTAGGGGAGACAGACAAGACACGCAGAGAGTTAAGATTACGACAAACGGGGGCAGGGAATAGCTCAGTGGTAGAGCGTGTGCTTAGCATGCACGAGGTCCTGGGTTCAATCCCCAGTACCTCCATTTAAAAAATAATAATTAAAAAAAATTCTTTTAAGATTATGACAAACAGTGGTGTAGGCTCTAAAGGAAATGAGCGGGGTGTTATGACAGTGATGGGGAAGGGGTGGGGGAGGGGTTCTCTGAGATGAGTAGGCAGGGAAGGCTTCTCTGAGGAGGTGATGTTTGTGCTGAAACTTGAAGGATGCAAGGGTGGCTGTTCAAAGATTTGAGGGACAAGGGTTCTAGGTAGACAGGACAGCAAGGCAAAGTAAGAAACTAGCTCAAGGGGTCTGAGGAACAGAAAAAAGGCCAGTGAGGATGGTGGGGAAGATTCAGATCAAAGATTCAGGCCAAAGTGAAATCCGGGAGATCACAGTGAGAAGTCAGGGTTCAGGATTTTGCCCTAAGATGACAAGTGATTGGATCTTAAGTGAAGGAGTTCTAGGACATGATTGAAGAGTTTAAAAGGCCACTCGGCTGTAATCTGGAGAAAGACAAGAAAGGATTCAGACGACCAGGGTGGGGGAGTGATGCTCTGAGAGGGGTGGAACACAGAGGCGGAGAGAACTGGACACCCCAGGGCATGTCCTGGAGGTAAAACCAACGGGCCTTGCAGACGGGTTGCCTATAAGGAAGGAGAGAAAGAGACCATGGCTCAGTCTTTGGTCTGAGCACCCAGGTGGGTGGCGGGGCCTTTTCGAGGGCTGAGAGGAGGGAGCAGAACCAAAGGGACCTTGTGACACCGCACCAGACGTTAGTGCCCAGGGTGCAGCGGTTCCATACAAGGGTCTGGAGCCAAAAGCAAAATCAGTGGGGAGTCACTGCTGGGGGCCCATAGATGGTGGAGCACAGAGAGCCCTGCCCCCACCCACCCCACAGGCTCCCCCGGTGGGTGAGTGAGTGTGAGGAAGACAGAGGGCTAGGGACCGAGACGTCTGAGAGGCAGGTGGGGCCAACAGAGCTCAGAGAGGGACACATCCCCAGGAGGGAGAGGATGGTTGTGCCAAGGACAGGCTGAGAGTTCCAGTAAAGTGTGAATGGAGAATTGACGCTGGGACTGGGCAAGACGGAGTCCCTGGTGACCACGCAAAGTGCTTCAGCCAGACAGAGGGGCCGAGACATGAGTGGGTGGTGTAGTGGAGAGAAAGGAGGTGAGAAAGCGGGTCAGACAGCTTTGGAGGAAACAGAAGCTAAAGAGGGGAGAGAGGGGGATGGGAGGTCAGGGGGCCTCCTACCCCGACCCCATGGGCATTATAGTACATCAGCTGTCGGCCAGTGGAAATGATCCAGGAGAGGGTGCTGCAGGGGAGGGGCTCTATGTGGGGGCGCGTCCAGAACCACAAGAGGTGCTGGGAACCAGGGCCTTTGTTAGAGCAGGGTCACCTGGTCCACAAGCCCAGGATGGAAGCTATGGTGAGCGCACCTGGAGGCAAGTCAGTGGCTCTAGGGATGACAAAGGGAGGGTATTCTCCATGTCATCTGTGCACCCAGGATTCCCCTCAAGGATCTGAGTAGTACTGAGAAGACAATAATCCAAACCACCTCTTCCTAGGGGACCCATTTTTCTCAGGACCATTTAGAAATATGGCCCCATTTCATTCTTACCATAACCCTGCAAGTTACGCATCACACATGCAGACATGAAGAAGGCTCAGAGAAGTGAAGCAACTCACCCAAAGACACACAGTGAAAGTGGTGGAGCAGAGTTTGCCCTCAGCCCCTGGGACTCAAACCTGAGCTCTCTCCAGGGTTCTGAGCAGCCTAGGTGAGGAATAGCAATGCCTGGTGAAGATCTGACTAAAAGGGCTTCTGGCAGGTTGGGGTAGCCCCCCCTCCCCAACAAAAGGGGCTCAAATCAAGCCTCTCTGAGACTAGCTGTGATAGGGGGTGAAATCATGTTACCCCAAGAGCCTGGCTAGGGACCTGCTCCCTGGCCCCGGACACCCAGGGCCAAATTTCTATGTGTTTAATTTGGACTTAAACTGCATTACCCTAAAGGGCTAGACAATCAACATGGGCAAATCCAGACTGAGGGATCTTTTCTGGAGCAACCAGTTTGAATGCATCAAAAAGGTCCATAAAAATGTCATTAAGGGTGCAAAAACCAAAAGGCTGGTCAACTATTCTAGATGATCTTTTCTGGAGCAACCGGTTTGAATGCATCAAAAACGTCCATAAAAATGTCATTAAGGGTGCAAAAACCAAAAGGCCGGTCAACTATTCTAGATGAACGGAGACTAACGTCATGAAGAGACATGACGACTAAGTGTAAGGTGTGATCCTGGGTTGGATCCGAGATCAAAAAGTAAAGTGATAAAAATATTGGGAAAACATGAATATGGAGTTTCTGTTAGATAATATATTGCATCAGTGTTACACTTCCCACAGGTGATGACGGTATCGTGGTTACACAGGGAGAGATCCTTGCTCTTAGGAAGGGTCAAGCATTTTAAGATGGAGAATCATAATGTCTGCAACTAACTTTCAAGTGGTCCAGCCCCACTCCCAAAAAGTGTGTATACAGAGACACACCCGGATGCAGAGAAAGCAAATTACCCAGATGTCAACAACCGTGCACTAGGGCACCGGACCTACGGGTATTCATTGTACTGCCCTTACCGCTGTCCTGAAAGGTGGAGGAAAAGTACATCCTCCATTCTCACACCTTCTACAGGGGCAATCTGAGCTCTCAGAAGTTTGCAAAACTGGGTGGCAGGCGGGGAACTCTCTAATGAGATGCCTGTTTGGGCTTTGACACAGGGAGCGCCCCTGCCCCAGGGTCCCCGTGGGCCCTTGCAGCCTCTGTCTGGGAAGGCTGTCATGGCTCACTGGACTCTAAGAATGCTCCCTGCCCAAGTCTGATCATCCAGGCAGCCAGGTTCTATGGGGGATGGACATCTCGGGCCAGGGCCCTGCTGTCCCAAACCACTCCCCCTAGAGGACACTTCCAGAGCAATGTGAAAAGGGCAGCTGACATTTGAACACACACCCTATGCCAGGAATTTGCCATTTTCAAGGTAGAAGACTCTTCCCTCTCTTCCCCCAGCCCCAGCCTCTGCATTCCACCCTCAGGGAAAGAAATATTGTTGTGAACTGACCAGAATCCAGGATGCTGTACGGGTCACGGCTTCTTGGAATCCCCTGCGGAGCTTTAAAAAGTGCTGATGCTTGGGTCACATCCCACTGAGGTTCTGGGTTCGTTGGTCTGAGGGATAGCTGGGCATCCAGAATCTTAAAAGCTCCCTGGGAATTCTAATATGCAGCAAAGTCTGAGAATTCCTGGCTTAGATCCTTGGTTTTCAATATTGGGTGTGCATTAGAATTACTTGGGGAACTTTTAAAAACAGATGAGTGGACCCTTCCTCAGACTAACTGAATTAGAATCTTTGGGAGGAGGGACTGGGGCATCGGTATGTTTTGAAAGCAGCCTGCGTGAATTCAGTGTGAAGTCAGGGTTGAGACCCACTGGCTTACATTGCTATTTCTGAGAACTAGCACCTGTCCTGATGTAACTCTACGTGCGAACCAACATCTGTCCTTATGAGATTGTGTATGTTTGTGTTTTCCAGCAGTTACCTGTGTCAAAAATTTACTCAACTCATTAGTGAGTTAAGTTGGGATAGTGGCTTCAAAGGAGAATGGGAGAGATTGACGTATGTACAGTCAATGAAAGAAAGGCTGCTGAGAGAAGATGCAAGGTTAGACACAAAATTGGTATCCTACAGGGTAATAAAACCAAAGCTTTCCCTTTCTGCTTGGCTTAAAAAAGACGGGATGTAAGTGATCACTCTTTCAAGTTTGCTCAAACTCTAACTCAGTGAGTCTAACTTCTAAAGACAGGTGTGAACTTGAGCATTTAGGCTGGAGTAGGCAGGAGGTGGAGTATAAGATGGTTCAGGAAGTCCGGGAATGCTCAGCCAAGCGTACCTAGGGTAACAACCGTCAGAGACAGGAGGCGGGGGACAGACGGTCCAGGGCAGACCAGGGCCAGGGAACAAACAAAAGGGCCTTCCACGTCTGCTCTGCTTCGGTCCTAGCACTGATGGCTTAATCAGAATTGAGTTACTTCTCAAAGATATGATTCAAGGATCTTTCTATTCTTACAGAGATTCTCAGGCTTGGGATAAGTAAATTATTCTTTCCTCTGGAAGGAAGAAGGTGTTGGAACGGAAAAAAAAAAAAATACCGGGGCCTTATATAAGCAGAAAGGATCAAGTTGGGCCCCTCCCTGAGCTAGGAAAAATCCTCCCCCCACCCGGCCTCACCAGTGCAAGCATGGCACCACCGCCCACACCTTCACCAGCACAGCTGAATCAGAGCGCTGTTTGTCAGGAAAAGTATTTTTAGAATTTAAAAGTGCCATTATTGCAAGTGGTTTTAGAAATACTCACTTCAGAATGTTTGAAATTAAACAACAATGGACTTGGACCTTCAGGCCCTACCCACCTCCGGGGCCAGTTCGAGAGAGAAGCTCAGGGCAGATTTTTTTTTTCAGGACAGATTTAAAAAAAAAACAAAAAACTGTTCTGGCAAGACTGGGTTTGGCAAAGCTCCTTCTGTGAATGTGAGCAGAAGAGCCAGTCTGGGCTCAGGCTGAGGTCTTGATTCCCAGCAAACTCCCTTTGTTTTGCCATCAGGGGACCACTTAAGCCTAACCTTGTAAAGAGCTTCTGGTTCCAGTGAGGCGAGGCGGACAGGAGGGAGAGGAAGAGGGGCTGAGGAGAAACAAAGGAAAACTGGACCCCTACCTCACTGTAGACATCAAAATTCATTCTGTGGATCAAAGCTTTAACCATAACAACTGAACATAAAAAAGAAAATGAAAAACAGAATCATTTCACAGTCTTGGGTTGGAAAGTTTACACCAAAGGCAGAAGCCACAACGGAAGACATGAATGAGTTGGCTTAAATTTTTTTTTTAATTTGCTGTGGTAAACAAAGTTAAAAATAAATGAAAAATTGGGAGTTTGGGATTTGCAGATACTAACTACTATATATAAAATAGATAAGACAACAAGGTCCTACAGTATAGCACAAGGAACTATATTTTAAACCATTTAACAGCTTATAATGAAAAAGAATATGAAAAGGAATATATATATATATATATATACACATATACATATAATTGAACCATTATGCTGTACACCAGAAACTGAAAAAGAATATATATGTATATACGTATAACTGAACCATTATGCTGTACACCGGAAACTAACACAACATTGTAAACTGTCTATACTTCAAGTTTTTTTAATGGCAAGCTGAAAAAATACTTGTATGTATGGTCGAAAGTTAATATTTCTAGTTCTTTTAAGTCAATGGAAATGAACACATCCACAGAAACTAGGGTGAAGAATGCAGGTGGGCAAAGAATGAAGAAGGAACCCCTAGTGACCAATACGTGCGATGTCAAAAGTTCAACCATACTTTAATTCCAAAGAGCAACTAACTTTTGCCTCTCACATGAGAAAGATTTGAGAAAGCAGAACTCCCAGGACCCAAAGGGTAGGAGGAATATACCACAATCCTGATGAGAGAGTAAGTGAGATAACTTTTCCGGAAAGCAATTTGACAGATGTATTGGAAATGTTAAGATTTGCATCCTTTTGATAAAAGTTTCCACCAATCAGAATTTATCTTAAAGGTTGGCAAACCTTTCGTGTAAAGGGCAGGTAGTAAATATGTTAGGCTCTGTGGGCCACACAGCTCTGTAGCAGCCACTCAACTGCACCACTGTGGTGGGCAAACAGCCATCTAAGCATGAGCAGATGGGCATGGCTGTGTTCCAATAAAACTTTATTTACAAAAACAGGCTGCTAGATTTGGCTCATGAGAACTGGCATTTGCCAACCTCTGGCTTACTCTAAGACAACTGCGGCTGTGGGGAATGATTTAGCTACAAGAATAACACTGCTTTTGTGAATTCCCCAAATTGGTTTAAAATATACATATATGTGCCCAACAATAAGAAACTATATACATTTGAGTTTTATGTAGTAAATAATTATATATTTATATAGTAAATAAATTTAGTTGTCTTCTTGAAATGAAATATTATGTAGCCACTTAAATTTACACAGAAAAAAAATAACATGGCTGCCTTGTTATACAGATTAAGCAGGTTGGAGAAGAGTTTGTAAATGAACTATCAGAACTAATAAAGGAGTTCAGTAAGGCTGTTATGACAAGATCAACAACAAAAATCAAATGGTCTCCTAAACACTAGCCATAACCAATAAGAAAAATCATGGCAAAAAGATCCTACACAAAGCAGCAATAGAAACTCTAAATAAAGTCACCCAATGAAGACATGTGCAAAACCTATTTGAGGAAATCATAAAACTTTCCTGAAGGGCATAAAAGAAGTCCAGAATAAACGAAGAGGTATACTATGTTCATGGATGAGAGAATTCAATATGGTAAAAACAACCCCCCCCAAACTGAGTTCCCTTCAATTAATTTACAAATTTCAACCAAAATGTCTAGTAGGCTTTTAAACAGATTTTGACCAAAAAAAAAAAAAAGTAATCTGGAAGAGAAAATAAGTAAGAATAACATGAAGAAATTATTTAAATAAAGAATGATGGGGGAGATTTTATCAGATATTACAGTATAAAGCAGTAGTTTTATAGTAAAACTGTAGTTTTGGGCTCAGAAGTAGGTAGACAAATAGATCAATACAATAGACCAGAGTTCAGAAAGAGACCCATGTTATAAGGAAACTTAGCTTACAATAAAGGGGTATAACTTCCAAATAACTGTGGAAAGAGGGACTATTTCACAGTAAGTATGTGAACAGCTGGTAGCATTTGGAAAATAAAAATATTATCCTCACCAAAATGAAAAATAAGCTCCAGGTGGATCAAAGAGCTAAGCATAAACACTTTTTGTCTAAAAAGTATTTGAAAAAAAATTAGGAGAATAATATGTTTATAGCCTTGAGGTAAAGAAGGCACAAAAATCATACACAAACATAAATGGCATAAAAGGTTGGATAATGATTACATCCACGCTTGAAAATTCTATACACTAAAAGACACCAAAAACAAAATTAAAATACAAGCAAAATGCATACAGGCTGACAGAATATAAATAGATTTTGCATATATCGATAAGGAAAAGAGAAACAGCCCAACAGAAAACGGGCAAAGACTGTGAACAGGCAATTCACAAAAGAAGAAACCCTAAGGGCCAGTGAACATAAGGAAAGCTGGTCTCCTTCACCCCAAATGGCAACACAAATGAAAGCGAGAGTAAGTTTCCTCCTAGCAGGAGAAGGGAAGGGGGGAGAGTGGGGTGGGGGCTGCCCGCAGATGGAGAACTTCCAGGACTGGCAAAGGGGTAAGGAATCGGGCACTCTCAGCTACTGTTGGATGATACAATTGGTACTGTCTTTTTGGAAGAAAATTTTGGCCCCATCGATTAGAAAATAAAATCTGCATACCCTTCGATACTGCAATTCCATTTCTAGATTTTGAATCCTAGAAATACTTAAGAGAAACCCTCTGCGGAGTGTGGATGAGGATGTTCGCTGTGGACCCCGTGCTGGATGTGAAGGAGATGCGCTCAGCTCAAGCTCTGGTACCACCAGGCCAAAATGGTGTCACTGTGTGGGGAACACGGAGCTGTCCTGGAGGGTGAGGTTAAGGTAGTGATGATGGAGGGCACAGGGCCCCAAGGAAGCTCGGTGCAGGTCCTAGTGCAGGCCGGGGGCAGAGGGAACCAGGGAGGCTTCCTGGAGAAGGGGGCACCTACATACATCTTAAATGATGAGCAGAAGTTAGCCCGGGGACAGTGAGTGGGAGGACATCCCAGGAGAAAGACAAACCTTGTGCAAAGTCTGGGAGGCAAGAGAGAACAGGGCCTTTTCAGTAATCAAGGTGCAGTTGGGTGTCACCAGTTTCAGGGTGTGAGAGGTGAGGTGGTGAGAGACGAGGCTGGAGAAGTGGGTAGGAGCTGATTTCATCCCACTGGTGATGAGGGGCCACAGAGGAAGGTGCCACAATCCCAGCAGCTCCTTAGGAAGATTCGGAGGCAACTGTGGGATGCGGGTCTGGAGAGAGAAAGGCTGGGGACAACAAGGAGCCGGGAGGCACCGTAGGGGAGGGACAGGGGTGAGTGGGGCCTGGGGGACTCAGGCTGGCTGGATGTGGGGTGTCAAGGATGACTTTCTGGCTTGGAGGCTGGGTGGATGGTGACACTGTTCACTGAGATGGCAGTCACACAGGAGGAGAAGGTGGCCTGACACCCTATTTATTTTATGGGGTTCCCTCTTAACCAGCCCATGTCAGAGAACCACCAAGGGCCCGGGATCCCAGAGGGCTGTGGGGCCTGAGGGTGGGGCCCTAATGCACCTGCCCACGCCCCCACCCCGCAGAGACCATCTGGATTGGGGGCTGCAAAAAGGGAGAACAGTGGGCAGCCCACCAAGCAGGCCAGCCTCCAGAGGGACTCCCAGGACGTTTCCTGAGACCTCAGCCTTGGGACGCCGATCCATGGACACCAGGGACACCCAGCATCCCCTGTGACTGAACTCAAATCTCCTGCATTGGGAAACTCGCCAGCAGCTGGGTTTACCAAGCCATTAAAGGAGGCTTTTTGTACTGGGGCATAGGCTCTAAGGACACAGGCAGGGTGATAGCCAGTGACTTCAAGAGCTAGGTGGGGTGCAGGGAGCACCTACCCAGACGGACTTGCACAGGCCAGCAAGTCTGGACAGCAGGCCCAGAGCCCCTGCAGTGGCAGCTCCCAGCAGGGGTTCAAGGGGCCTGGGAGAGGAGGGAGTGGGACAGGGTCCGCAGGATGCCGGGTTTGCAGCCATTCACCAACCAGCAACACAAAGCGTTTCACTACTTTAACCAAGACACTTGTCACGTGCTCATGTCAAAGGTTCCCCCTCACCCTGAGGGCATCTGTCATCCCTGAGTGGTCCTAAACCACTCCTCAGATTTCCCTCCCTGAGAGCGGCACCTGGGAGACCCAAGTAACAAGCCAGGGTCCCTCTGGCTTGGCTGGTCTCAAGCTGACCCCTAGGGGACAGCTGGGACACAGCAGGGCACTGAGGGCAGAGCCTACAGGATTAGGACCTGCCCCAGGTCGGTCCCCTCAGCTCCCCCGACAGGATTCATTCACATCACAGGAACTGGGGCCTCCAGGCCTTCACAGCCCCTCACCATAGGAGCCCCCTGGCCTAGCAGGCTGGCCAGCACTCAGGAGCCCATGGCGAGGAACAGAACCCCCATTACCCACACTGCCCACCTGTCCAGTGGGCTCACAAACAAGGCTGCGCAGTGTGTCCAGTGATCGTCAGCCACCTTGCTGGGCTCTGGCCACCTGAGCCACCTGTAAGGCCCAGACCTACATGGAGGGCAGAAAAGACTTCACCGGGAGGGGCTCACACCAAAAGTCCCGAGAGAGGAGAGGAGAGGGGCGACAAGGTTGCTGAGATTAGACTGACCTGATCTTTCTGCTTTTCTGTAATCCCTAGATTTCGTATTCTGGAAAAAACCATCTTACTTCAAAAAGAAGAGTGCTCTCTTGGAGGCTGACTCCTCCAGGACTATTTCTCTCCTTTTCTCCACCTGCCAGTGTGGACGGCCTACTTAGGAGGCCATGAAAGCAGCCCATGGCTGCAGGAACCGGACCCAGCCCTGGTGCTGCTGCCTGGTGGGGAAGCCCAGCCAGGGCTCCACCCTGACCTCCAGCCCCTCACGAGTCGGCTTTTAGTTTGATGTAATTTTGAAACACCGGTATCCAAGGGTAAAAGAAAGATGCAGACTGCAACTTCAGCACCATTTCTCCCACTCATCTCCCAGACACCACACGTGGAGGAAGGCAATTCTCACGTATCAGCCATCTGTTTTCTCACTGAATTTTCACAGGACTGGTAGGCAAGCCCCCTTTGACAGCTGAGGAAACTGAGGCTCAAAAGAGTGGAGAGTGACTTGCCTGGGTTTGCAGGGCTAATCAGTGGCTGAAGTGGGGTGTGGACCCTGTTCTGAAGGGCCCCATCACCCACCTCCTTACCCTGCTTCCTGTTCAATACACGAAGGGTCCACTCCCAAAACCTCATGGGACACTCAGTGTTTGTCCCGTATCCGGGTCCTCTGCTCTGGTCCTGGTCCCATGAGTTAGGCCCAAATGCATCTTCACCCTATGTCCTCAAGGCAGGCCCAGAGCCCTCACTGCTGGCCTCTGTGCCTGCCTGGAGCCCAGCTCTCTTCACTCATCCCAGGGCACAGCACCCTGGGGTCCAACCACCTGACCCCTACTTTTGAGGCTCTGGCCTATACCTGGTGCCTGGCTTTGGTCTCTGCCACCTTGAGCCTTGGCCTTCTCTGACACCATTTTGCTGGGCAGCCCTGGGCATTATGACCCTCTGTAGGGACCCCCTCACCCAGTCCCAGCCTTGACCCCACCACCCAGCTGGACTCCAATAGGTAGGTGCTCCACTGGCCAAAGTAACTCTGGGGTCCTGGCCTCCTTCAGCTATAGAAAATAGTCATTTTGGGGTCCAGATGAGGCACCAACCAGAGTTGGGGCAGAGGTTTCGGAGCTGGCCTGGATAAGAAACCAAGATAATTCTCTTCCAGCTCTGGGGTGTCTCAGCCGGAAAGGCCCTTAGACTGTCAACCCAGGCATCTTAACCTATTTGTCTGTAGGATGCAGCTGCAAGGGTTTGGAAAAATGGTCCAAGTTTTCTAATAAAAAAACCATTAGGTGATGATGACAGTAAAACAGTAAAACTGTGGTCTTTGTCCCACTTCCAGGAGCAGAACTTTTAAAGTCTTGAGAACTTCCTGAGTGATAGGAGTGACTGTGATTATTCATAAGGAGCCCCTTTCAAACACACTTTAGTCCATGCTAATGAGGTGACTCAGGTGGGGCCCCCAGGGGGGCCTCAGGAGGGGGCTGGTCACCAGAAGGACCAAACCAGTGATTCCACATTAGGCGCTTTCAGGCCCGCCCACCCCCACCTCCAGGAGGTGAGAGGGCTGGAGATGGTCCTAGAAACTCTAGAACAATGAGCTCCAATGTTTCTGGGTTGGTGAGCACACTGCTTGCTGAGAAGTGGTGGCCCTGGAGAGGCCCCTCCCCCATACCTGGCCCTGGGCATCTTTCCTGAATTGTGTCCCTTATAATAAGCAATAATTGTAAATCTAGTGTTTTCCTGAGCTCTGTGAGTTGTTCTAGTGAACTACTGAACCTGAGGGGGGTCGTGGGAACCCTCGCATTTGTAGTTGGCCTGACAGAAGTGCACAGCCCTTCTGGGCACCCCCTTTGTGGCTGTCCCCAAAGTCTTGTGGGACTGAGTCTCTGACCCTGGGGTCTGCACTAACTCTGGGCAGTAGCGTCAGAAGTGAATTGAATTCCCAGACACCCAGTTGGTGTCGAAGAAAAGAGAATTGTTACCCTGCTTGCTATTGACCTCAAGTCTACCACTTTCCTTCTGGGACTCAGTTTCCCCTTGGGATCACAGGGCAGAGTAAAGGTGCTCTGTGAGGACCCCCAGCCCCCACACCCTCTGCTGTGGCTTCCTAAGGGGCTGCAGTGCACTGGTTCCAAAATCTATTCCTTGACTTCAAAGCCAAAGGACCCTCAGAGAGGGCTCTGGGGTCTCCCTGACACCAGAAAGGTGAAGCAAAGGCAAGAAGACCAAGAAGGGCAAGATAGGCGGCGGGAGGCTCCCACCCCTGCCCAGGAGGCCGCCCTGCTCACCTGCTCCACGCAGTCCGGGATCTCGGGTGCGCAGGGCAGCGTCCCGGCGCTCTCCACGGACAGCACGTCCTTCAGCAACTCCTCGCACCCTGCAGAAGGACGACAGGCAGACCGTGAGGGGCAGAGCTTCAGCCCGGCCTGGTAGCTCTGCCTCTGATGAACCGGCCTTGGGAGGGTAGGTCTGCGGGAAGGCAGATGCCCCACATCACCAAGACACCAGCCGCTCATTCTAGGCAAAGATGGGGCACCCAGTCTATGGAGAAGCCAGTCCAGGGATCAGTAGAGGGAGCTGATTCAAGCCCTTGCCCTCCAGACGTTCTGCCACTGGGACTAACCCCAACAGGGAACACACAGATGAATGACTCCCAAATGCAGAGGGAAGACAAAGATAATCAAGGAGGCCTTCCTGGAGGAAGGGACATAAGACCATACTCCCTGCCTGGATCACAGGGACTCCTAACACATGCATTCTGAGGCTGTGAGGCTGAGGCCCTCTGCAGCCCTGCAAACTCCACAACACCTAGCCACGCTCAGGAAGGCTCCACCTCTTGCTGACTTATTACACAGGTGGCCCCCTCCCCTGAGCAAATGCCTCCAAATCATATTGGACAAAGGAGGTGTAATATTGTGATTTATAAGAAATACATATTTGGCCTTCATCCACAGTTCCTGACTCACAGCTCCAAAAATCCCTGGAATTTCCTAAGGGTTGAGAGTGACAAAAGGTGGTATTTTTATATTACAGAAGTGACTTTTGGACCCACCTAAGGATGGAGGCTGGTTGTCAGGAGAACCAACCAGGTGATTAGAGGGCTGGAACTTTCAGTCCCACCCCCAAGGAGGGCCTAGAGGTAGAATCAATGGCCAATGTGCAGTGATTTGATTGATCGTGACTAGAATGCAGTCTCCACAAAACCCCAGAAGGACTGGGTTTGGAGAGCTTCCGGGTTGGTGAACACGTGGAGGTCTGGGGAGAGTGGTGCCCTCGGAGAGGGCACGGGAGCTCTGCACCCAGACCCTGCCCCGTGTACCTCTTCCATCTGGCATCTCTGAGTTATATCCTTTTACAGGAAACCGGAAATCTAGTAAGAAAAATGTTTCTCTGAGTTCTGCCAGCCACTCTAGCAAATTAATCCAATCCAAAGAGGGGGCCATGGGAACCTCTGATTCGTAGCCAGCTGGTCAGAAGCGCAGGTGGCCTGGGCTTGTAACTGGCGTCTGAAGTGGCGGTGAGGGAGTAGTCCTGTAGGACTGAACCCTTAACTAGTGGGACCTGACGCTGTCTCTGGGTAGATGGTGTCAGAATCGAGCTGAATTCTCCTCGGACACCCTGTGGGTTTGATTTGTTGATTGCTGTCGGGGGAACCCTCCACACATAGGAACTGGTCTCAGAACAGCAAAGAGGAGATCAAACCTGCCGAGTGCCAGCACGGGCGCGTGACAGGCACAGTTAGCAGCGGCCCTGCTGAGTCTGACGACTCCATTCAGAAACCTTTACTGGGGCTGCGGTGAGCAGGCCCCCCAACTTCTCAGCTCACTTCTCTCTGCCCCTCATGTCAGTGGAAGTAATTGTGCTCCCTTCCCACCCTCCCAGACTCTGAGGGACCCCCCCCCACCCCCGGCCACCCAGGGAAGGCTTCGTCCTGCTCTGACCCACTCAGACGTGGAAACACAGCATCCATCAAAGTAACTGAGGGCCTCTGGGTGCCCAGACGTCAACTGTGTTCTCCCCACAGGCTCGTGACCGGAACCACTTTCTCCAGAAAGAGTGCAGTACTGAGAGTGGCCACACTCGATTCCTGCGGGTCTCTCACAACTGCCTTTGAATTGGGGGAACAGGCGGGGATTTTATGTTGCTTATTTATTTATTTAATGGAGGTACTGGGCATTGAACCCGGGACCCCGTGCACGCTAAGCACGTGTTCTATCCACCCACCCCCTCTACGATATTGCCCTCTTTAAAGGGAAGAAAGGGAGGAGGCAGGAGGAGTTAGAAAGAGAGAGCGGTAAGAAACAAAGGAAGGAAACTTGGAAGGGAGGCAGGGGGGGAGGTGAGGGGACCAGCTCGGTCCAGGTTTGCCCAGAGCCATCCTGGTTTTAAAACAGGAAGTCCCATGTCCTGGGAAACCTCTCAGGAGCCTGACTGTCCTTGAGGGAGATGGAGGCCGAGAGAGGAAAGGAAAGCAAAGAGGGAGCCTTTCTCAGGACGGAGACAGACAACAGAAGGGCAGAAATGATGTCCGGCCAGTCCAACCAAGCCTGGCTCTGGAGGTGGGACCCCAAGGCAGAGGTTCAGAGATACCCACAGGCCCTCCATGGTGGGGGCAGCTGTGAGAGCCTCAGACCTGTCCCCTTGGCCCCCCTGGGGAGTCGGGGGCAGAACCCACTTCTGGAACTCATCCTGGGCTCCTGGGAACCCCGTAGAGAGGAATGGGAGATGCAATCCAAGCCATGTCAGCCTCCCCAGCTGGACAGGATCTGGGGAGCCCCTGGGACCCCCTCCCCCAGAATATCTCACCTTTCATGGCGAACACGCCTCTGCAAAAGTCCTTGAAGTTGATTCTCCCCAGGTCGTTGGGATCCAAATACTTCACGAGTTTTTCTACCTGTGGGAAGGAAGGAGGGACAAGTGTGAGACCCCCAGAGACACCTCAGTGGGTTCCCAGAGCTGGGGTGAGATTGGCCAGGGAGGCCAGGATGGAGGGAGGGCTTGTCAACTGAGCCAAGGGGATGCCAGCGGTCCCCTTCTAGCCCTCTGCCCCTCAGCCTGGGTCAGCGTCAGCCCCAGAAAGCGGTGGCACCACTTTGTTCTGAGGTCAACAGACAGCACAAGAGAGGAAAAGCAAATCCGTCACCATGTGCTCAGAACATGGGTTTGTTTGGGCTGAGCTTCTGTCTCCAAGTCACTCCTGCAAAGACTGGCACATAGAAAACAAACACTCAATCTTCACTTAGTGGTTTCTTTCATACAAAATACAAATTCATCACCGAAACTCTAGAAAAGAGAATGGCTCAAAACCCCACCTCTTCCCACTCTTCTTTAAAACACATCATTTTAACTCCCTCCCCTCTTTTTTTTTTTTTGATATTTTATAGTTTTGAGACACCCTTGATCAAGTTCCCCTTTGTCTACAGGGAGGAAATAAGTTTGTCACATCTGTGTCCATTATTTTAAAATTACTCATTACAAATCGAAGTTTAAGGCAAAACCAAGTATGGTCAAAATCGGCAGCTCCATCTGCAGGGCTGTGCAGGCAGACACCAGGGGCGTTTCCAGGTCTCGATCTAGGTGCCGGCTACACAGTGAAGACTCACTGAGCTGTCTGCTTGTGGCCAGTGCACTTTTCTGTCCTATTTGTACCTTATACTTCAATAAAAAGTGTCAAAAAAAAAAAAACCTCATAAATAAGGTTTAGCCCAAAGGAATCAGTCATTCCTGATGCTGGAAAGGTTCTCCCCTGCTCACCAGTACATCAGAAGTACCTTCCCACCCTGCCTGGTGGGTACCACCTTCATTTTTAGTGGTTATAAAATATTCTGCCCCGTGGATATACCATCATTTACTTAACCACCCCAATAGTTGGGCATTTTGGTTATTTCCAACTTTTTGCTATTACAGTTCATCTTTGGAGGGTGGGGGTTCTACAGCTGTGTGGATGACCCATAGATTCCTGGCCTTTCAGATCCTTGACTTCCTGCTGCCAGTAACTTTCCTTCCACATCCCACCTCAGCCACCAAGTCCCCTGGCCACGGTGAGGACCCAGTCATCACTGTTGCTTGTCTTTCCAACATCACTCACTCAAACATCCTACTCCATGAATGCATCCTTCCTCCCTTCCCACCAAATTCCCTAACGTGGCCTATGACATCCTATGTTCTCTGGCCCCTCTAGCCAAACCTCCTGTCACTTTTTTTTTCTTAAATGGAAGTACTGGGGTTTGAACCACTGAGTTATACCCTCCCCTCTCCTCCCTCTGTTTCTATCACTCACTGCATTCTAGTTACACGGGCCATCAGTCAGTTCTTCAAGCAAGCCAAGGTTTTTTCCTGCCTCAGGGCCTTTGCATATGCTGTTTTCAGTATCTCAAATGCTCATCTGCTCCATCCATCATCTGGCAATGTCTGTTCATCCTTCAGGTTTCCATTTGTACCTCTATGAAATGTTTCTCCCCAAGACAAGCCTGTCCTGACCACTCCTATCAAATTAGGGCTTACCCCACTGCTATTCTGTCTTGTAGCACTTTACACTTTTCCTTCAAATCGTTTGTTGTAATACGTAATTATGCATTTATGATAATTTTATTAATTTGTATCTTCCCCTCTAGAAAGTAAGCTCCCTGAGGTCAAAGATCATGTCTGTTTTAATCACCACTGTATACCTTGTAGCTCCCACCATTACTAGCATATAATAGAAGCTTCATAAATCTGCTGAATAAATGAAAATAAATGGTTCTACAAGACATCTAAGTTTTTAAGACATTTGATAACAGTTGCCATACTGTTCTCTGTAAAGATGTCTCAATTTAGTCTTTGATCAGAGCAAACTGACTTCAAACTTGTGAGCTCTGGCTATTTTTTTCCTGATTTTGGTCAATGGCCAATTTTGTCAGAACTATCTTTTCTAATTAATTGGAGCCCATCCCCCCACCAACCCTGAAATTTCCAATACCTGAAATTCAGCTTCTTGATTTTTTTTCAGAAGCCTGCTTCTAAATCAACCTGTCACTTAGTGGCAGCCCCTCCACGGCACACATGCAAACATTCATTCAACAGGTAACAACTGGGCACCCCCTCTATGCCGGGCTCTCTGCTGGGGGCTGATGGCGGTAGTTACTGGCCCCTCTGGCTAACCACACACACAGTCACATGGACACACATGTGCACACTCTCATGTGCTCTCACAGGCTGGTGGCCAGGCACCACCCACTCCCTTCCCCACACCTGCCATAATCACCATCAGTATCCCAAGCACAGGTGGGCAAAGATGAGCCCTTTCCCAGATTCCTCTGGAGCTGGGTTACAGGTGGTGGGTGTGAAAGCTCTTGGGAAACTAGAGCACAGCACGCAGAGAACGGATTACTGACACTGTTGTCCTGTTACTACTGTCACTGCAGACACCCTCCAACCCACATCGCCCACCACGTGCTCTGAAGTCCAAGCCATATTAGGGGGTTCATCCATCTGCAGGATCATGCTTCCTGCATGCCCATAAGATACTTTTCTAGCAAGGCAGTTGCAGCAGGGGTCTGAAGCCCCCTCCAATTATAGGGACACGCCCAGTGGTCTTTGAAGGATGAGCAGTGAGCAAGGGAAAACCATACGTGAGCATTCCTCCTCCCTTCCTGAGTGTGTACCTCTGACACTGCTGACACTGCTTTTCCACTCGGGTGTGAGTCTGGGGGTGAGGCGTGGACAGAGGCTGTGCCTCATGCCTCTGGGACCCCCCTGAACTTTGCACTTAGCAAGCCCTAGGGAAAGGCTGGAGGAATTCCAGGGAAGGAGGAAGGGGCTCTCTGTCAACTCCTACCCTGGCCGGCGCCTCCTCAGCACTGCAGCTTTTCCCACCCCCCTCACCCCCCCACCCCTCCCAGCCACGCAGCCTCTGACACTGCCAGGCAATGATGTGGCAAGAATAGCAACGCCCAGGTGCCACCTGCAGGGCCAAGGGGAGCCCACCTGCCCTCCCAGCTCATGCCCTGGCTCCTCTCCTCCTGCCTCCCCATCACTGGCATTGCAGGGAGTCTATGAAGGCGGGGATGGGCTGGGGCTCCTGGTGTTCACCCCCACAGTCCTCTCCAAGGGGCTGTGCATTAATTATCTTGGATGCGAGTCAAGGGCAGAGTCACCACCGAGTGTTGAGTGGCTGATGTGGAGACCCAACCTCAAATCCACATAAGGGGCAGCAGGCTGTGGGTTCAGATTCCATGATCCATGGAGTCCGGAACTTTCTGGGGCTGGGAGACACCGGTGGGCCAGGCTGTCTATCCCCTGCCTCCATGGAAAGACAACCTGGAGCAGAGGTGCCAGGGTGCTTGATGACAGGCAGATAGATGGGGTCCCAGGGCTACTGCAAAGTCCCTGGAACACCCCTGCGCTGTGAGTCCGGGATTCGCACTGGGCACTTCAAAGAGCAGAGGTTCCAGAAAGCAGTGGGTGTGAATGTGCCGTGTCAACCGCTGTGCAGCCCTTTAGAAGACGGGCAGTGTTCACCAAGGTCTTGCTGTGAACTCTGGTCAGACTAGTCTCACCTGACCCCCAGAACAATCTTAACAGTAGCTACTATCATAGTCCCCCATTTTACAGCTGAGGAAACTGAGGCTCAGACACTAAGAGGCTAAGACACTGAGACAGTCCCTGCAGTGGTAATTCTTCCTGACCCAGGTCCCGCTGACCCGAGTATCGGCCTCTGAACACTATTGCCTTCCGCAGTGGCAGGCTCTTGCCAGGCTGTCTGCACCAAAGTGTGTTTCAACTCCTGTCCCCTCGTGCATGGAAGGGGCTTTTCCCGCCACAGCTGGAACCTCTCACCTGGATCACCAAGAGTCTTAACCTTCCTGGACACCAGAAACCTTTTGCCAGCAGCCCCCAGGGGTGCGTTCATCTGACCCAGCCCTTGGTTTTACAAACGGGGAAGCCATGTTCCAGGGAAGGCAAGGGATTTGCTCAAGGTCACATGGCGGCGAGTACAGCAGAAAACCACCCCAAGGGGTCTTGGTGGTGAACCCAGGGCCCCTGGCGCTGGGCCCTCCGGGGGCTGGGCCACACACCACACAGGGCCGGGCTGTCCTCCCAGGGAGGAGGGCTGGGCACCCCGGGCCTGGCGGGGGCTGCAGGAGCAGCTGTCCTTGCTGAAACACACACAGCTGGGCCGCTGAGCTAGCTGCCGGGGAAACTGGTTGTTTCCCTGGTGGTAAAATATTGATCTCTCCTTTTCTGGGCCACTCAATTACCAGGCTTCCCCTTCTATTTCTGTTGCCTTTCTCCGCTCATTCCCCCGGGTCGCATCTCTTCCAGCTCAGCTCAGATGTTCAGCGCTTCACTGCCGCCACCCTCTGACTGATCACCAGCCAGATCTTCCCTGAGCCTGTGCCCAGCCACCCACGCCTCCCTCATTTTGACATCTGCAAGCCAGACAGACTCAAGCAAGTCATTATCTGAACAAGGGAGATAAGCTGGCTCAGTCTGCGGGCCTAATAAATGTTAGCCATTAAATTATTAATCAAACAAATGCTCAGTAACTCCTCCTTTGTGCCAAGCTGGCTCTAAGCACTCCACACACATGAACTCACAACCACCTCAGAAGTAGATACTACCCTTCTTCCCATAGCTCAGGAAGGCTGTCATTCAGGGTCAAGGTCACACAGCTAGTAAGAGGCAGAGCTGGGATTTGAACACAGGAATGATAATTATTATCATTTCTACTAACATAGTTATAATCACTATGATCATTATCACAAGTTTGGGCCTTGCTCTGACCAGAGAAAGAATAAATTTGTACTATGTTCTCTTTTAACCTAGGAAAACTGGGTCCAGAGGACCTCTGCTTAAGAATTTGAATATTTAAAGGAAAATGTGTCATTTCAAATGTGTTGATAAGCACAAGTCTCTCACTTGCATACCAAATGAAGCTCATAGACAAAATTTTTAAATGAAATGCCAAGATCCCAAACACCTCTGGTTCAGGTTAGGATGGAGTCAGTACACAGCACTCGGTCTCTTCCACTGAGTATCAGCAAAAGCTCTGGACAGATCACATAAAACAACTACATGACGCCTCTGAAAAGTGGAGAGGAGCAGGCAAACTGAAAGAAAAAGTAAAACTTGAAGTCAAAAATAAACAATCAATCTTGAAGTTAGATGACTATGGTGACTATAAATTCCCTGATTTATTTTTCTCGCCTATGTTCCAGGCCAGACTCAGGTAGCTCAAACCCCAGAACCGCACAGCAGGTGTGAACAGAAAAAGCTCCCAAAGAAACTCTCTCTTTTTCGGTGAGAGGCCAGGGAAGGGCGTTGTTTGGGGACAGAGAGTGGAAGAAAGGCCTTTTTTTTTTTTTCAATCCTTTTCCCAGCCCTACTCCAAGGCAAGATCCAGGCTCAGAGGTGGGTGCTCACAGTAGCCGCAGCAGCCAGGCAGGCACCTAAAACTCTGAGAGAAGGAAAATCTTTCTCTGTGGAATGAGAAACTAGGAAAAAGGGTCCCTGTGGTCAAAATGGGGAGGGAGATTCCTGCTATTTGTTTCTCTCTTTTTCCTCTCACCACTGCACCCTGCAGGTAGACCAGTCATGGGAGACATGAAACAGCACAGGGTGGCCAAGACCTCAGATTTCTGACCAGAAGACCAGGAAAGGGGGCCTCTGGGAGCTGGAGGTGAGGGGGTAGGGGGAGAGATGACAGAGAGGAGAAAGCTTGAGATTAGGACCCCCTAAGTTGTATTTGAAGTCCTGGGCCCACTCCTGAGCTGCACATATGTGGAACTAACCCAAAATAGCACTTGAAAGGCTTTGAGAACTGAACTGACACTGGGACTATAGCTCAGCAGGCAGGTTGGGACCTGAGGCTTCAACCTAATTGGGTTGATTTTCTGATTAAAAAAACAAACTCAGATTAATATTCTTCAGAGGATTTTTAACAGGACCCAGAGTCTCATAATATAATATTCAGAATGTCCAGGACATATTCCAAAATTACTTGACATGCAAAGAAACAGGAAAAGCTCAACAGTGCACAAAAGATACTCAATAAATAACAACCCCAAGATGACCCAGATGTGATCATTAGTAAACAGAGACTTTAAAGCAGTTATAATCACATTTGATGAGGGAAGGATGAACACTCCTAAAACAAATGGAAATCTAGAAATTCTCAGCGGAAAAATAGAAGCTGTGAAAAAGAACTGAATGGAAATTTTGGAATGGAAAAATACAATAACCGAAATATTAAAAATTCACTGGATAAGATCAGTAGCAGAATGGAGATGACAGTAAAAGACAGTTGGTGAACTTGAAAATAGAACAATAGAAATGATCTAATCTGAACAAGGAAAATTACCAAAGATCAAGAGCAACATTACATAAAAGGGCCAGCTCACTAAGAAGACATAACAATGCTAAATGCACATGCACCTAACAACAGAGCTTCAAAACACATGAAGCAAAAACTAATAGAACTGAAAGAAGAAACAGACAAATTGACGATTTCTATTGGATACTTCAGTACTTCTCTCCAGTAATCAACAGAACTAGTTAGATGGAAAATCAACAAGGATATAAAAGACCTGACCATTAACCAGTTTAACCTAATTGATATTTATAGAACTCACTCAATAATAGTATACATATTATTTTCACATGCACATGGAACATTCAACAAGACAGATCATATCCTGGGGCCACTGGGGCAAAAGTCAACAAGTTTAAAAGAATTAAATTATATAAAGTATGTGCTCTGTACAATAGCCAAGATGTGGAAACAGCCTAAATGTCCATCAGCAGATGACTGGATAAAGAAGATGCGGTATATTTATACAATGGAATACTATTCAGCCATAAAAACTGACAATATAACGCTATTTGCAGCATGGATGTTCCTGGAGAATGTCATTCTAAGTGAAGTAAGCCAGAAAGAGAAAGAAAAATTCCATATGAGATCGCTCATATGCGGAATCTAAAAAAAAAAAACCATAAATACAATACAGAAACAGACTCCCTGGGGCAGGCCCAGAGAGGTCATGTGGCTTGCCCAAGATCACAGCATGAGTACATACTGAAGCCCCTTCACTGGCACGTGACCTGTGCAGCCACACAGGGCTAATGCTCTGTGGTCACTGTGAGTTTTAAACAAGGGGCCCTGCAGGCCCATTTGCGCTGCCCCCAGATGATGATGCCGACCCTGAGCCCCTAGCTCCTGTCTCCTTGGGGCGCTTTGTACAACGCGCTCTCCCCCGCCCACTTGGGACAAGTCTGACTGATTCCAGGGAACAGCCCTTCCCAGGGGAGAGCCGGCTTCTGGAGGCTAGGGGTGGTCAGCCAGAGGCAGGGGTGTGGGAACTAGCAGGATCACTTTGGGACCCCTCCCTGTCTATGTCTCTCGCTGGCTTTGCTGAAACTGTTGCCTGACTCCCCTCCCCTCCTTCCTGAGGATTAATGGAGAGGGCCAGTGGCTGCCTCCCCCTCCCCCTCTGAGTCCTTTGTCCCTTGGGGGTGGGGGTGGGAGCTCCAGAATATAGGGCCCCTTTGTGCGCCCTGACGTCAGGCAGCTGTGCTGCCTGCGAAAGTGGATAAACAAGCTGCCCAGAGCGTGTGGCCCTGAGGCCCGAGGGGAGGGCAGGAGCCCCCTGGGGTGGCCGGAGGGCCTCACAGACGGGGGGTGGGAGGCAGCTGAATTTCAACCTTACCCACTGTGGCCTCCAGACCTCCTGCTGTAAGATGGGAACGACCCAGCTCTTTCTCGGAGCTGTCTTCATTGAGGACAGGGAGGAGCAAGACTTGAGAAGTGCTCAGCCTGCCGTCTAGGAAGAGCTTTCAGCTGTGAGCTGCCATCCTTGTGACTGTTACCAGGGCCATCAGACCTTCCTGATAAAGTGCAGCCTCCTTGGTGCGGCTTCCAAGCCCTTCTCCTGTTCCTCTCTCTCTGGCCTCATTTCTTAATGACACCTTGCTTCCCACATGCCTGCCCCACCTTGCCTTCTGCACCCCAGGACCCTTGCAGGGGCTGGACCTCCTCTCCTCCCTACCCATACACTACTCCCTTTGCTGCCTCAGACAGATGCTTCTCCACCCGCTCCCTCCCAGCAGGATACTGTCCACCTATCCTGGGATCAGGATGTCCCTGGTCCGTGTTGCTTACCCCAGGGTCCCCACAGGTGTCCCTCCAGAGAACTCTCAGCTCCAGCAGCTGCCTCACCTCCTCCAGGGGGTCTCCTCCCCAGAAGCACTTTGCAGGCAGTGTAGGCCTCGTGTAGAGGCACTCCTGGTGGTGATCTGGTGCAGCCAAAGGCAGCACAGGGGGCGGGGATGGGGGCGCGAAACAGCTCCCGCCAGAATGAAGGCACTTCCTGGCCTGCCCCAGGGAGTTTCAAGGAACCCTGACCCACCCCTCTTGGTGTGCCTCACCTCTTTACCTGCCCGCCTTCCTTGGGCCTGCACATTCGGACAAAGAATACATTTCCTCAGCATTTAAGCCACTTTGCATTGGTTCCTGGTTCTTAAAGCTGGGGGCCTCTGACTGATGAAGAACCCCCTCCTCAAGGAGCTGCAGTGGTGACTGCATGAATGAAATTGCCCAGTGCTTAACAGAGAGGAACAGGGCAGCTGGCGTGCCTCTGGCCAGGTGGCCAGGAGGGCCAGTCACATGGTACCCAGGCCACTGCTTCTGGGGCTGGAAACGTCTTCCTTTATGAGACCCCCAATGTCCCAGTGTCACTAGGTGGCCCCTCATTCATGCCCTGGCTGCTGCTGACCAGAATCCCTTAGGCCACCCAAGAGGGCTTTGTTTGGTGTCTGAATAGGAATGAAAGGGACAGAAGCCTGTGTGGTCTCTGAGGTAAACTGGCCTATGCATCCATCTGTCCCTCTGTCCATTCCCTCAGCAAAACGTCTCCTCAGCCCCTCAGCCTGACTGCCCTGTGGGGAGACAGACCAGTTCCCTGAAAGCTCCCCAGGGAAGGGAGAGCTGTCCTGCCGTATTTGAGACTGAAACAAAAATAGCCTAGGGCTCAGCACAAAAATGTATAGATGACTGTTAATTCTGCCACATGCCCAGGGGCAGGATAATATCACCTCCTCCATTTACCAGCTGTGTGACCAATGGTGACTGACCCAGCCTCTCTGAGCAATGACGTCTGCCTTAAGGGGTGTTAGGATATAAGGGAAAGACACTAAGACTTAGCCTGGAACCTAGCCCAGAGCTTTCACAGGCACACTGCGCCTGGAAGCTGGTCACAAACACGAAGCGGTAAACACACGTTATCTCCATCTGCTGAGATGGCCAGTTCTTTTATCTCTTCCTTCTACATTTTTTAATGGGTTGAATTTTAAAAAATGAATTGGATCATTTTTAAACTCAGGGAAAAGAATCAAAAGAGTTTGATTGAGTCTCTTAAAAAACTACTCACAGTATCGTGAGGTTAGGTAAGACAGAATCCACCACAATGCTATCCAAATCCCGGACAGGGGGGAGCCTAGAGGAACAGAGGGCCTGGAGACATCTACCTGTCTCCAAGGGTGGGAAGGGCAGCCCTGACTCCTCCCCATGGTGGCAGATGCAGGGAGCTTGTCTGGGATGGGGGACGGGGGTGGCCACCTGAGCATGAGGGAGAAGGTTCTGGTTTGATGGCTTCAGTGACCAGGACTCAGAGAAACCTGCAGGTCTGGGCAGAGTCGCCCAGGGGTGCCCTCTCTCAGTCGCCCCGTGCCCACCATGGGCAGGTCCAGCACCAACTGTGCTGTGAAGAAAAGATGGAAACATGGCCCTGTTCTCTTGTAGGATGGAACAGGTGCAGGAAGTACTCTCTGGGCTTCGATGGGCCTGCCCAGAAGGGCTCTCACGTCAGTCAGTGTGCCTGTGAAACACCCAGCATCTTGTTTAAATGCAGATTCTGATTCAGTAGGTCTGGGGCAGGGCCTGAGAGTCTGCATTTCTAACCAGCTCCTGGGGGATGCCGATACTGATGGACACTTGGAGTAGTGAGGCTCTAGGTGACCTCTAAGGACCCCTCCAGGATTGTGAAGCAGGGGTCCAAGAGGGATACAATCTCTGTATGCTGCTTGGAATTCCAGGGTGCCAGCACCAGGAGGGAGCTGGGGGCGGGCCCAAAGACAGGTGGGCTAATCCCGACACAGGTGGCTGGTAACCCCAAGTCTGTCCCGCTTCTGTGGGGAGCCTCCTGGCCATGGGGGCAGGGATCTCACCCTGGAAGGGGAGGGGCACCCGCGCCGGGACACTGCTTTCTGCAGTGGGGCACAGTGCTCAAAGCCTGGTGATGGGGTGCACCTCGCATCCACCGCTGGCTCTGACCTCAGCGTCAGGTCCTCTGTTGGCACCTCTGATCTTCAGACTGGTCTGAAGGGCACTGCTCACTCTAGGGCTTTGGCTGATTTGAGGCCCATTACATTTAACTACTTAATGGGAATGTTTGCTCATCAAAGGGGAGTGGCTGGTCTGCGGGAGCCGGGAACCTGTGTCTCACCAGTGCCCTGTCCCAGGCTATGGTCCCAGGACCCCGCCTCTCCCACCCTAGTCCTCCAACAATGGCCCAGCCCCTGCTTCCAATCACCCCACCATGGCCCCAGGTTGCCCTCCACTGGGCACTGACTTCAACTCAAACAGAAATGCCTTCCTGCCACCCTTCCATTACCCAGAAGATGGGCCTAACAGAACATCTCATTGCCTTCTGGTGAACTGAGGTTTAGCTACTTGAAATAGCAAAATCAGGTGGTGACAAGATTCCAATGTTGTTGCTGTCAACACAACAGAAGGTGGCAAATGAGAAAGAGTATGAGTTCTGAGAGCCTCACTGTGGAATTTCTAAATCGGGGCAAGGAGAAAAGCAGTCTCACCACAAACTTACCACGGGACCCTGGACAGACCCTGACCTCTCTGAGCCTCAGCCTTTTGGCCTGTGAAATGCAGTAGACAGGCCCCACCTCATACTATTCCTGTGGGGACCAAAGGAGGTTATGGATTTGAGAGCTCTTGCAAAAAAGAAAGACGTGCAGGCGCGTGTTACTGACGCCCCGTCAGCCTGGCAGGGGCCAGGCAGACAGCTACAGTGGCTACAGGAGAAGGCTGGTGTCTTGCCTACCAGGAGGTCTCTCCCTTGAAGAAACCCCAAAGGGCCTCGGCAGAGCTGCACAGCCGGCGGCCCTGGCAGAGGGCCTGGAATCCACAAGCGCCCGGGGCCTGTGAGGACCATTGCTGGGATCCTGTCTATTTCCATGGGCTTCACGGGTGTGTACCACATACTTCTGGGGACCAGGCCCAGCTGGGGATGGGGGCCACCAAGAGACCAACTGTGGTCTGGTCACTGTGCCCAGCAGCCTCTCCAGCCAGTGAGGACAGTAGAGACCAATGTGGCCCAGCCCCTTCCCCTCACTTCCCATCACACATTTCTTTTCTAGGCAGCACAGCAGTAAAAAGCAGAGGCGAGAGGCCTCATACATGATTTACACCCTTATTTATAATGTATGCCTCTCTCCCAGAGAAAGTGGACGGGGCGCCTGGGGCGGAGGGCGGAGGACCAAGGCACAGGGCCCCTGGCACCATCCTGGGAAGGACCCACGGCACCAGAGGGACTAGGGCTGTGGCACCTGCCCACTCTCACCACACCTGCCTTCAGGTGCCCTCCAAGGGAGTGTCTCTGGCTCCATTTACTAGACCAGGGCATGGAGGCTTAGGAGGCTCAGGGGCTTGGAGGGGCTCTCTCAGTGAGGAAGGAGGACAGCCAGCTGGGAGCCTGGCCTTCTGATCTGGAGCCTGTGCAGCCTCTAGGCAGAGGGAAGGGGAGAGTTCCTACCCAGTCATCCCAGCACAGGCCTGCTAGGTCGAGAGCTGGTGTGGAGTCTGCAGTTTCAAAGCTCCGAGACCTGGGAGGGGAATCTGCATTGAACGGCTGGTGGACCTCACACAGGCAGGGACAGTGGCCCAGTCCTCACCCAGGGCCCTGGCATGTGCCTTGTGAGGCTGACAAGAAGGCAGTTAGGTGGCTGTGGTGGGGAAGAGGAATATTCCTGCAGCAGCAGAAGCAGAAACAAAAGGGCTTTACATCACCCCCTCCCAGGCAGACTCAGCCCACAAAGGTCACAACCTCTCCAGGGATGTGATGGGTCCCCGCTGGCCCCCTGGCTGGGCTGAGCTCCTCGAAGTCACAGCAGTCATACTGATGGGGACAAGGATACAATCAGGGCTGTCACTCAGGAGCAGTTACTACAAGCCTGGCAGTATTTCCGTGTGTTAATCCACCTACACTTCACAAGCCTGGGAAGTAGTTTCTGTTGCTACCCCCATCTCACAGATGAGGAAACTGAGGCACGGAGAGGTTAAGATCTTCCTGGGAAGTGAGGAACAAGAATTTAAACTTCAAGAGCCTGCCCTCTTTCCTGCTCTGTGACACCACTTGTGCCATTTACTCGGCAACTGGACTTGGCGCCCGTCACAGAGCAGGTGCTCACCTGTTCCTCCGCCATCATCGTCATCGTCATCAACAGCCTGGGGCCACACCGGTGGCGGCAGCAGGTATAGCAGCAGGAGGCGACACCCAGTGCCATACTTCCTCTTCTACGGCTCCCTTAAAGCTACAGAGAGTCCACAAAAACAACTCCCCTGTATAAAGGGCTTAGGATGCGCCAGGCACGGTGCTCAGGGCTCTGCCTCATTCTTTCATTCCATGCTCACTGCAACCCTATGAGGACAGCATCAACGCAACCCCATTTCCCAGATGAGGCTCAAAGAAGTACAGAGACCTGTCCCAGGTCACAGAGCTGGAGGTTGGAAAGCTGAGGATTGACCTCTGACCTATCCAGCCCAGAACCTGAGTCCTTGACTACAAAATCCTGTCCCCACAACCCCTCACTGGGTGACCTCAAGAGGCAGAGAGGGCCTTGCTTCCAAATCACACGACTTCACGGTGGAGCTCAGGAGGGGCTGGAGCCCCTGGGCCTTTGGCTGGCCCACTTGTACTTCCTTTATTCACCCGGGCAGTCGTTCAGGTGACACTGCCTGTGTTACGGCCACAAGCAGGGCTGGGTGTCAGGGGCAGAGCGGTGCATGAACGCAGCTCTGGCCCTCGCATTCTATTTTCCAAGAGAATCACAGAAACAAATGCCACCCCTACTCCACCCAGCTCCTCCCGGGCAGGCTAAGAGGCTGGCGTCCCACATCTGTCATCTCTCTCTCTGCCCGACGTCAGGTTGGCAGGTGCACCCTGCTCTCCTTTGGGGAACCACACCCCTCCATTCCAGGTAGTGGCCTGCCTCTGGGGATGGGCGCCTGACCACGCCTGGCCAATCAGACCCTCCCCTCCCAGGCGTAATTCTTTGCCTCAACTGGGAAAACAGCAAACATCATTAAAACACTGAGTAGATGTTGGGAAGACATGTGGTACAATTTACCATCTGGTCTTGAAATAACATTCTGACAAAAGGAGAATGGGGCAGGGAGGGGGTGGTCTTTATTAACTAACATGCTAAAGATTATAAACCTAAACCCAGGTACCAACATTCTTAATGGTAGTAAGCAACTGACCCTCCCTCTGAAAAAATAACAAGGAAAGGATGATGGGGTTCTGCGTCTGCCAGCCCGACCAACCTTTCGACCTACAGGCTCCACCAGCTAGTCCAAGGCCAGAGCAGAGGTCAGGGGACAACGTCGGCCCACCAGCCACTTCTGGCTGCCCAAGACCGGCTCTGAGGGCATCTGTCCCAGCAAGTTTCCGTCTGTCCTTCCCCCTGCTGTGCTGTTCTGCCTCGGTTTTCCAGCCTTTGGAGGTGGCATCCTCCCCTGATCCTCGGTCAAGATACTTGACCATGTCTCATCAGCCCCTTCCCTCTGCATTAGACCATCCCCCGGAGCAACACCAGGCTCGGCAACACTGCCTGTGGGACACTGTCTGTGAGACCACGCGGGGCAGCTGCAGCTCAGGCACCCATTTCAGCCCATTTCCCTCAACTTACAGTCGAGCCGGGTGGCCAGCATCCCAGCGTGCCTCACTCCCAAGCCCTCCTAAGTCGGCGGGACGTCTCCAGCGCCTACCCCTGGTCCAACTAGTTTTAGAAATGCACCCGAGTCCCATCTCGGAAGCAAAACTAACTGGATTCATAAAGAAAGGAAAAGAAGACATAATCAAATTATAACTTTTTGAAAAGGACATGAGTGCTTACCTAGAAAATCCAAAGAAATCAACCAGAAAATTACAACAAGTAATAAATGAGTTCATACCAGTGGCGAGATATGAGAGAAATTCATGAAAATGTAATTGCACCCCTATATGCTAGTGACATGCAGCTAGGAAAAAAATCAATGGGAAAAAAGTATTTCATCCTCAGTAGTAACAAAACTCATTAAATAGTAAACATTAATTTAGCCGAATTGTAAGCCATTTATTTTTAAGGTTAATATTTTGATCCTATTGGGAGAACTAAATATATAATAAAGAGGGTAATATTCTCTAATAAGTTTAATGCAACACTAATTAAAGACCTTGAAAATGTTTTGACATACTTAAAAAAACATAAATGGTGAAGAATCAAAGAGCTTTTTTAAAGGGTAATGACGGTTGACTTGTCTCAATTTTAAAATATATCAAATAATAATGATCAAAAATTTATAACGCCACATTAAAAGCAAAACAAAAAAACTTTACGCATCAATAAGAATAACAATGGTAACGAATTATAACACACTGGAAAGAAAAGAATCCAGGAGGTCCTAGCAACACTCAGAAAAGCAGCTGAAGGAAGTATCTGCACAGAATAATGCTCTATCTATGGAAGGATAGGTTGGAAAAATCACCATTTTGCAACCACCGATGCAATTTACGCAGGAAAGGAGCATTAGTGGAGGCTAAACCACTGCGTGAAAAGCTTAATGAGAACCAAATACTTACATTGTCTAAGATGCCACTCCACAGATTACTTATTAATTTAAAAGGAGGAGGAGTACCGTTATACTGAAGAGGTGAAGCAGACCTGGCCTTAATCAACTGATTAAACTCAGCATGACCAATAACAGGACAAATCGACAGCCTGGGACTCCTGAGAAGTTCACAACACCCGCTTTCCTTGTCAAAAATGCGAGGAAACAATCAGACACATTCAGTCTCTTACGGCCGGGACTCAGCAGAAAATGTCACTGTTGGTTACAGAAGAAAACAAAACAAAACCCAGAGACAGTTCTAATTTGGAAGAGATGAAACAGGCACACGACAAACCAAGTGCCACACATGATCCCTGATTGAATCCTGGATCAAAACAAAAGGAGCCAGAAAGGACATTTTGAGGACAACCGGGGAAATCTGAATATGGACTGAATATCAGACGAGCTGATGGAATTAACAAGTCTGAGGTGTCACAGTGGCACTTGTTTAGGCAGCAGCCTGTCCCTGCCTTTACACTCTGAAGTGTTTATGGGGGAAATGTCAAGAAGTCTTCACTCACTTCAAATGCTTCTGCAACACAAAGCAACACTAAGGGAGAGAGCCAGCAGATTATCAGTGACTGAAAGAGAAACCTCACGTGACAACGTTAACAAGTGAATCGATGTGAGGAGCATCTGGTCTTATCACTTTCTTTCAACTTTTCTGTTAGAACATTTTCAAAATAGAATGAGGAAAAAAACAGAAAAATAATGGAATTCAGTTCTGGTTTAGAAATAAATTTAGAAATAAATTCAAATTACTAATAGAAGTAAATCTTGGATGAACATCAAAATAAACTGTAAATGGTTTTAAAGTCAACTATTTTTACAAATTGGGAGTTGTAAACAAAAGAGCTTATTTATTCTTGCTAGAGATGGGAAATATGTTCCTAACTAGTAAATAACTATAATTAGAAATAAGGCAGATATGATATCACTAAAAACAGAAATATTCAAATGTAGGGACTTTTGAGTAAGAAATGTGATCCACAGATTAAAAAAAGGAAAGCAACAGAGCAAGAAAAAAAATGTCAAATGGTACAGAAAAAATACAAAGAATCGATTTAAACATATAAAGACCAAAATAAAAATTCCCTTTGGTAAGTGCTCAAAAGACATGGACACAACAGTTTATGCAGAAATACCAAGAGTAAACAGCAACATGGAAAAAGAGTAAATTCTCATTAGCAATTAAAAGTGAAAACCTAAAATGTTTGAAATACTATTACACATCCGTTAAACTGGAGAAACAAATCTGAAATAATACTCAGTGTTGATGGGGAGAAACAGGCGTCCTCATGCCTTGGGGAGGGTCTGAAACTTGGTCAATCAGGAAGCAGGGGAGGGAAAGGGGAGGAGACAGAGAGAGAAACAGACTCCACAGCCCCAGGGAGCATGGCCAGAGCCCAGGTACCTGTGGCCAGATGAGTGGGCAAACAGGCTCTCAATGCTACCCACTCAGTATCTAGGACACTGGAGCAGGTGTCCCCTGGCAGTGCCCACTGGGGATCAGAGGTTTTTAGAAGCCCACCCTAGAGGCCAGTCCTGGGCTGGGAAGAGCCCAGGCAGGCTGGGACCCAGGGGATGGTCAGTGGTACTGAGGGAGGTCCAGCCCAGTGTGCAGTGCAGTTGGAAGACTTGGGGGTGCCCAAGATCCCTCCCTCAATAACTCCTGCCCCCACCTCTGCTCTCTCGGAGCAACATCTGGGGGCACTGCTCCCTTTGGGCTCCACCCTGCCCGCACCAGCTCAGGGGCTGGGCCCTGCAGAGGCTGCTGGGAAGCCAGGGGTTGACCGGCCAGCCCAGGGTTCCCTCCAGGTGTACCAGGCAGGACGGAACACCGTGGAGGAATAAACTGCCTGATGGGTGATCAATCCTAGACCAGGTTTCAGAAGAGAGGTGACGGGGCTCTGCCTGGGACCCAGACACAGGAAATATCAGGAGGTGAGCTCCCCAGGGAAGGAATCGTGACCGATTCATCTGAGTATCCGCTCACATTGTAACGGAGCACGACCCCGCGGAGCCTTCCCAGGACAGGCCCCCTTCCCATGTCCTCCGCCTGCCTCTTGTTTGTAGTAAAACTTTAGCCTCCTAGGCCTTCCCTGAGTTCCAAAGAGCACATTTAATCAGAGAAGTGAGGAAATGCAGAAACAAAGGGAAACAGTCAAGCAAGACAAAATAATAATAGTTTAGCCATTAAACAAAGCCAAGGGCCTTTTGTTCCTCCTCAAGGGCTGCGCTAATACTCTGAGCTGTATCCTTGACCTGTTTTGCAGATACTGAAACCCCCACCATGGAAGAAGTTAACTGCATGCAAACCACAGGAGACCCCAGACCAGTTGGAACCAGAAGGTTGATGATGTTGACTCCTGATGACCTCACCACCAGCCAATCAGGAGAATGTCCATGAGCTGGTCATGCACCCTGCAACCCCTGCTCCCTCACCCTGTCCTTAAAAACCTTTCTGAAAGCCAGCAGGGTGTTCAGGTCTTTGGAGCATGAGCCATCCTTGCTCCTTGCTTGGCACCCTGCAAGACACTGCACTTCCCTTCACCACCACTCGGTGTCAGTAGATTGGCTTTACTGCGCTTGGGTGAGAGGACCCAAGTTTGGTGCTGTTAACACAGAGCAGGTGCTCAAAAAGATCTGTGAAAAAATGGAAATGCATAGACCACCCAAAAAACCTAGACTAAGTGGTAACAGTCATATTAACAAATATTTATAGCACTTACTATGTGTCAAGCACAAGGCTATGGGCCCACTTTTTAGGTGAGGAGACTGCAGCACAGAGAAGTTAAGGAATTTCTTAGAGTCACACAGCTAGAAAGTGGCAGCGACGGGCCTCAAACCAGGTGTACCTGATGCCAGGCGCCAGCTCCCAACCACTTCTCTGTGTCGCAGAGAGAAAGTTAAAGCCAGCCTGAACTGATCTGAGAGGCTGGAGGGAGGTGGAGCGACCAGGGAGCGAGAGGGGTCAAAGCTACGGTGGGAAGAGCTGGGAAGAGCTGGCAGCGCTGGCCAAGGAGACGGAGGAGCCCAGGGACCATGGACTCGGCGCTGGCGAGGTGTCCGGATTGAGTCCTGGCCCTGCCCCTGCTACACACCTGCCCTGGGGAGGATCTCGGGAGGGTGTCCGGCAGGAAAGCAGAGCAGCAGAGAAACACTGGCCTCCTGGGGCTCTTTAATCACCGCTTGCACAGGAAGTGGTGGCGATGCATAATTCAGGGCGCGGCTACAGGCAGCCTCTCTCTGCTCTAAAACCTCAGCTCCCGCTGGCACCTGCCGCCTTCCTTCCACGGCATCTTCTGGCGGGCACAGTGCCCGCAGCCCCACCTGCAGGGCCCACTCAGGGCTCCTGGTAATGCCCGCCTGCCCTGTGGATACAAATCTCCTGCTTACAGCCACTGCCAGGTGCTGCTCCACCCCTGGAACCCACAGCACCCCAGATTTAGAAAGTCACAGGAAGCCTTAGATTGGAGGTTTCTCCTCTGCCAAATTTCCAAACCTCAGATCTGATTATTTCCCCCCTCCCCTGACTCTTGAAGTACCTGGGAACCACCTGTCCCTCCCCTCAACCAATGGCAGGCAGCGAAGGAGGCAGCTCTTGAACCAGACAGAGCTGGGTGTGTATCCCAGCTCCTCTGATACCTGTGGGACCCTGGTCAACGCACCTCACCTCTCAGATTCTCGGGGCTGTTTTGAGGATGAAAGAGAATAAGAAATATGAAGGCCGTCAGCACAAATCCTCCCCTCACTCGCTCTGTCCACGGAAAGTGACCAGTGGCTCCAGGAGAATCTCTGGCCCTTGCATAAGGGAGGCCAGGCCTGGAAGAGTGCCAGGTGGAGGAAAGGGGTCAGCGGTGCACTTGTCGGGCTGAGCGCAGCAGGGACCCCAGCACGGGTCACGGAGCAGGTGGGCTGCAGGCACCGTGCCAGCAGGCGCTAGGCTCGGCCTTTAGATATCTCCTTTCCTCAAAACAGCCCCACAAGAAGGGGTTTGGACCCCCATTTTACAGAGAAGGAAACTGAGGCCCATCCATCCTCATAAGCATCTTTTAAATAACCTGGGCTTTCACTTCTTTCAGAAAGGTGTCAGCCCTTTAGACCCAGTGGCCAGTGCAAGAGGTGCAAAGTCACAGAAACAGCGGACGCCAATGAGGGTAAGCAGGTGCCGGCGTGCTGCTGCCCATCCAAAGCTCATCTGAGCCAGTCACGCAGGCCCAGCTCCTGAGCCCTCCTTAAGGTTCCCGTCCAACTCCCGCTCCAGCCTCAGCTCTCACCCTCCTGCCCTTCCTGTGCCTTCACCATGTAGAGACACTGGTCACTTCCTGAAAATGCCAGTCCCCATTTCTGGATCTGGGTTTAGGCCTTGTGTAGGTAGATATTCAGTAAATGGTGGGTGGTGGGAGGATAGATGGGGAGGCTGGTAGAAGGGTGGCTGGACAGATGGATGGACAAATGGATGGATGGGTAATGAACAGAGGTAGATGGGTAGATGGATGAATTGACGGATGGATGAGCAGGTAGATGGATGGCGGGGATGGTGAATGGGTAGATAGATGGATACGTGGATGTATAAATGGATTCATTATTGAATAGGAAGGTACGTAGCTGGATGGATGGGTGGAGGGAAGGAGGAACAGCAGTTCTAGGAGACAGACCTGAGCTCACTCTAGGAAAGAGAGCTCACCCAGAGCCTCGTCAAGATGGAATGGCCTTGCCTCGAGAGGCAGTGGGTCCCCATCTCTTGGCAGAGCTGTTCTAGAGCAACACAGGCACTGAATGGACCTCTACTCCCCTCTCAGTTCTGTTTCGGTGTAAATCAGCCCTCTGTCTACCCCGTCCAGGTATTGGCCTTCGACTTGGGATCTCCCTGGGGACAGTGCCCACTCTTGGCCCATGTGTTTTGGAAGAAGCTGGCAATTTTCCCTGAGTTTTGTGCCACAGCAAGTGAGACGTGGGTTAGACTCAAGGTCTTAGGTCTAAAGGGAACTTCAGACCCTCATAGCTGAAGGTGGGGCTTTGGCTACCAGGAGCCCCACTCTCCTCCTGATCACTGGTACCCAAACTTCTGGATTCCGAGCTGCTCTGCTCCTGGTCCCCAACGGCATACAGCTATGGACAATGGGTCCCTCAACAGTGACCCCAGAGGCGGCAGTTTGCAAAGAATTGGTGACCCTAAGCTATGGCTGTTTGGAGGCCTCCAAGGATCAGAAGATGTTGGGATTCAGGGAGACTGTGAGGGACAGAAGGGTGCAAAGAGCCCAGCTCTGCTTGAGGGTGGTTCTAACCAGATCCACTTGAGAGGGCCAGTGGTCATGCCAACAGCAGGTTCAAGCAGTGAGTTATGGCTCTGGGCAGCTCTTATTTTATGCAGGGAGGAGGCAGTTCGGACTGAGAGGCCGGGCAGATGGGCAGTCAGCATTCCAGACAGTAGACAGATAGCACCTTGCCTGGAGGATGCCTTCTGGCCTAGAAGATGAGATGCCCCAAGCCAGCCCAGATGAGTCCCCGGACCCCCAAACCCGAGCCTGGAGTTTCAAGGGGGCTGAATCACACCTTATCAGGTTCTGTGTTTTCTCCCTCAGATAAGCAACTCTGCTGTGGGCAGGGTGACTGAAGGGCCAGGGTAGAAGGAGCCAAGGGTCTGTGGGGAGGAGCAGGGCTGAGGCACATTCCTTGGACTTGTCTGTCCACTGCTGGCTCCCGCAGCCCCACTGGGGTGCCAGGGGGATCTCAGGTTTCACAGGCCCACGTGGAACTCCTGACTCCTTGCCCCTTGTCTTCCCCATTCAGCACATGGCAGCCTCCAAATTCTCCAAATTCTCTCCTCTCACACCCACTTCCAATGGGTTCTGTTACCCAAATCCAGCCACGTCTCCACTGTTGCACCCCTGCTCCAAGCCTCCAGCAAGTCTCACGGGATGAAGTGACAGCCTCCCCACTGGTCTCCCTGTCCAGCCCAGTCCCCCGTCCACTCCTTTCACTCCTCTTCAGCCTCCCAGGCCGCTTGCTGGGCCTCTAATCCCAAGGCTCCCTTCTGCCTCTGCCTAATCAGTCACCCCCAGATGTCTGCAAGGTGCAGCCCCCCACTTCATTCCAGGTTCCACCTAAATGCCCATCTATGACAGAAGAGGCCATCCACGGTCACTCTAAGGGCAAATATTTTTCTGTTTTCAGTACTTTCTGTTTCTCCCTAGCACCTGACTCCACCCGATGGTAATTTTCATTCCTTTCAGGGTTTCTTTTCCAGCCCCTCCCCCATGTGAACTCCAGGACACTCCCGATCCTCAGTGCCTGGAAGAGTTTTGGCATATAGTAGGTATGCAAGATATTACTGGGAAAAAAATTTTTTTTTAAATCCTGGAAACATATATTAAGACAACCGCCAAATGCAAGAGGTATTTCCGTTAAGACTACTCTAGAAAACTTCCAGGGCATTCACCTACTCATGTCAGGGGCGGGGAGGGCAGCACTTTACCCAGGCATGAGATTCACTCTGTTTCCAGGCCAGCGGGCATTTCCCCTCCAACCCACCTCAGATCTGGTTCACTCAGTTTTAACTGTCCACCTCAGCCAGCTGTCAGCCTCCCCTTCTGTGCTTGACCTGGGACTGCTCAGGACCTGGGGTGGGGACGACCACTGGCGGGCTGCCTCTCCCTACCCGACTCCCTGCACTCACTCCAGGGCTGAGCAGAACCCTCTCCCCACCCCATACAAATGGACCCGTGAACATGGGAGTTCCTGTCTGCACCAAGTTGTATGGGGTGGGGCACCCGGGTGGGACCTGCCAGGCACTCAGGGCTGCACCTGCCCCAAATCTGCACTGCCCTCCAAGGCAGGGCTGACCCGTGCAGGTGGCAGTGGAGCCCTGGCCTGTGGAAAGAGGAGCAATTTCTCAGCCATGCTCCACTCTCCTCCCCAGCCAGGTTCCCAGTTCCCTGCTCCCAGCCCACCAGCCCACTAGCCTCTCTCCTGGCTCTGCCTCTCAGCCATCAGCCACAGCCTAGGTCTCCCCAGCTCTGCCCTGCTTCCACCCCCCCCCCATCACCTTTCTCCTCTGCTCTGTTGGTTCTTTTCCAGGTGCTGGGGGAAGTTCCTGGGCCTCAGAGTTGGGGTCAGGTCTGACGGCAGCTCTGCCAGCCCAGACTGGTGACCCCAACCCCTTCACCATCCACCTGCCAAAGGGGGTGAGCTCTACCCCACAGGGTGAACGGCCGGCACCCAAGGGGAGCTTGTCTTTGAGAGCCTCCATCCACTGAAAGCCTCCAGAGGGCATGTCCTGCTGTAGGGCAGGCCTGACTCTACCCCCCATTCTGATCTCAGTGAGGTTGGCAGAGACCACACCGCCCTCCACCAAGCCCCCCACAGACTGGAGCCTCCTCCTGCTCTAGATCCCGGGTCTTGGGAATGAAGCTGTAGCCCAGAGAGGTTCAGCCTGTGTCCAGATTGTCTGACAAGATGGACCAGCCCCCAACCTACCGCCCCTGGACTTTCTCCACATGCCCCTCCTCCCAGCACAGCCAAAAGGGGGTGCAGGCAGCCAGAGGCCCAAGGGGTTGGCCCTCTTAGCCTGTCCCCAGAGCTCCGTGCCCTGTGCTCACGCCCCGCCCCCGAGGGACCGCAGCCTTGCCCTCCCAGCCCAGGAGCACCACTGCACCGGGTGAGGCAGATACACAGGGAAGAGGTCTCTCTGGGCCCCACTCCCATCCGGCTCCCCACTCACGGTCACAGCCCTTCCCCCAGGGATCAGAGGACCCGGGCCTGCCTTCTGTTTTGCCTGCTCTGTTGTCTGCATCTCATCCCCATCAGGGTGGGGCACTTACAGGGGACTGTTCTCCAAAAAACCCTCAGATTCTACCCTTCAGGAGTGACCTGTTGGGGCTTTGCAGGCCTTCCGCCCCCCACCCCCGTCAGTTCTGCACCCCGCTGCCACCACCCAAGTCAGGCCCCTCTATCTGTCTAACCGGGTGTCACAGTGCCCTCCTGGCCTCAGCTTCTGTTCTCAAGCACACATCTGATCTGCTGCTGGCCCTTCCCACCGGTTACAGAGCCTTTCCTGACCTGGCCCCGCCTCCCCCTCTAGCCTCTGCTCCTGAAACCTCCCCACCTCCAGCCACAGAGGTAGAGTTGCTTCTTCCCCAGCATCCAATTCCCTCTCCTTCTGGGCAGAATCCAGCTTTAGTTCAGGGTTCTCCAGCCCCTGGAAGCCCCAGGACTGGCTCCTGGTAAGTCTTGGCCCTCCTCGCATCCACCCCTTTGCCGGTTCAAACACCAGACTGAAGCCAGGCAGCGCCAGCATCTCCCCCGTGGCCATGGTTAATCCGGAGGGACATGGGACCTAAGGGAGGCCAGTCTGAACCCTTATTCCATCTCCTGCTTAATATAAACAAGGAGGCACAGTGCCCCAGCTGTTTCTGGCACCTGAGAAGAAGAGGGGAAATAATAGAGCAGTCCCTAGGTGAGCTAAAGCTGAGTTACCCTCCCAAAATAATTAACAACACCCTTTGGGATGAGGGAGCAGAACTCCATTCCCAGCAGGAAGGACTTGCCGCTGCTCAGAGGAGATAATTCTGGGTTAACAGACAGCAGAAACACCATTCAACTATTTCTGTGTCCATTTTTCTAGCAAGAAGGATGATTTTCAAACTGGAAAAGGGAGAAGGATATGTTTAACAGGGATGTGGCCCAAGATATCTCTGGCTGCTCTCAACATCTTCTATTCTCAGATGCAGAGCTCAGAGCTGGACAAGGAAGGTGGGCTGAGAGCACAGGGGACTGTTTGCAGATGGCCTCAACCCCCAGGAACGCCCTAGCCCAGAAGAACGTCTCAAAGATGCTGGCAAGTGTTTACAAAAAAGCCTGTAATAAGAGCAACAGCAGTTCTCATAGTGCGCCCACTCTGTGCAGATTCTGGACATTTCACATGTACTAACTCACTCAAGCCCCAAATAACCAACCCTATGGAGTGGGGACTATCATCACCCCCATTTTATGGATGAGTAAGCAAAGGCCTAGAGAGGTTAGAGGCAAAAAGCAAAATATCAGAGGCCGACACGGTTCAGGGCCCTGGGCCATCGTTTCTTGCATTCGTCCCAGGAGTTGTGCTCCTATTGACAAGTATGACAGACCTTCGGGGCTGGGACAGCGCTGTGCCCTGGCTCCTCTCCATCCTTACATTCCTTAACACGTTAAGCTTTGTGTCTCACACATTACTCATGTTTTTGTCAGTTTCCTCATCTTCTCTTTTCTCCTGTGATTCCTATGTCAACAAATCAGGGCAACATCAGAGGCCAAGCTAATACACACAATTATTATTAACTGAAGTCCATACTTTATTCAGACTTCCTTAGTTTTTGCCTAGCGTCCTCTTCTTGTGCCAGGATCCCACCCAGGACACCACATGATGTTTAGTTGTCATGTCTCCTTAGGTCTGCTCGCCTGGGGCAGTTTCTCAGACTTTCCTTGGTTTTGATGACCTTGGCAGACTGAGCAGGTGTTTTGCAGAATGCCCCTCGGTTGGGATTTGTGTGACGTTTTCTCACGACTAGACAGGGGTGCTGGGTTTTGGGAGGGAGATCACAAAGTAAAGTGCCACTCCCATCACATGGTATGAAGGGTACGTACCACCTGCATGACTTATCACTGCTTATTTTGACCTTGGTGACCTGGCTGAGTCAGGGTGTGTCTGGCTTCTTCACTGCGAAGTTGCACCTTCCCCGTTTTCATGTTGTGCTCTTTAGAAGACAGTTGCTATGCATATCTGACATTTACAGGGTGGGGAGTTATGCTCCACCTCCTTGATGGGGAATTATCTATTATCTACATAAATTATTTTAATTTCTTCTGCATGGGAGACTTTCTTCATATTTATTTATTCATTTATTCAATCATTTATTGATATCAGTATGGCCTCATGGATATTTATTTTATATTTTGCAACCCAGTATATTTTGCTTTTTGCAAAGCATTTGATTCTAGTACCTCTGGTATTCTGGGCCTAGTTGATAAAATGTGAATATTCAGCTCTGAGAAATTCTCTGAACTCCATATCTAACCAATGATAGTTATCCACCCTAGAGCACTAGAGGGGCTGAGAAATCAAGGTCTCTGCCTGATTTTTAAACAAATGAAACAGAAACTGTCAGAGAACTTGCATTTTGAAGAGGTCCCTACCTGTGGGGAAATGACATAATATTCTCTAGTGCCATGTGAATCTGGCGTGCAGTGAACAGGGATGCAAAATATATTTCTGTGGGTCTCAGTCAATAACGGTGTGAGCAGAACTGGCCCCTACAAGGCTCTGTCCGTGGTCCTGCCCTGGGTTTACAGCCAGCCTTGCAGATTGAGACATAAAGTACCCAATTTTCCAATCTGCAGGCAGTATAGTATCTGAAAGTGACAGAGGTAAGACTGTAAATTCTATTTTCTGTTACAATAGGATGAAATAAACAAGATGAAATTGAATAGGAATAAGGTCCAAGTAACATGTTTAGATTTCATGAAATTACTGACACAAACAACAGGCCTGATCTCTTCAACAAGTCAGGATTATTAAAATTAAAAAAAAAGAAAAGAAAAAAAGAAAGAATTGTGTTAAGTAAGAGAGACCAAAGGGCCATAACGACTGGATGCATTGCAGAGTTTTGGAGAGGAAATTGGTTTAAACAAAACAGCAAAGATTGACATTTTGGGGCCAAACAGGGAAATCTGAATAAGGTATGCATATTAAGTGAGATGAAAATTTATTGAAGCAGAAAAGCACTGATCATTTACCAGAAAAAAAGCAGGCTACAAAACAGCATGCACAGCACGATCTCATTTTACGGAGAAAATCTACCTATAAGCATAGAAGCAGCTCTGGAAGGATGTGACCAAGGTGTCACAGCAAGGCTCCCTGGGAGATGGGAACATAATATTTTTGTTTTTGCTTGTCCATATTTCTAATTTCCCACAGTGCATATAAACTGCTTCTTGTAATGATATAAGATTATGCTTTAAAAAAGAAAAAAATCACTGACTCTCCTCCAGGAAGGAGGGGAATCTTGGCATGGCAGAGGTTGTTAAGAAAGATCCCTGGAGGGTCTGATGGCCAGAAACTTAGTATGAGTGCACCACTCAAAAGACAGCTCCACCCCGAGCCATCAGTGAGTGTGAGAGGTGTTGGGGCTGGAACAGTCCTGGGGGGTCCCCTGGTCCAGGCTTTCCCTGTTATTACTAGGAAAGCTCTGTCACACAATTAGTTGATGGGCAGCTTCAGGGCTGGAAGCCGGAGGTTTGGTATGGAAATGGCTTGGGGCTTCAGGAACAGGGGGTATTTGGCCTGGAGAAGGGAGGAAGGGAGGAAGTGGGTGGGAAGGGGACAGGAGTGCTGTTTTCAAATACTGAAAGGCTGCCACGTAGAACAGAGACTCACATGAGTCCTTGTGCAGAACCACGATGACTAAGTGACAAGCAGGTCTGGCTACAGAGTGCATGAGGGATAAGCTGGCGAGACTTGATGGGGGCTCAGGACTGAGGCTCCATGCCCTCCTGCCAGACCCTGTGGGGAAGCCCTTCCAACCAGAGACTGTGGTTCTGGAACTCCAGTTCCAGCCAGAGCCCGAGGCTTCTTCTCCCCTGCAGCCTGTGACCAGAAGGGAAGGAGCTGGGGCTCTCCCCTGTGCAGATCCCAGCAGAGGGGGAGGGTGGGCTGCAACCGGGCTGCAGCAGTAAGCCTCCTGGGTAGCAGTAAGCAGTACCCGAGTTCTTGAACTTGACACTTGCTTCACCCTCCTTCACCTACTGCTCCCAGGGACTCCCAGATGGGGGTCATGCCCAGGGGCCATGGAGAGATGATTATCTATCACCTCCCCCTTGCCAGGTGAAAGGGAGGCATGGATCCAACCCAGCCATGCCCTGATTTCTCCCATGTTCTGGAATGCTAGGCCCCAGCTGTCCCCGGAACAGAATGCCAGCCGGTGCCCATGCAGAGCTTGAGGCCTCAGGTGGCCTTGGAAACTCACTACTCAGGGCTTCCTGCCCTGACTACTTGAGAGTGGGCAGTAATGGGAGGGCAGGGATGCTCCCCTGGCAGGTAGGTCCTTGCTCTCCCCTCTCCCCCTGAGAAACAGCCATCAGCCCGTGTCCGTGGCATGAGAGGACACCGATCTCGAGTACATTTGTTGATATACTTCTGCCCACCCCCTGGCAGCACCCACCCTCCAATTTCAGCCTTGCTAACAATCAGCATAGCTCCTGCTTCCCCCAAATAGAAGCGGGCCCACCGCTGGAAACCGCTCAGCTGCGATTCCTGGCGGGCCTGCTGCAGCCACCACAGCCAGCTGTCAGCCAGGCCTACCCATCGGAGCCCGCATGGGGGTCACAGGGCGCTGGGTCGAGAATCCAGGAAGGCCTCAAGCAGACACCTCCCGTTGTGTCCTAGGCCGGCTGGATGTAGCCAAGGAGCCGAGGCGGCGGGGCTCCCCTAGTTGTCCTCTCCTCGTTGGCCAGGCCCAGTGCGGCGCGGGCCTCCCCACCGCGTCCTGGAATTCCCGCACACGGATCTCTACGTTGCTCTCCGCCGGGTGGGAAGGGGCCGGGGTCCCGAAGGCAGGGTCTGCCAGCTCCTTCCTCCGAAAACACCGAATGGGTTGCAGAGCGGTCCGAAGGACCCGCACAGCCGGGGGTGGGAAGGTGGGCAGAGAGGCCACCCGGGGTGTGACGCGTGACGCTCGCAGCACGGGCGCTAATGGTGGAAAGCGAGAGTCCGACAGGGCGGGGATGCCAGGGGTTCGGGGTCCTTAGCTCCGGCGGGATCCCTCCCGGGGGCAGCCACCGCCGGGGGCTGGGAGCGGGCAGGTGAAAGGCCAGGGAAGCCGAGCGGTGGGGTATCGGGGCGCCCCCGCCGCGGCACTCTTACCTCCTCGCCCTGGCCGAAGCGCAGCCCCAGCGCCGCGACGCGCTCCACGCGCAGGAAGCCGTCGGGGTCGCGGCCGCACACCTCGAACACCTCGCGCAGGCGGCGCACGGAGCGCAGCAGAGCCGCGGGGGCGCCCGCCCAGCCCGCGCCGCCCGCCATCCGGGCCGGCCCCGCAGCTAGCCCGAGCCCCGCGCCCGCCGCGCCCGCCGCGCCCGCCCGTCCCGCGCCGCGGCCGCCGCCGCCGCCGCCATCGCCGCGCGCCCTCCGCCCGGCGCTGCGACGCGCAGCCTCCGCCCGGCGGCGGCGGCGGCCGAGCCGTGTCAGCAGCGGCGCCGCAGCCCCGCGCCTCGGGGCGGGCGGGGGAGGGGGGAGGCTGCAGACAAAAGGAGCCGCGCGCCTCTGTGGGCGGCCGCCCGCGCGGCACCGCCGACCCCGGACTCCGTGTCCCGCGGCGGCTCCGAGCTCGTCTCGCCCCTGGGAAACCGGGAAGGCGGGTGCGCGACCCGCGCCCGGAAATCCAAGCCGCCAGAAGGCCCCGCCCTTGCGTGGAGGAGTCAGCGAGGAGGCGCGAGCCCCGACCACCCGCGCTAGGGTCCACACGCCTGTCATCCTACCTAAACCCCCTCACCTCGCTGCCAACCCCATCCCCGCTTACCGCGCCCCTCGGGGGTACCTAGCAGCCCGGAGCGCTCAGTATGTCCTAGGGGTTTCCTACACTAGCAGGTTCGACTGTTAACGCTCATCTCCCAAGGAAGCCGAGAGGCTGAACTACTTACCCTAGGCCACACAGCCGGTGGGAGGCCCGGTCAGAATTCCTAACCAGTCTGAAGTTGGATGGATCTAGACCCCCTACTCACCCTTCTCTGTGCTGCCTCGGAAAGGACAGTCTCTGGGCTTAGGTGCGCACAGGCCTCCTCAGGAGCACTCTGGGGCAGCTCCTGCCTGGTAAAGGGTGCAGAGCCGGGGAGCAGGGACCCTGGGACAAGGGCCAGAAAGGAGTCCAGAGCAGGCAGCAGGAAGGAAAAGCCAGGATTGTCCACCAGACTTGCCTGTTGCAGGGCCCAGGGCCACCCAACGCCTTGGGGAGGTTCCTGCTTTTCCCCTGGGTTCCCACTCTCACCCTTTCCTTGCAGCTGTGGACGCTCAAGCTGAGAGTCCAGAACAGAGTCTTGGCCCTAGGGGCTGGTGGCAGCCTGCAGGCCTGGACCTTAGCCTTCTCCCAGGAGTGCCCAGATGAGCCTCCACCCTAGCTGACTCCCAGCCCACCTGGGGCTCTTCAGGACCTGGCCTGCCTCTCCTCTCCCCTCTCTCCGTGTTGCTCAGCACCCAGGCCCTTGTGACACTAGTTACCCCCAACTCAAACACAGGTCTTGGCTGAGCCCACCCCTACTTATGTTTTCTAACTCAATTCAGAGGTTTCCTCCTCCAGGAAGCTTTCTCTGAAGGCTCTTCATCTTGCCTGTTAGCCTGAGTTCTGCTCCCTTCCTCTAGATGCCTCTTAGTTCAACAATTCTCTGGTGGGGTGCCCATCTCCCCTCAGCATGCTGGGAACCCCTCCAGGGCAGGATGTGTCTTAGTCACTTCTTGTCCCTGACCTCCAGCCAAGGGTGGGTCGGGAGAAAGCCCCTGCCCAGAAGAGATAAGGCCCTGCCCCATCATCTGCAGGAGCCAAGAGCAGCGTAGGGACGCAGACTGGGACCCAGGGGTGGGCTGGGGCCCAGGTCTGCACATGGGCTGTGTGGCTTCTCCTCCCTGGACTTCAGTTTCCCTTCTGTAGTCTTCCTGCTCATCTGTGAACATACCCTGCTCAGGGGCTGCCATGTAGCTTCTCTGATAGTGGGCCAGGCTCCCTTCTCTTCAGCCTCAGCACGAGGGGACAAAGCTGGCCTTTATCTGCCTTTTCCCCCTTGAGATTTTAATTTCTCTGGGGGTACCTCCTGGGAAGAGAAACTTGTAAGTTTGAGGATTGGGGAGTCCAAGATGTGGGAAAGCAGGAAGGGGAAGGCTGTATTCTGGGAACAGCATGGGCTTCTCTGCTAGCTAGATGCTCCTGGGCAAGATACTGACATTTCTGAGTCTCAGTTTCCTCATCTGCAAAATGGGGATAATGATTGTACCTCCCTTATGAAGCAACTGTAGAGTAGAGCTGATGAATGCAAAGAGTTGGGTATTCCTTCCCTTTCCACCTGCCCTGTGAAATGGAGGAGAAAGGGAAGGAAGAGACTCAGGGACATCCGGGGAAGGGGGAGAGGCTGGCTATGGGACGTCCAGCAAGCCCACTGGTGGAAAGAAAGGTAGGGTGTGGAAGCTGGGGGCTGCTGCCTGCCCCTGGGACTCTCATATTTGTCCCTCCAAAGTCAGCTCATGCCCATTTCCTCTCACCCAACAGGCTCAGCACAGAGGCGAGACGGGCAGGGCTGGGGCTCCGCCCTGTTAGGAACTGCAGAAATGGCTCTTACAGCTGCCCCCGGCATCAGATCCCACAAAACAGGAGACCAGGGGAGCTGAATGACCCCATCTGGCAGAGGTGGGGGCCTCAGACCTGAGCATGAACAAACCCCAGGTGCACCAAGCCCAAAGCCCAGATTTGTGGTTCTTCTCCCCAAAGATTGAGTGACACCAAATTCAAAACTCCTTTCCTCAGAGGGCCCTCAATACCCTCTGTGTCTCCTCATCCCTACTTGGGAGCATCTCGCTTCCTCCTGCCTCCCTGTGCAGGGGCATCTCCTCACTCCTACCCTCTCCCCACATCCCACTTCCTCTGGTCAACTCCTATGCTTCCAGATTCTGTGGAATTGGCACCTTCTGCAGGAAGCCTTCCCTGACCACACCCTCCCTCACCTTGACTTCCTCACCCTGTGCTGTGCAGGGAGGTGACAGGTACAGACTGTGGAACCCCCCTCCAGAGGGGGATGAGGCCGTTGTGAGGGTCAAGTGAGTTAATATGCACACATCAGAAGGGTTGCAGGTAGCAGGTGCCAGCTATTGTGACTGTCCCGATGTCTCTGACTCCTGTCTTTTATCCCAGAACTTCTGGGAAGTAGGTGTAACTGTTCACACAGTGACCACGGGGTCCCTGAGGGACTATGTCCTTTTCCTTTTGATTTCCTAGTTCCCAGCTCCTAGCATGATGGTCAACACAGACAATTAAGGTCTGTGAAGGAACAAATTAATGAAGGAATGAACATATATGGTGTGGTAAGCTGAAAAATAGTCCCCAAAAGATACCCGCATCCTAATCGCTGGGACCTGTAAAGTTACCTTATTGAGAGAAGTCTTTGCAGGTGTGTGAAGTTAAGGATCTGGAGATGGGAGTCTCCTGGGTCAGCTGGAGGGCTTCTAAATGCGATCACAGTATCCTCATAAGAGGGAAGCAGAGGCAGACTTGACACAAACAGAAGAGAAGGCCATGTGGCCACAGAGGGCAGAGACTGGGGGGATGTGGCCATAAGCCAAGGATGCCAGCAGCTGCCAGAAGGTGGAAGAGACAAGGTCATGAATCTGAGAGCCTCCAGAGGGAGCATGGCCCTGCCCACACCTTGATCTCGAGCTTCCGAGCTCCAGAACTGCACCAGGATGAAGTTCTTTTTTTTTTTTTTAAGCCTCCAGGTTGGTGGTAGTTTGTTACAGCCGCTTCAGGAAACCAATCACATGGTATAAATACCATGAGGAGGTTATTACAGATTATTAACGGCGAGGCTTTGGAATCCAAAACAGCTAAGCCAGGCACCAAAGGCTATTGCTCATTTAGCCAGTGAACTCCGGACAAGTTAACTTCTCTGAGCCTCAGTGTTCCTATCTGTAAAATGGGGACTGTAGTTCCTACCCACTGAGGTCCTGTGGGTTTTACAGAAGAAAATGAATGTACTGTGCATGGCACATATCTGGCCCATGAGGGTTATGATACGTGGAGAGGTTGAGGAAGAGGCTGTTCTGATTTTCATCTCCGGGCCTTGACTTCATGGTCCACGTTGTGTGGAAGTGGGGCAGGATTCACAGTTTCTTCCTGCTCACAACCTCCTGGGATTTTTTTTAACCATGAATAATTTTCGTATTGGAGATGAGGAAGAGGTGTGAAGGCAAATGCCTTCTTCACCTGTCCTGAAAGAAGTTTGGCCAGCAGAGGCAGAAGCAGCCAGCTCTGCCTGGGTGGGGTGAGGACTCTGCAGGACCAGAGCGTGTTTGGGGTGAGCACAGCGTCTCCAGAGCCTTGTCAGGAGGGGTGCCCAGGAAGCGGGGGTTTCACTCACAGTGGGTGCCCAACCACAGCCTTCTCTGACCCTCCGAAGGGAGCAGGACCATCTGACTGCTAACATTCCTCCAGGAAGCTAAGACGAATAACAAAACCGTACTTATTCTTCCCAGCTAGGCTCTGCATCCTTTCATCAGCCTCAGAAATGGCTCCTAACAGTGATTTCTGGACAGGGCTCCTCATGGTTTGGGAGGTTTGGGAAGTGGTCTCCTGCCAAGGTCTCACCTCCCGGAAGTCCAACCGGAAGTCCACGTTCCCCAGCTCCCAGCTTCCCCTGCGGCCCCCTCCTGCTGAAAAGAAACGCTGCAGGCCTGCAGGCCCTTTACAGTCGGATCCCAGCCCGTGCCCTCTGTTCGTGCAGAACACGAACGCCACCTCCACACTCTGTTACACTTCTATCAAGTGCTCACTACTTCCCCGGCGTGGTGTGCCGTGGGCCTTGGCTCCAAGACAATGACTCAATGTGGAGTTGATCAATGAAATGCACAGCCTGTCCTGCACATGCCATTCCCTCCGCCCGGACTGTCCTCCCCACTCCCACCCCCATAGCCATCCTTCAAATGCCACCTCCTCCAAGAAGCCTTCCCAGAGTGAGCCGCCCTCACTGCTCTGCTCATACAGAACTCCGTGAGGAGTCTCCTAGAGGGGTTTCATGATGTTCAGTGATGGCCTGCCCACCTGCTGCCCCTTCCCAGGTAGGACACCAGGCCCTCTACATCCCTGCTCCTGGGGGCCTCAGAGCTGAAGGGGATCATTCCAAGACCAAGGAGGGAGAGCCGACATCAGTGTTAGAGCCGTGCTCTCATCCACTGACCCCAGAGTGATTCTGTGCGCACTCACTCAGGTGTCCAGAGTACAGGTGTGTGCACACATACACACACACATACTTTAAAAAATATATACAGATTTAACTGTTTGGTATACGACATATACTATACAGATATACCATTTTACCATTTCACAATCTTTCCAGTGACCTGGCTGAAGGCAGGACCTTCAGCTCTTGGCAGCATCATTTCCACTTCCCTCTTCCTCAGGGGAGACACCTCCTCTGGCCCCTGTGACAATACTTGCTGTCTGACTGAGGCCTCCTCATGCCAGGCACTGTACCTAGGGCTTTCCACGAGTCATTCCCTTGCCTCCAGCAGCCACTGCAGGGGACGCTATTATTAACTATATCTTAAGGCAAGGAAAACGAGGCACAGGGGTGTTATGTAATTTGCCCAAGGTCACACAGCCAGAGTGTGTGGGAGATAGGACTCGAATCTGGGCGTCTGGCTCCAGGGGACCCCTCTTTCTAGGGTCTGATTTCACTCTCTGGTTTCATCTCCTGACAACACCAGGGTCTCCCTTCTTTGTAGAGTGAAAATTGCCCCCTTCCCAGGGAGGCCTGATCAGAGCCTCTGTGTGTCTTCCTTGGGGAGTCTGACCAAGCGCTCAGGAGTCCCAGGGCCTATGTCAGTCTGGCAGGCACATCTCCGAATGCCCAGGCTCCTTGGTCCTGCCCGGCCAGGAACTACGGCCTAGTCTGAGGGAGCAGGTGCCTCCCCCTGACTTCCCCTTACCCACAGCGGGCAGCACTTAATCCTGGCGGGCCCATCTGGGCTTTTCTGCTCCTTGTGGGAAGTATGTGATGGGAAGGCTAAAAGCTCAGGTTTCAGACTCAAAGGATTCCGGATTCATCTTCTGGCTCTGCCACTTGCTAGCCATATGAACTTGATCAAGTGACTTAATCTTTTGAGTGACTTAATCTCAATGTTCTCACCTATAAAATGGGGAGAACTGTGTCTACCTCAGAGTTGTGAAGACAAAATAAGATCTTGTATCTGAATCTTCCCATAGTGCCTGGCTTATCACCTCCCATGAGTATTATTCTCACACAAATATTGGTGTAAGCACAGACTGATGATCAGTTTATGCAGTGCTTTGGCCGGCTCCATAGTTAATCACTGTCTTGGAGTTGAGGCCCTGCCACCAGGTGCCTGGGGTATCAGCAAGGGCTCAATAAATGGGTAAATAGCAGGTGGTGTTTCCATGCTGCTAATTATTACAGCCCCTCCACTTCACCCTGACCCACTCCTCCCTCCAGGGGATCTCACGATCTGCCCTGTGGAACTCAGAAGTGGCCAGTGTGACTTGCTTTGGCCACTGAAATGTGGGGGAAGCATCATTTGTGGACAAATTTATGAGCATGGTTCTTCATGTCTCTGTCCTCTGGCAACGTCCCAGAGAGACACTGCTTGTCAGTCTGGGTCATGGAACAAAAGGGAGATGGAGGTGTCGTAGGGACCATTTGTTACTGAAAGGTAATGGGCCCTGCCCTGACTGATACAGGAAGGAGGGATCCCGGTTTCTTCAAAGGCCTGACAATCACAGAGCTGTCTGTCCAGATGGGAGACACCTTTCTCTCTACCCTACTATCTGATCCAAACTCACTCCCCCAAGATGACAACGCTTTTCAGTGGCAGAGTTAGGACCACAGTCTCAGTGGCCTCCTGACCTGCACCAGTGCTGCTTTCTGTGAGGAAGCTTTGGTGCAGGTGGTCCCAGAGTGACTGGTGTACAATCTCAGGCACTAGGCTCTAGCTCCAGATACCAATTCTGCCATCCCCACTGAAAAGCTTAAAAACAAAAGAAAACAGAAATCGGGGTGTCCCAGTCCTACTACATTCACTTGGGGGGTGGGCGTGGCATGGCGGGGGTGGCGGGGGTCGGGGAGGAGACGTTTGGGGACCAGCCAGGATCACTGAGATTTAGGAGTGTGGAAGCCAAGGTCTTCCTGCGGGGAACCCCATCAGCAGGGATGTTGCATGGGGTGCACTGGATGGTCATCTTGGGGAGAAGCCCTCCAGAGGCTTCTCGGGAACAGACTGAGGTGCAGAGTTTAGAGGGGGCTCAAGCAGGGCGCGAGACCAACCAAGCAAAGGAGCAGAGGACTCCGCGGCTCCACCGATTGGCCTCCCTGGAGACAGGCCCAGTTCTCCCGCGCCCCCTGCTGTTCAAGGGAGGTTTTAAAATTTAAGATCACTCCCTTAGATGCAACCTTTCTTTCCTAGACTCATTCACTTAACAAACATGTACTGAGCGTCCATTGTGTGCCAAGCTCTGTTCTAGACTCTGGGGATGCAGCAGTGAACAAAACGGAAAACTCTGCCTTCACCGAACTCATTTTCTTCTGGGTTCTGGGGAAGTCCTAAGAAATTCTGTGCCTCTTCCAAGGCATCATCCTGGATGTCAATGGTAGTGAAATTTTTTTCGGGCTCATAATATCTAGAGGTATTAACTAATTCCACCTGGATTTGAGGACTCCGTAAGAGCTAAGCCCAAGGCAAGACACTAGGGACATGAGCTGTCACATGAACTTCTTCCTGCCCACCCTCCTCGTAGTCTAGCGGGCTGTGGTGAGGTTGACAAGGAGTCAGCCAACCACCCACGGCACTCAACCCCCACCCAGGACAGATGTCAGCTGCAGAGGGAGCAGGGAGAGCAGCCCAAAGAACTGCTTTTCCACAAAAAAATCCTCGCTGGAAGTGGCCTTTGCCGCGGGGAGGTCTCCTGGGGGACAAGGTAGGCTCCCCAGGGAGGAAATGATGTCTGCAAAGGCCTACACACCAAAAGGGCTTCGAGAGGGCCAAGGAGACAAAACATCATATTCTCAGGATCTATGTTGAGGGGAGAAGGTGGAACAAATCTGGGTTACTAAGAGAAGCCACCGAGGCTGGGACTGCACACGGGCATGTGCAGAGGTCAGTAAAGAAGAAACCCTCCCCTCCCCGCAGGCAGTGATGTGCCCTGAAGGTGCCACATCTCTAGGAGGACTTGTAAGGTGCTAGTGGTTGAAAACCCCTTCAGTACATCCCTGTAATGCCATCAGTAAAATTTTGTGCAAATGGATTCTTCAGTGGGGCGGTAGGTGCCATGTGTCAGGGTGGGTTTGGGTTGAAAGGGAGGAGGGAATGGGCGCTATCTAGGTTACAAGTGGAATGGTCTGTCATCCCAGTGCTTGCCCTTCCAGCTGAGGAGCTCAGAATGGCTGGAGCTAGGTGGGATTATAACAGAAGATGTGATTGCAAATGCAGGTAGGGATCAGATGATGGCCTTGCATATCCTGGAGAGGACCTTGGACTTCATCTGTGCGTTAGAGGTGAGGAGAAAGCCTTTTAAGTAAGCCCTGGCTGCACTGATGATGTGCAGGACACTGGGGACAATGGGCCACACTAGGAGACCCTTATAAACAGGTCAGTGAGCCAAATATTATCAGCTTTAAATATTTTAAAATATCTATGTTTTATTATCTAGTAAGGAAAGTTTCTATGTATGCTCTTAATTTTTCTTTTTTCTTAGCTGTGCTTTCTTGTTTATTTTATAAGATAAACCCCAGGATCATTTTGTTTGGATACATACTCTCTTTTTGTAGGGATCTTGATTGGAATTTGTGTTGAATCAGTAATTAGTATGGCAAGAACTGGCACTCTAGTATTCATTCTTCCCATCCAGGATGTGGTTAGTATCTCCACTCACTCCGCTCTCCTTACAGCGCCCAGCCCGCACCTGCCTGTCTGCTGAGTAACGCTGTGCGGACTGAATCAGCAGCAACAGGAGGAAAATAAGAGCAACACGATGACTTTCCATAAAACAAAATTAATTCTTCTTAAATAACTGTATTTCCCTCTTTCCCTACTCTTTTTTTGGGGTTGAATTGGCCTTTCTATTATAAAAAGGCTGTTACTGGAATTTTTTCTTTTTGTTTTCTAAATGCGTAAGTTCGCAAAATACATTGTAGAAATTTTACTGATGTGTGGAATCTCGAAGTCTGGATTCATTTTCAATAGGTCTTTATTACGCAGGCCATCTCCATTTTGGTAGGGATTTTTGGATAGGGGTTGGTTTTTGAATGGAGTCTTTTTTCCTAGTATATCTAATTATACAGTTCCCTGATATAGAGACTTAAGTGTTATTCAGCAACCATCTATCGAACTCCTTGAACAAGGACTTGTCCCTGTATTTGGAGGCCCAGAATCTAGCCAAGGAGGTAGGAACAGTTGATGATCACAACACTGTAATGAGAAGCAGTTATGGGACAAAGAGAAGGGCTCTCAGTGTAGCCCATGGGAGAAAGCATTTCCAAGAGGTGTTGATGCTGGAGTTCACTGAAAACAAGGACCCCAGTAAATGTTTGCTGGATGAATGAATGAATGCTGAAAACTCAAAAAGACTGTGTTTTAATGAAAGAAAAATTATTTTGGTCTCCTGTAGAATCCTAGATGTGAGTATAGTAGGTGGCGGTGCTGTTTCGCTTAAGGCGTCCGCCACCTCATTCCCTCCTGCCTTCCCCATCTGCAAATCACCAAACTGGTGAGGGAGCATCCCTTGCCATCAACTTCTCATCCTACTTTGACTTTGGGCCAGACTCAGAGAGCTCTCTGGGGCTAAGGCATGTCTTTATGAAGTTTTTAAATGTACAAAATCAGGGTGCATTCCCCAAAGTAGAACAAAAGAAAGGAGGAAACTAAGAACAGGAGCTCGTCTCCTTTCTGGTGCACTTTCTGCCTAGACACTTCTCTGCTACACATGCTCTCTGGGCCAGGTCGTCCTGGTACCTCCTATACATTCAAGACTCCACAATCCAATTTTCAACTCCTCAGTGGACGTAACCTCCTGGACAAACTTCTTGGTCATTTTTCAGGACCCAACTCCTCAGTCACTGACCCTGCCAGTCACTGGTCCACACCCGGGGACACTGTGCTCACTGGTTACGTGGCTGTTTCCCTAACTAAATTGTGAGCTCACGTAGGGGAGAGGCCAAGCTTTCTTCTTCTTTTTCTTCTTTTGCACCTGCAATTCCTGGCAAAGGGCTTGGCACTATTATTCAACTGAAAATGCTTCTCTGAACAAATGAATAAATCAGCTGAGGTTAGCTCTGTTGACATTTTCTTTCTTCAAACATATTTAAGTTGGGCAATGCTCTCTGAACTTCTGACCAGGAAAGGGCCCTATTAAGATAGTGATTTCCCCTTTTCATATGGAGGAAGTGGCCCTTATGGGGGAAGTTCTGAACTCTGTAACACCACAGGCTTAATTTTCTTTAGCTTGTCTGTCAGCATAAACACATAAATTTTCTTTAGCTTGTCTCTAAAAAATATCTGCAGTATGAACTTTTGGGGATAATATATAAAAAGGATAAAGGTAATTTGGCCCAATTTAAGTAAAATGTATGAAGCTTCTTTGGAAACTTTAAATATGCATACATACATGTATGTAATATATGTATATATGTACATACATACATGGTATAAATGGATTTTTAGAAGGTACTTAAAAAAAAAGCCAAATCTATTAAAATTACTATTCCACATTAACATGAAATTTCCACTTATGATTAACTAGTACTTTTAAAAGAACAAAATGTGCGAGATTCAAGCCAACAGGGACTGTGTTGCTGTAGTATGGCTTAATATTTATAGAAACATAATCAACATTGCAAAAGAGCTTCTTTTAAATTGGCAGCTAGAAGGGTCTTAAGTGCAAATCACTTCAGTACAAAGACTGAGTCTCTAATGGACAGGCCTGGTGGATTACTCGGGGCAGCTGCCCATGAGTTTGGATACAGCTGTGCCAGAGGCTATTCTGACATGCGGTGTGCAGTGTAAGTTTTACTGCTAGAAACCAAGGGCGAACTAGGGGTGAGGGTAAGTGTCACAGATGCTGGCCACCAACTGGGGCATGGAGGGTGGGGGGTGGGCGGCTTTCTGGAAAAAGAGGAACACTGTGATGATGCTACCTCTTTGCTGCAGGTTAAGTTTTTACTATTCTTCTAGTGCCTTTCGGCTCTCCCCAGCCCGCCATGGGGATCAACTTTTCTGGCCAGACAGTTCAAAATTGCCAGGCCACCCTGAGACTGTCCCAGAAAAAACTGCAGGCAAGACATGGGCACAGGGGCCCGGAAATGATGTGTGATGTTGTCCATGTTCTTGAGCAGCTTACTGTCCAGGGATGGAGCCATGTGATCCATAGAGTCATTACCCCAAAGGCATCCCTACTTTGACTATGATGCTTTAGGCCGGAGGGAGAAGACAGTACAGCTGACTCTTGAACAAGGCGGCATATAATTTATAGTCGGACCTCTCTGCATCCACTGTTCCTTTTCATCCCTGAATTCAACCAACCGTGGACCGTGGCAGTTCAAACTCCATTGTTCAAAGGTCAACTGTATTTGAATTTTCAGTTCTCTACTCCAATGGTCTCATTTAAGCCTGGGTGCCCAGGAAACTCGCCTGAACCTTTAAACTTTCTCTCTCTCTCTCTGACACACACACACACACACACACACACACACACTCTCCCTCTCTCTCTCTCTCCCTCCCCCCCGGGACCTTCATCCCCAAAGAGTGTACACACTCTACCTTGGGGGTCTGGGAGGGCTCAGGGGCTATCAAGTGCTCCAGATGAGGCTCCTCTGCTTTCTCAGTCTTCGAGTAAACAGACAACCACTTGCCTCAGAGCTGCAGGTGTCGGCTTCATGGTCTTTTTAGCCCTTTGTCTAATACCAGACACTTGCCCTCGTAAGGATCAGCTCTGTTCTGCCCACCAGGTCTAGGCAGCCTTCCTTCTCCATCTCAGGGTAGCCTACATAATGGGGTAAACAAAATCGTAAAACTCACAGCAGCAGAGCCAAGGAAAGTGTTGGACAGTGTTTACACACACTGTGTCAGGGAAGGTTCTATAGGGGAGAGCTGAGAGGCTGGAGAGAACTGTGGGATCCTAACACATGCCCTCTGGTCTTGCGGGGTGTGCTGGCATTGGACTGCTCATTTTAAAAGAACTCAAGTCAGCCTAACCCAAAGAAGCGAGTCACCTCTCAGCTTTGCAGGCCCTAAAAAAGCATTTATGGGGTTCAGGACACATGATCTTAAAATGTGGTACCTTGAGGGACTTGAGAAAATGGCAGAAGCAGGAAGGTTTCCCCAACTGTTCCCCTGCCCTCTTCTCCTGAAATAGGTCATAAAACCTTTATGTGAGAGGCGCCCTCCCTAGCCCCAGAGGACAGGAGCACCCTTATCCCTGAAGACAAGACAGAGGGACTCCGAGAACTGGAACAGGCCTTGCTAGGTTTCCCCCACTTTGCTGCTATCACCTCTCAGTCTCTGACCTAAGGTATTTCTACATGGATGCCCACTCTTTATCAAACCTAGGACAGAAATACTCAGGTTTAATTGTTCCTGTGGGTCTTCATCTCTTTATGAAGGCTCCTGTGTCATGTAAAATTTATACTAAATTAATTTCGTATGCTTTTCTCCTGTTAATCTATCTTTGTCAGTTTAATTTTCAACTGACACAGCCAGAGACCCTCAGGGACTCAAGGAAAGCTTTTTTCTCCCCTACATACTTCACCAAAGTTATTTTACTTTTAGTTTTGAGAGGTTCTGGAAATAGAAAGGTCTTTCCCATGGCGGGGGGTGGTTTGAGAACCCAAGACATCCTTAAAAGAAAGGAAATGGCCTTAATGTTTCAAAAGATCAAGGAGGAGTTGAGGAAGTGAGAAAATAGAGCTGTTGCATGTGAAGAAATTAAATAACTCCCCACATCTTAGAGCCGATTGAATTTACAGTTTACTTAAAAAAGGGGGAGGAATACATACACAGGGAGGAAAAAATGGGATGGGAACAACAATGATCTGAAATGGATTTCTACAATTCTCCCCTACAATGGTGGATTTTGTCTGTAGGGCAGTATTCCTCCTGCTGGCGTACAACTGCTTACAATATTAACAAGGCTGTAGACAAGGGAACTGCCAAAGTTTGGGCCCAAATGGAAAAGAGAGGAAGTTATCATATACAATGTAAGTTTACAATACACAGCATTTTCTTTAAAGGATGTAACGCAGTCGCAGGAAGTTAACAATACTAACATGAGAATAGTCAAATTTTTGTTTGTTATCCATGTACAGCAACTAACTGCTTTACAAAAAAGCAAAATAATACAATATATCATCACATGTATTTACAGTGTAGTAAATATACTTTTCTGTCAAATTTTACACAAACTATTTACAGGTGAATATACTGCATTAAAAAAAATTGTGTGGCTGACACTAATAGTGAATTTTTGTATAAGTCCATTGCATAACAGTGAGTAAGACATGCCTCATTATGCCTGGGTTGGGGGGTGGGATGTAAAAACAAAACCAAAAAACAAACAAACCCTAAAACCCACTAAGCAGGGAGGGCTGACGGCTTACATTGTCTCCCCCAGGACAGCCATTCTTGGGGGTGGAAGCTGACTGTTCTCTGTGGCGTCCTCAGGACCTGCGCGGGGCGGCATTCAGTAATGAACAGGTGCTGAGTGGATGAAGGACAGAGCACTCGCCACTTCTCCCAAAGCCAGAGAACTGCATCTCAGTGCTGGCAAACAAGGGCGTACCCCTGGGACAGGGCGGTGATAAAACAGGGAGATCAGGCATGCAAAATAACGTGATGAATTCATGTTTTCCTTTTTAAAAAGTCAGGGGAAATATCCACAAACCTAAAACAAATGACTTTACACAACTTATATCAGATTATGCAAAATGGACAACCTGCTCTGGACTCTAGAGTGTCTTGTGTCGGTTACAGGTATGAGGCCTAAAGAGAGTTTCACTTCTCAGGGAAAGCATGTTCGTGAGAGATTTATCTCATGTTCATTTTAGTTACTGGAAAGCTAGATTTTCCTCAAGAGTTGGAAATTCTTCAAACAAGGTAAAATTTAAACCTTAGTAAGTTTTCAAATTCTCAGGATGTACTGATCAAAAGTATTTCCGCCAAAGAAGGCTCAATTTTGACTTGTGCAATGCAGATCATTTCATGAGGTACTTCAAGTGAATTTACGCCATTCATTACACTAAAGGGAAATAATGACTAAATTTAAGAAATAGCATACCTCGGAAGCCTCATTTATGGAAAGATCAGTATTTTCTAATAGTAAATTTTCGAAGTTCCTCTGTTATGATGGAAAAAGCAAAATAGCATAAAACTACCCACTGTCATTGCACCAAACCAACCAAAGAGAGGAAAACATGGAACCAAAATGATTAAAGGCTCACATCTGTCTTTTACTCCTGGAGCCAGGAAGTTGTGATACCCACTCCAGAAACACTGGGTTGTGGGGGAACTGGGACCTTACCGGCAGCTTGGCATCCTTGGCACTGGGGCTGTTAATGATCTGTTTCTAAACTAAGCTCTAGTCTTAGCTTCCTTATCGTCTCAGTTGCTCTGATATTATAAACATTCAATTCTAATGCAGCCTCTACAAAAGTTAAAAACAAAAGTTTAGTTATTTGCACCTGTCTTCAATATTTTCCAACAATTTAATGTCAAAATAACTATTAATACTAAGGTTTTTTTCTTTTTATTTTGGCAAATGGTTCTTTTCCCAGGACTGTAAACAAATTAAAAGAATTAAATTCCTGTTATTTCTGAATATCAAAAGCAATTTTATTTACATTAACATATTACATTGTTATTGTGTTGGATAAATGTGAAATGTGTTATATTATTAAAATCAGAACACTTAAATGTACCATTATTTATTGATTTAGCTGTGGAACTTAATTTACTGCAATCCACTCATGAGATAGCACTACAGGAAACCCCCCTCCCCTAGGTTTCTTCTCCCCTCCCAAAGCCATTACATCTTAACATAGAAAGGCAACCTGGGGATAGGAGGATAATATCTTCTTGTAATAAATATGGTTTAGTCCTAAATTGGAACATCCAGATACTAATATATTCGCTGAAGTCAAATTATTTTGCACACTGCAGGTACCACAAAGAAATTCGATCTGCATTACTATGGAAATTCCAATGCCAAGATAATCCATACCATTCAGTATAGCAGCAACTCTTAAGGTCCCCCTATTGTCACACTAATGCAGGCTGACCAGTCATTTCACAGTGATTAAATGCAATTCTATCATATAGAATTCAAATGTTTTGCTAAAGAAATTCCTGATTTTTTTTGGAGGGGAGGGGAAAGATTACAAGACATTTAAAATATATCTTATTGAAAAATTTTGATAATATACACCATACTCTCTGGGAAAATCATTAAACAAAATAAAAGCATCAGCTATTCTAATAGTCACGTACCATTCCATTTTGCTATGGAGCTAATGCAACCATCTACGAAAACTACCTTCGAGGAACAATTTTCAACACTTTGTTCACTGATTACCCTGATCAGAATTATTTAGGAAAGAAGAGGAGGAGGGGGAAAATGTATAATTACTATACTTAGTATAGTTTTGGCTTACAAAAACAAAAAACAAATTTTAGCATATTTAAAGATTATAAGATAATCAACTGGAGAAAAATATAAACTAGTTTGGATGACTGAGTTTGGATAAGGCCTCAGAACTCATCGCTTTTAATTCGGTAATGTTAAGATATATGTGGTTACATTTATTTTCCTGTAATTATTGCTAATACTCAAGTGTTAGTATTTCTTAAGAACCCACTACAAAATACTAAATACCTCCAACCCCCCCACCCCCGCCCTCAAAGTACCTTGCCTGTGGCTTTATGGTGTGAAGTCACTGAGGCTTGACCTCTGTGGTTCCTTCAGTTTTGTTAAGGTTAAAAAAAAAAAAAAGTCCACAGCTAAAAGTCAGATTAAACATACTGGGGTTATAATATTATTTCTCCCATAGACTTCTATCTTGAAAAGTGTGTAAATAAGACTAACACTTTACTTTGTATGATGAAGAAGGGGAAAACATAGAAGGCAGAGCTCTGTGCAAATGGCTTTCATAGCTGGCACTGCAGTAGTAGCAGTATTCAAGAATTCATCCTCTCTCACAATTGGGATGTTCTCAGTTCAAGTGTCCTGACCTCCCACTTTCTCTGCAGTTGTTCTGAACACTTGCTTACATCAGACACACCAAAAGTAGAAGGAAAAAAAAGTTAAAGAAAAAAAGCAGCATTAAATTTAGGCAATGCTTCCAAGAGCTGAGCATCTGGCGACACGGCAGACTGGACGGGCTGGTTATAAAGCATGGAGTGCGGCATCACAGCACGGTGGTGAGGGGTCACTAGTGAGGAGCCCGTGTAAGTTAAGTCTGTTTGAAAAAGGAAAGAAAGAAAGCTTCACACGATCTTCTTAATGCTATTACGTTTGAAACTGCCAGCGCTTCTTTGCTTCTGCACCTGGCTTGCGGATCCATGGCGAGTTCGTCCACTGTTACAGTGGCCAGTGGTGGGGGAGAGTTCAACGTTCTCCTTGTCGATTCCTGGAGAGAAACAGAGCAGCCAGTCATCCCTCCTCCTCTGGTGTTAAGCTCCAGGACTGAATCTCATGATTTGTATTCGAGAGACAACCTGGTATATTGTTTTTGCATTATTTCATTTCAATAGTCAATTGCTAGAATGTTTACAAACACTGTCACGCAGAAAACCTCACACTTTGTTAAGCAAAATTTGCTATCACAGCAGAAAAACAGCATAAGGAGAAAAAAAAACAAAAACAAAAACAAAAAAACCAAACAGAAGTTGCAAGGAAAAGCTAGAGGCAGGCAGGCTTGAGCTGAATGAAAGGCTAGCAGCCACCAAGGAAGACGGCTTCCTTCAAATCATACCAGAAACTTCCAGCAGAGGTCAGCTTCTAGCCACATATCCTTACTGGTGTTTATACACCGAGTATATTCTGTAGTTGCAGAAGGTACAGAAATTCATCATTTCAAAGAAAGGTAGATGCTTTTTATTTTTTAAAATAATAGTGCCTATCCCAAAGGAACTCAAATATTTACTGAGAAAATAATACATCACCAAGGTCATTATAGTATCTTTCCTTTGACCTTCTTTTCAACTCTGGCAAGTCATTTTTTTTGTTGTTCTGCACCTCAAATAGATGCCATTTATTTCTCTCATAGAGGAGATTAAACCTCCCCCAACTGGGCCCTACAATGTATTTTATAAATAATCTAATTAGTATCTTCATTAAAGAAACCAGAAGCAAACACAAGGTATTTTTTACTCATCAGATTAGAAAAGATGACAAATTAGACAGGTAACAGAACAGTGGTTACCTCTAGGGAAGCAGTGACTGGAAAAGGGTATAAGGATAGTTTCTCGGGGTGTTGGTAATGTTTCTTGACCTGGAGGCTGGATTTTTAAGTATGTTTTCTTCTTAAAAGTTCAATAGGTTGTAAACTTATGATCTGTGTGCTTTTCTGTCTCTTACACTTCAATGAAACTTACTAAAATAATCAGACCGATTATACCCACCTTTGGCATAACTATTGCTAGGAAAGCAAAAAGCATTTTAGAAATTTGTGTCAAAATGTTAAGCACTGGTTGATAGTCACTGATACAGAAAGATGATCATAATTTTGGAGTAAGGGGGGAAAAAATCCACATACAGGAAAAAAAAAAAAAAGCCTGGGAAAACATTTGCCAAAATATGTTATCTCTGGATGGTGTGATTTCAGGTAATTTTTACTCTGTTCTTATCTGAACCATTTGAATTTTAAAATACACGTTACATTGGAGAATGGAAAAATTTCTATTTTTGGACAACAATAATACTTCAAGTCAAAAAGTACTTATGTTATTGAAAATGTACACAGACCCATGCATCTATTTGTTGGTTCAAGGAAAGGAAATGGATTTGTGATGACCTCTTTCTAGGGGCCACACATCCTTCATTTGGATTCAGCCTTGAATTCAGTTCAGAGTATGAGACATCCACAGGCACACAGCCTGATGTACACAGGTTCTGTAGAGGTTCCTCTTGAACTTATCAAAGGACCATGGGCATATGAAAAAGTGCACTGGGCTGAGGCTGCGAGTGCAGGGCTACAAAGGTCAGCAGTACCTCCCCAGGGGCCAAGCAGAGGCAACCTGCATCTCGAATCTGTTCTAATCGCATCCTATGGGTAGAAAGATGAACAAAAGAAAACACATGGCCATGTTCACAGAACTTTTCTCTGGGTAACAGATTCCTGGATGATTTTTATTCTGTTCTGCATATTTATTTGCATCTTCTCCAGAGCTCTTTAAAAAAGAAACAAAAAAACTGAAAGACTGCTCATCATCACTTGAATGCAACTTGAAACCTGTGATATGTTTTTGTGCAGCTCTTTCAATTGCCTCACGTATCTCCACAAAATGCAACCCATATTTTTTTCATCTCTATTCCCTTCGTGATGCATTCTTCTGTCTCCTGCCGGAACTACTTTCTCCCTCCCTTCTTTCTCCCTGCTTCGATATGGCATTTCTATTTTGCCTATACTATCAAAACTTGTGTATACATCATATTTTCTCTACTAGAATAAAAGCACCTGAAAGAGCAAAGATCATTTATTCATTTTTGTTTTCCTATAAGATCTAGTTGATGTCTTTTTAAACAAATATTGATTGAACCGAATGCTTCCTTTTTTAAATGTAATTCAGAACCAAAAAGCATGCACTGCTTATCTGAAGTGGGGTAGCGAGGTATTTTTACAGAAAAAGACAAAAAAAAATTTTTTATCTTCTTCTGTCTGAAATCATCATAAACTTATCCGTGTATTTAGGACGTTCCATTTCCTTAAATTTGCATGTGGCCTACAAGTTCAAGTCCAGTAGTTCCTTATCTGGGGTCATTTCCTTAATAGGAAATAAGACTCAGGCAAAACTAGGACTTTAAAGATAAGGGTTTGAAATAAGCAGGAGATGGGCATCAGGAAGGACACAGAGTGGGTGACACTGGAGGGAGGGACAGCGGCCCTCTGCCAGCAGTCTGCCACCCTGGGGCTCTTTCCTGTGTGCCCACCTTTGGCGCAGCCTTGCTACTGCTAGACTGTGCTCACTGAGGGGGAAGCAGTCAACACACTGCAAGGTGGCAATCCAGCTTAAGTCTTATGAATTTAAATTATATAAATTACAATCACATAGAGTAAGTCACTAGCGTGAAAGTTTCTTCAAAGAAATACTAAGAATATTCCATTTTCTGTTTTGTTAATAAGCAAATCACCTTCAGACCTCTAAATAGACATTTAAAAGCCTTATTTATCACTTATTAAATGTGAAAGGTAAAAGCAAGCAATAAAGTTTTACACATACTACGACCTCAACTACATAAAGAAACTGGAAAGGAGATACATTAAAATGCTAATAAACAGTGTGAGTCTCCAGAGGGATTATGGGCAAGATTTTTTTCTTTTATTTTTCTGAATTTTCTAATTTTTTCCCTAACAAGCATGCATTCCTTTTAATTAAAAATTAAATTAAGTATCACTGACCTAGGACTGCCACTCATAACCCAAAGCTTCAATGCTATGTGAGAGGCTAATGGCCCAGTTTTACTCTCAAATTCAATCATCTCAATTCATTTCGTGTGTGTGTGTTCTTCCTACGTAGTGACCCAACCTGTAAGTGTTGATTCCTAAGCTCAACTGCACAGCAAAGATGTTTTACCTTAAGGATGTAAGGAGAAGCTGACATTAAAATCTTGAAGGTTTTTTAAAAAATCAGTGTTAAAAAGCATTAAGATCAAAATATAGCACCTTGAAAAAGTCAAATTAGTATCAAACAAAACGATCCCAGTATCCTGGCTTCTAAGCAGAATTCTTACTTTTGAGAATTTTGGCAGCATTCTTCTTTTTAACCCTCTGAAATTAAATCAAAACCTCTCTGGAAGCTGGTGAAGGATTTGGTCTCAACAGTCTATAGGAAAAACTCTCAGATCACCAGCCGGACTGCCCAAATGGAGACAGAGCCATCCTGCTTTGTGGTACATACTACATCTAAATTAGTGAGCAGACCTTGCTGTTGCACTCCTGTTCATCAAGGCCCCTCAGAGGCTGTGCATCCTGGTCTCTCCTATGCCCCTAAGCACTGGTTTTCCCTTCTGACTTTCAGTGGGCACAAAAGCAAAAATCCATGAGGTGATAGAAACCCAGAGGGCATCACCCAAATGAAATAAAGGTAAAAACCACTGTGGTCCTGACTTGCTAGTTTAAATTCCCTTAGATATATATACTGTAGTTAAAGATGCGGCCAATTACTAACATGCAGGCCAGAAGAAGCTGGAAATTCTCCATAGCATTGTATTAACAAGCTCTGTGCTTCAATGAATTGTGGTGGTTCCAGATAAAGATAAAATTCTAAATAAAAAGCTGTTATTGGCCAAAATTCAGTGAATTGACTAAGTGGAAAAAAAGTTATCAGATTACATTATAGTTAGGTAACTTAAAACATGTATCAGTTATATGTCTATCTCCTTTGCTCAAACATGAGTTCCTTGAAGGCAGGTATCAGGGTTTATTTTGACAACTCAGGATATAGTTCCAGCCTGACAAATAATAAAACACTTAAAATACTTAATCTTAAAAAAAACAGTCACCTATTTTTTAAACACCAAAATGATTTCCCAAACTGGAACCTAATATTTTCATGAAATAACAAAAGGATCAAATCCCTTTTAGTTCTTGAGAAGCTGAGGAAAAACAGGTTAGGTGATCTGTGACAAGTTATACAACAAAAATGAAAGACTAATAATAACCCAAGTCTCCCACCACCCGCAACAGGGCGCTAGCAGGTTCCCTGCGCTGGTTAGTTTATCATGTATAGAACATGGCAAACCTGTCAGAAAACTCTCATTGCGTCTATAGAAGACAAAGCTGAAGGCTCATTTGTTATACGTATAATGAGGCCCGTCAGAAGACCCAAGTTCAAGTCTGGTTGGATCAGAACTCTTATTTGGTTTCAGTTCTTAATCTGGCAATTAAAAATCATGTGCCTATTTTGAAAGACTATTAGAAGAATCAGACAAGCTATGTGAAGACATTTTGCAGATAGATAAGATAATTACTACACAAACGAAGATGCTCCTAATATCTGAAATAAAAAAGAGCAAGTGAAGCACTGAAAGGAGTTTTAGAATAAATGCACAGGACTTGAATTTTATACTAGAATTTGTAAAATCACTGATGTTAATGTAAATAAACACAAAATACAACAAGTTTTCTTAGGAGAAAAAATAACCATAGCTTGCTTGTAAGCTACTGTAAATACACTGATGGAAATGTGTTAAATATATACTTAGAAATATTTGTATTTTGAACTCGATATACAAAAGAGTATAAGAATTTTTTAAATATTTGTAACAGATTTTCCTCAATTGCTAACACTTCTTTTTCTCTACAGGTTGACAGCCAGCTTTAATTTCTAAGGAAACACCATGGTTGGCTTTGTATTTGGGGAAAATAAATATTTCCTAAGCTAAACACTCTTCCTCAACCACATACCCTCCTTTCTCTATTAACTCTCCTTGGAGTTTCTTGTTAACCTGCCTGTGTTAGGCCAGGGCCAGGACTGCATATTCAGTTTTCACGGGGAGCAAAAGCAGCTCTTTCACTGAGACAAGACTCAGCCCTGCAGTGCCCGTAAACAACCAGACCTTAGAGTAGTGGCCTTACAAGTTCTTCAGGTGCCTGAGGCAGACTGTGCTTACAGGGGCTGGTGAATGAAGTCTCATGCCATGTGCCCAGGATGAGCGCGGGGTAAGCAGTATTTCGTGCAAAGATGACAAAAGTAAAGAGTACCTTGATGAGGGAACAGCTGCATGAAAACTGCTGATTTAGAGCAAGGTAGAGAAGCTTCACAGACACAGAATGGAAGAAAAAACAAAAGTGAGTGATGTCCATAAGACTTTTTAAGGGTGTAATAGATTAGCTACTGGAATAATTATTATTTTCCTTCGTTTTCAGGAGGCTTCTGGCTTTCATTATTAAACTCTGATCATTAATCTCCTAAATATTACAATCTGTAAATAAATGGTAGAACTTACCATTTTATAGATAGATGGATTTTTTACCACCTTTATTAGAATTAAGAATTTTAGTTTAAATCAAGAATTAAACTAAAAAATGAGATGGAAAATTAGCAGAAATTACACCAAGCAATTTCTCAGTTTAAAATTATTTTTCTCCCTAAAATATAGGGTAATAACAAAGAAAAAGAAGAAAAAATAAATCAGGAATATACCAAATAAAGGTCTGGGATACCATGAGCAGTCACCTAAAATATTAAAATTATTTCTGAGATTTCAAGTAGTCTCAAAATAGAGGCCTCTAAGTTTCTTCTAAGAGGGAGACATTCTAAACCTGGTAAACACAGCAGGAGTGTGATTAAGTATCCCCTTTGGAGAAATGACTTTGACGAACCAGCCCTTTCTGCACACAGCTGTCAGCACTATTGTTTTAGGAATTCTTATAATTTCTAGCTGATCTACCCAGCTTCCTGGGAGAGAGGTCTGCACTACAGAAGCAAAGTAACTGAATAACTGACAGGCCCGGACAGAACCACAAAATAAAGCAGAAGAAGTGAATTTAAAGTTCAACTCGACAGGTCTTTGCTTTAAAAAAATTCATACTCTAATAGTAAGTTAAAATAATTTGATCAAGAAAATTAAAGTGTTTTTTTCTAGTGAAAAAACATTTAAAATAGATCAAAGTCTTGTTTTTGTTAAAAAAATCATAACACACACCTCATGTATTTTTGAGATAAAAAATATATTGTAAAACTTTTGCCATCATTATTACCTGATTTTTCCAAACAGATGTCCCTTTGAACTATCAGAATACTTTATAGTACAAGGTACAACGTAAGTACAAAAGAGGTCCAAAGAGTTACCTGTGAATACTTAGCCACTCTTACTGTTCTCAAGTCTATCTGAGGGCAGGTCTCATGTCCCACTAGCCCCGTGTTCCTTTGGGTCCATTGTTTACTTAGATATAGTAAACAATGAAAATCTGGGATAATTTGGGATAAAATCTGGTATTTTGGTTACCTTCTACAACTGTAGTATTAATCTTGTACTTAAAAATCAAAGAATCTGTGTACACATAGAATTTTTTAAACAACACAACTCAGAAACAATTTTAGTTGAAATGCAATACTGAGATCCATAGACAAAAACTGTCAAGTCTCTGGTGACCAGGGTCTCTCTCATCTTTAAATGCTCCAGAGTGCCTAGTGCACACCTACAAAATAGGTATTTGAATGTTTACTGAATTAAATTACAGTGTAAGACATATGAGAAGGTCTGGGTAGAGTATAAATTAAATTTTAATACATTGGAAATGAACCTATTTAATTTCTTTTTAATGAGTACTAAGTCCATATAATTCCAACTGAATTTTTATTTCTAGTATACTTGCTCTTTAATATCTAAAGAGGATGCAGGAAGACTGCATTTGAAATGCATACTTGAAATGGTTATAAAGCATTCACATGGTTTTTTAACAAGGCTTTTTTGCTCACCTTGTAAGAGAACCACTCATGGCTTGGCCTTAAGCAAGAGAAAGTCCCATATATAGCATTTTTAGTAGATGGGTTTTATTTTCTACTTCTAATCCAGGTTCTTCAATTCACGTCCAGCTCAGCTACACTGGGCCTAAGAATGGATTGCAGTATCAAATCTGAAATAGTCTTATATATCACAGAATAAATGTTATGGGTTTTCTTCAAGGTTCTCATAGTGGCATTTGGGAAAATCTGAAGAGGCAAAGTTTTATGTCTACTTGGCTAAAAGGGCCACAACACACTTTCATATGCAATGAACTCTTGAGTACAGTCCACTGGTTCCACTGATACCAAGTTCAAGTTCTATTAGGAGTGGAGACAGAAGACAGTCATTTAGGTGTTTTTTAAATGTGGACTTATAAAGCAATCCTCCTTGCACTAAGGGGACAGGTAAGTGGGCTATGGTCATCTGTCAAGAAGGACACATTTTCAGAAACAATTATTTTATGTAAGTGACCACCACTTTCTCAAAAGCTGGTCACTGATGAATTATCACCAAAATTTACTTAAGTAATGTTTAATGCTTGATGGGGACAGGGAGGGAGTTCGTGAATTCCTTATCTAGCTAATCTGACAGCAGAGACTACTGGAGATCAAACAGAAGATCCAGCTTAGTGGCCGATCCTGCTTAGCACCAAAGATCTAGAAAACAAAGACTTACACTGACAGGGAAAGTTTGCAGCAAAGGGTTGAGCTGTGTGCAAGTCAGGAACTTTTGCTCTCTCACATAAAGCAACAGAGCTTTCACCTGCTTAAAATTCAGTAGACTGGCACAGGTGGATGTTGGGGAATTTGACGGCCACACTTACGCTCCATTTCAGGGAGTGACACAGGGCTTCTTTAAATACTTCTGCTTAGGACTTGGCTGACGGGAGTGGAGGCAGGGAAATATTCTGGTTTCTATACAACTAAATAGCCAAGTTGAAATGCTGGAGTGAGTTAGGAATCTGGATAAGAGTCATCATTTCTTTTAACCCTTTGATATCAGCAAACTCAGCTCCATAAAGAATTGAGGAGATAAGGATGTAAGATTACAAGGTGCTTAAGATACAAAGGAGCGTATCTAGTCACAAAGTATTAACTCTTATAAGATGTATTCTGTAAGAGCAAATGACAAAAACACAATAATTAGGTAGCTAAATAAATCAGGATCCTTTCATGGAGATGAGCCTGCAATTTAAGGATACAAATGAGCTTCATAGGAGAGTAAAGTTACCATTGAAAAGACAAACCCTTTCTCTAATAACATGTACTAAAATAATCTGGCAAACCAAAGACACAGTTTACAATTTAGAGACAGGAAATGCTGAACATCATTATTCTACTTAATTTTATTACGTTTGAGAATAGTCAGAGGTTTCCAGTGTGTTAATAATCTATTCATGTAGCCATCTCTGGAGAACTACTGGAGGTGGCAATATTGGTTTAAAACTGCAACCAAAACCATACATGCTATTCTTTGATTTTTATAAACAATTCTAAATAAGAGGTTGCAGAGCAGGACTATTTTTCTAAGCAAATGATATGGCTAATTTCCAACCAACACAGTACATAAGCAGTTAATCCACTAGCAGAAGAACTTGTAGTGGTGCCTTTAGTCTTAACTGGGTTATTTTATTGTCTCCATTGGTGGGCAAAGATGGGCAGAAATCCCCCTGACAATTAGTCTGGGTGAAAAAGAAAAAGTCAATTTAAGAACAACTAATCATTCTGACAGGTTTAACATCATTTTAGTAACCCAAAAGGCAAAAGGTTGGTCAAAATGAATCAAACATTAAAAACAAGAGGATCAATATAGATAGAGTCTACAAATTTTCTAACTGTGATCAACTTTCATGGCTGACTAACCAAGACAACAGAGAGCTACAGAAGAAAAGGAGTGGTGGACTTAAGGTAAGGGAGACGGAGGCAATGAGACGGAACTAAATAAACAAATCAATGGGAGAAAAAGGGAAAAGCAGGGGAAGGGAAGGAAGAAAGATGATAGATACTGATGGCAATGAAATTGGTAGAAAGAGCATTGGCCTTGGTTCTAGGTAAGAACTGTGTAATAAAGCAATTAACTTAGCTCTTCTAAACCAGAGTCTCCCCGCTTCACACAGAACATTGTGAACCTAGAACTAAATTACCTCTATTGTTCCCTCGAACTCCAAAAAGCTAAGATTTTATGGTGGGGTTGGTGGTGAAGAGGGAAAGAATTCAGTGGTTGCAATATCCAGAAGAAAGTAAACTTAAAGTCTGCCTTGGCTTTAACAGCCGAAATGCCGATAATGAGGTAAGATCACAGGCGCACTTCAGTGCAGTGCTGCTCAACTCCAGTGTGCGTGAGAATCACCTGGGTGTCTATTAAAACACAGACTGCTGGCTGGGCCGCACTCTTGGAACTTCTTGTGCAGGAGGTCTGTGGTGGGGCACCAACATTTACACTTCTAACAAGCTCTCAAGTGATGCTGCTGCTGCTAGGCTGGGACTACACTTGGAGAAACACTATTCTGGGGAATAAGTGACAGAGGGCAAATAAACATGGCTATATGTGGAAAAAAGGCTGGCCAGATATCTCTTATTTCTTAGGGAGAAAAAGAACCTGACTGGGTGCGGTAAGGTGACTGATAAATAAATGCTGGATCAAGAAATTTGTTTCCTCTGCTGATCAAAGCTTTGTTGTTGACCAACGATTAACAGACAAATATAGTTACTTAATAAATAGTTTATAATATAAATTGCATATTACATTTGCCAAGTTCTTCAGAAACTTCAAAATTATGTATGTTTAAATATTCATGCAAAATCAGGATTATAAACTGGGAATTCTATTTATGAATCCTGAACGTCACAAAATAGTTATAATACATCATTTAACTTTTTAAAAGAAAATCCATGTTAACACTTAATTACATTTAGTAACTTTTCCTAATAGAATCAGGTGTTTTATAAGTTAACTCTTCAGATAATGGAACTTTAAACACAAACCTTTTAAAATCATTTTAGAAGATATCTTTCTGAATGGAAAACGTGACCGCAAGTGAAGCTTTCCTTCATTACTAACATCATATAACACACACAATGGCATCAGTTCTGTAATGAACTGAGTACCACCTCCTGGGCTGACGAGAGTTTATGTGAGGCCAGCTGCTTTGACACTGAATGAGTCCAGTGTTCTGTAGGTTTGCCATTTCTGCCATCTGGTTTATCTCGGCCACACCTGAGCTATTAGCTATTATTTCTCAGAGAACTCACCTGTTAGCTGCAGGTTGAATTGGTATACCTTCCCCACTTGGACCTAAGAGTGACTCCAGAGTAAGGAATATGCTTATGGGCTTTAAGATGTTATATTCTTGAGGTGGCTTTTTTTTGTTTGTTGGTTTATTTACTCTTAGATTTTCAGGCTGTTGCTGGCAGCAGGGAAGTGGGGCACTACTATACTTTGTGCATTTTTTTGGATAAAGTTTGCTGTATCAGAGACACAGAAGAACTAGGGCAAAGTTAGTGCATCTAGTAAGGGAATTATAATTCTGTTCACTTACAGGGTAACAATGTACCTTAGGTTACTTTTCCTGCCTAAACTAAAAACTTATCAACCTTGGAACACTATGTGTATATGTTCTAAACATTTCACTATCTTCTGTATAACTATTTGAAAGTAGAAAACTTTACAGAAACCAAAATTCAAGTCATCTACAAGGTAAAGAAGAAATAAGATGAATCTCATGATAAAAAAGGAGCAAAATCTGGTATAAATTGATAACAAGGGAATTCCTAATGTTGGTATAGTAATATTATTGCTCAAATTCATATAAAGATTACATTTACTGACCTGGGGAATGCTGGGAAGTTGCAAGTGAGGTCATGGAATTAGAAAGGTTAAGGTTAGCAGTAATACTAAGCTGGCTCTGCACTGCAGGAGGATAAGGAGATGTGGGTGTCAGGAGGGACTCCTCACTGGTTTCTTCATCAATTCCAGGCAAATACGTGTCAATCAAGGCATCAAGAAACTTAACAATAAGCTCAGCATAGTCAGGGATTTGTGTTTGCTGTAATGGAAAATAGGAAATTATTTTAGCTCCATTCTTTTTTTTTTTTCTTTTTTTAAAATCCCCTTTGAAGCCAACAAAGATTAATTCAATTGTAGCTTTGGGCTTAATTTACTATTTTTCTTCCTTTGTACTAAAGATCATTTAAAAAGGGGTGGAATAATATTTATAGACTACTACGGGACTTACAACTGGGAATTTTATTCAGCTTACACTTACAGCTTCCAGATGAACCTGCAATTACTGAAAGCCATACACAGACAAAGAGAACTAATCCTGAGACAATCCAATCATCAGGAATGATGTCTAGTCAATTTTCCAAAACAGAGAAAACAAGCAGAGCATCATTCCAGCTGCCATTTATAGAGATTCAACTATCTAAACACTGAAGGGCTCAGAGGGCTACTGGAAATCAAACTACAAAAATTCTTACATGATACACTTATTTCTGTGACTTCAGGCCCATTTTTTTTTAAATGACAGCCTTTGCATATCAAGAGACATTCAGTAATAATTAAACAAATCAAAATACTCAATTATTAAAATTAGAACTAAGTTAACACAATTCATATTGATTTAGCACCCACGTATCTACAACACTGCACTAGGGGGAAGAAATAGAAGTCCTGCCTTCAAGGAACCTCAATCAATTTGGAGAGAGACCACACACAGAGGGAATAATTAAATACACATTTATGTAGCACTACATCAACTAATGCCAATCCAAAAACAAGCTGAACAGAGCAAATGAGGATATATTCAGGGAAGAATGGATCTAATACAACAGGTTGAAAGGAAAAATGTTTCCATGAGTTAATTTTTTTGATTATGTAATTTTTAAAAATTGACGCTTAAAGAGACATACAACATTATATTAATTTCAGGTCATGAGGGAGATTTTAACCAAACAAAATGCTCCTTCCTAATCACAAGATACCTAAAAGTGTGTCATTAAGATCATCAATTACATGAGGGACTGAGGGCAGAAAAGTTTACAGAGGTTTATCAAACCTTTCTGAAAGGTCAAGCATAAATTGAGTTGAATTTTTTTAAACTTTTTTTTATTGAGTTATAGTTATTTTACAAAGTTGCATCAAATTCCAGTGTAGGGCACAATTCGAATTTTTTTTTTTTGTAAAAACTAATATATAAACATATTAAAGGTGCTGCCTCTTGGAAAGAATCTTGTGGTAGAAAACTTTTAATAAAAATAACTTATGTGTTTATTGTGAATCATTCTGGTTTCCAGGATATTGTATGTTCTTACAGCAGGCACACTAATACAAATAAAAACTTTCATTTTGTCAATAGAGAAAAATATATTTTCTTACCTTTGAAAAGGGTCCTGCAAATCGCCACAGGCCATTAAAACCAAAACCTGCAACAAATCAAATGTTACCCTTAAAACAAGCATGACACTCTTTTAATCTTAACAGAAATTAAATAAGTTATATAGTTGATGATATACAAAACCTACATGTACAGTGAAAACATTTTTTTTAAGAATGAGTGTCAAAGTAGACTAAAACTCACTGAAAACATACTCAGTATAAAAGCATATTTTAGTTAAAAAGTTGTCAATCAGTTATTGTGCTGAACACGTATTTAAGAGAGTCAGAAAACGGCATGGAAAGAGAGAGGTATGAACAAGCCTATTCCTTGTAAGGAATTCTTCAGCTGTGCATTCTTTAACAGCACACATGTTTCAAGTTCATCAGCCATCCTCCTCCCGGTACACTTATTTACTTTGCAGGTAAGACGTCTGGTATTGTGGTGGGGATTCTTCATGGTACACCACACTCTGCACAATTCCATGGATCGGATTTAACAAATTCGGATCTTGGCACAATGACAAGAGGGTGTTGATCTTAGAGTCCAACAAATTGTGCCTAAAAAATAAAAGTCAACAGAGAAACATTTTAAAGGAAAATTAAATGAATATATTTACTGGAAAACACACTATATATTCCATAGAACAATGTGATAAAAATGAAGGGAGATGAGTGCTTTTTCAAATTTTCTCTAATGAATTTGCGTGTGTTAGCTTTTTTGATTTGTCTTTCGTTTTGTGTATAGTCATCAGGGAAAATACGGTAAAAACCACCACCTAGCACTGTCCTATACTCATGTTTAACTATACATGGTGACTGCTCAAGACCAGGTTGGCTTCTGTCTGCCACTCAGCATGCTTTAGGACCATCTCTTTCTGCTGATTATTGATATGTACCCAGGAGTTAAAACTAAATTTAATATTAATCAGTGTTTAATAAATGCTAAATCAGATTGAATTAGCAAGGTTAGACCAAGAGAAAAACTAGTTTGGAGGGGGTGGAATATATGATCCAATTCAAACATGGGGAAATTAGCTACTTCCAACTCAGCTACACTCTACTAATAAAAATAACTAACAGCCAACTATATAAAATTCTGAAATTTTTAAGTGAGATTAAACAAAAATAAGGAAATAATGATAATACACAGAAGGCCTAGATCAGGAATAGAATTTCCAAAGTTTCTTTAGGTTATTTAGATTTGAACATTCTGAGGCCGGTATTATTTCGGCCCTTAAGAAAGAGTAAAATTCACCTCCCAAAGAAGAGATCAATTTTGTTTTCACTCAGCTGTGGGTAAAAACAAAACCTCTACTGAAAAAGAAACCAGAACTGCTGATTTAAATACAGCAGTCTTAACAGTTTTCTCCTAAGTGAGGAAATGAAAAATACCTACCACAACGAACAACATAAGAAAATCGCAAGATAAAAAATGGTTTTTTTGGTATTCAACAGGCCAAAACTAGTCTTAGATCCCATTAAACCCACTGTCTCTAAGCTAAAATCAGTATCACACTACCGCACAGTCCCCTCTCCACAACCAGTGAGCACTAGTGGGTGATATTTTTCCTTAGCTTTCATAAAGCATTTGACTTCAAGACAGACACAAAAGTTAAACACAAGTGGAGATACTTACACAACAGGAAAAACTTTTGGGAAAACAACACTGGCTTCTGCTAAGTATTCATAAAGAATTCGCTGATCAAACTCATCTGTGGTATATTTCACCAGAGTAGCCTGCAAAAAAGTAAACAAAAACCATTTTATTTTGTGACTAAATTGTTATCTGTTTTGGCGAAAAGCAGACGATGGCCTTCCTTTCATATTTTTAATATTTAGGGGCTTTTTAAGAGTAGATTGGACCAAAAAAAAAAATCCTACAAAAAGTGGAAAGCCTTACCAGAACAGTAAGAAGAAGTGCTTGGATTTTTGGATCAGTAAGTACTTCTTCGTCTAAGAGAACATTTGATTCAGACACTGAAACTTTACGTAAATGTGGGTGTTGTTGTGATGAGGAAATCCTTTGAGTTTCTGCAGTAAGATATGGATTAACACAATCAGCTGTATTAATTGAATTTAACATGCTAGATACTACTTCACCTAACATATTTTAATGTCACTTTTTAAAATGCAACAGCTTTTTAAAGACACTTAAAATAGCAACATAAACATCATACAAATTACTATGCACCTATACAAACGTCCTGGTTAGCTGTCTATAATGGCGTATATCACATGTATGATTTTTCTACACAGGTTTCAGGATACCTGTCATTGTAAGGACTGCATAGCTTATCTTTTGAAAAAGAGCAAATGTTTCTGTATTTCATCCTAATGATTCTAAAAAATGACTGGAAAGCAAATATGGCTTCAATGTACTCCCCAATCTTACTTTCAATGATCTAGATTAATTATTAACTTTGTTTCTCACCCATTTCATAATCAGTTTCTGCTACTCTCCTCATTTTGGGGGGTGTTGTGATCCCTGATTCCATTTCTTGCCTTTTAGGAGCCTTTGTGTCTGATATCAAGTGATCAAAACTTTTCCTTGTTCCTATAAACAAAAGTTACAGAATATGGAAGTTCATTAACCACAGTGTCTGTGAATAGTAATATACTAAAAAGAAAATG